>NC_135561.1:372500-735000 GCF_964340395.1 Glandiceps talaboti | reverse complement strand
AACATTTCACAGACTACATACGATGCATATACACTGTTTTCATTAAGTTAACATTTCATAAACTACATACGATACATATACACTGTATTCATTAAGTCGAAACATTTGAAAGGCTACCTAATTTATCATGGTCTTAAGGTATTATTGATACCATCTCAAGGGTGTAGAATAAATCTTGTTACAGGATTGACTATGTTTTTTTGTATTTCAATCATGTCACAGTATATGCTACTGTCATCAAATTCTGTTTTCTGATCAATGGATCTGGCCATGCTCTTTGCACAGTGCATAACCCTTGTAGCTGAGTAGTTGTAGCAATATACATTATCAGTAGTAATTTAATAATAATTTATTCCCCGTACAAAAAATTTGATTACAGGACAGAACAAAATATCCTTATGTATATACATAAACATGTTATTAGGGAAAAGGGTATGGAAGTAGTTGTTACACAACTAATCGAATCCTCCCCTCACAAAACATACAACACTCATCATTAATTTTGCCCTGTTTCTGTCAATATATAGTCAGTAATATTGAGTACAAACACAGCTTGAATCTTTGACTAGTTTTACACCTCAGAGGTCTACTTCATATATATATATATACACACACACACTATATAATATTTAGTTTCTGACTAATAGATCTTTGCACTGAGTATAAACCTTGCTGAATAGTTACACTACAGTAATATTCTAGAGATGTGTGTGTGTGTGTATACACACATACACACACACACACACACACACACACACACACACACACACACACACACACACACACACACACACACACACACACACACACACACACACACACACACACACACACACACACACACACACACACACACACACACACACACACACACACACACACACTATGGAACAGTGATGTTAATGTTTCAATGGGAAATCAAGACCAAATCGTGCCACAACATTCATAAAATTTCTCCTACCCCAGTAATTCACATAGAGAGAAAGTATAATGTACTGTGTTGGTTCTTCCAAATACATAATGCATCATGTATACTTTAGAAGTACACTTCTTACATTCTTACTCTGTTCTCTTCCTAAACAGTGAACAAAGGTGTTTCATCCTCTTTCTAAATTCACTGATTAGTGTCCACTATAGTGGTAACTACAAGTTTCAAGGCCTAGTTTGGTGTTGGATTAAAAATTAGGTGTGAAAAAACAGTTGTCTGGTAGAACTATATATGAATTTGGTCCAGAATAGAAGAAAAATCTTATGTAGTCCTTATGGCTTGACTGATGAAATAACCTGGGTTTGAAACCCTGGTATTTAAGCCCTCTTGTGGCCATAATAATCCAAGATTTACACATGTATTGAAGTGGGTTTTACACAATACTTTATACTTTCATAAGATGTACAAGACAAAACACTGACCTGCAAGTATAGCTGGATTTGAGAACAGTAAGCCCATGAATGATGTTGACTGTTTGTCTGTTTCTCCTTCAATTGAATTTAATGGATCCAGTGCATTTGGTGGTCCCGTACTGAACTCTACATCTCCCTTGTAACCTGGTCCAAGTTCATTGGACATGGTTGTTGATTTATCACCAGGTTCAACTGTAATCTCGTCTTCTACCTCCGGCACCTTGTTCTTATCTTCACTCTCTGTAACTGTGGCTTTTGTAGTTGTGACAAAAGGCTGTGGTAAAAATAAACAAAAGATGACTTTTCAAGTGATATCTGAATACTAACTAATATATTCATATAGCATTTTCTCAGACAGCTGCAATTATTACCCCTGGCACAGATCAATAATGGCACAACAGCCTTTATACTTCTTCACCATGCCAGTAAGTATAAAGTCCACTGCAGCCTCTGTAAGCACATAGGAGCAAACCTTCATATAGCAATATCTGTCCTATCAGGTCCCCAATTATACCTCTAGGTTGATCAAGTAGTCCTGTGTACATAGACTATGAAGCAGTGTATCTAGACTGACCAAATTTATAAGGTGACAGTCTATTCTGTAGACCCATGGAAATCAATAGACAATTATATACATGTAAGCGACACATTTCACTTGTCTAAATCCTTTCATTACTAACCCACTTAGTTTTTTTGTACATGACGTATGTCTGTCTACTGTACTATATATTGATTTTTAACTGAGGTACGGTGAATATAGAAGAGGAACTGATTACATTACTCTGACTACAGTAAACTGTTTAAAAGACGTGTCCTACTACTCATTACAATCCACTATACTGCTGACTATACCACTATGAATACATTTGTCAATACGCATTTCATGCAATCATTTATTTAAATATACACTCAAGTTTTGAATGACAGGTGTTTTTGTCTGGAGAAAGAGCCAAACTTGTCAATATCGCTGTAAACAATAGATTTCATGGATCAGAAATGTAAAGTGGCCAGTCTACTAGACAGAAACTTGCATTGCTGTAAACTATTGAGTGCACTTGTGTACATAACAAACACATTCCTGTTCTAGGTAATTGGGTAAACTGTCAATGATTGTTCATGCTTATTTTCAAAATAAACTGGTAAAAAAAGGTGTATGTGTGATTTTAATTGGGTGAAATATTTTTTCACGTAAAAATGTATCATTTGTATACACTGGGCAAAATGCCATGCTGACAGGTAAATGGATCTGAACAATATACAATCCGCTTTCCTTTGACACATACTAAAACATTCATTTACAACCAGGTAACAGCTGCTAAATATATGTTTATTTTGACATCCATGTCTAGCCTGACATGTCTGGGATTGGTGATTGACTACATGTAGTTTTAAGTGTTCAAAGTTCTTCAGTAAATCAGCTCAAACCATAACTGAATTTGCAACCTGTTTAAAAATTATTTAAAATCAAGGAAACTGAAGATTGAACTAAGTAAAGTGAGGAGTCAAAAGAATGAAGAATCAGAAGTAGAAGGAAGGAATTACAAATTGTGCATTGACTTTTATAATAATACTGGAAAATGCCCAAACTAGTTTTCGCTGTCAAGTTTTTGTGCTTCACACAACAGATGACAAAGGATTTTGTTGTTAAGTTGTTTGTGCTTCTAACAGGAAGGAATATCACTATAAATGTATCTCAACAGACTACTGACATCTCAACACAGACATTCAAAAATCTCCTTTATCATTGCACATCTTTGTTAAGTTAACCTTGTTCCTCAATGTGTTTGGTGAGATTTTTCACACACCAATTCAATGTACTGTGGAAGACTTTATAAACGCTGGAGTCTATTTTCGCTTAGTTACTAAAACTGACAGGTTGGCCTGAATTAATTTTCGCTCAACCCACTTCTATTCCTATTGTTCATCTCGGTAAAGAATGGAGCGATCATCAACTCCACTTGTCAGTCATCATTAGCCTGCATAATTTGGTCACACGGTCACAAATTTGAATAAACACAATGGTGATTTACGCTATCAATCAAGTCGGCAAAGTCTTTGATACTGTTGTTTTCATGGTGACATGTAAGGAAGTGTGAATGTTGTGATATTGTCGGGCGAATCTACAAAGTACATTGTACAAAGAACGGGTAAAGGTGGTAATTTTGACGGTTTTAGTAAATTTATCCTTTATTTTCTTACCTTAGCGGCAAAATTTTGTGTTAAATGTTTGAAACTTACACTCAATGTTCAAAACATTCTAAAGGAATATTAACAGCTTGCCGCATTGATCAAACGAATTTCATGCTTATAAACCCATGGATTACAACGTTTTTTTACCATAGTACTCGTTGTCTTCAACGTAAAAACATGTCGCTGTATCGCTGGTTAAAACAAGCAAATCCTCCACGCACTCCAGGTTTACCTGATCCCAGACTTTGTATGACCGAAGAAGAGGCAATTTTGACTGAAGCTGCAAATAACGAAGTTGAAAAGGTGATCGCCGATGTCGTGAATCCAAGGAAGAGAAAGCGTGGTGACTACAAATTCTACACTGATGAGCAACGGGCACAAATTGCAAAGTCTGCCATAGAAATCGGAGTTGTCAAGACGGCGAGAAGGTTTTCCAAAGAACTCAACAGATCGATAAATGAGAGTACAGTTCGTGGTATGAAGGCCAGTTACTTGAAGCTTCAACGACGCAACCAATGTACACCCATCACGTCACTGCCAAAGGGTCACAGAGGTCAACCACTGATGCTTGGAGAGTTGGACGGAGCAGTGCAGAGATGGGTCCGCCAAGTTAGACGTAGTGGTGGTGTCATTAACAATCGCCTCGTCATGGCTGCTGCGATTGGTATCATGATGAAAAATGACAGATCAAAACTGAAAGAATTTGGTGGACACATTGAAGTTACCAGTACGTGGGCAAAATCACTTCTCCACAGAATGAACTTTGTTCGGCGAAAGGGTACAAAGAGTGTGAAGCAACTGCCTCAGGACTTCGAAGTGATAAAGACAGAGTTCATCGCACGTGTGAAGAAAGTAAGGGATGACTACTCCGTTCCTGAAGAGATGGTTGTGAATTGGGACCAGACCGGTGTCAGTATGTTACCAGGAGGCGAATGGACACTTGAAGAGAGGGGAAGTAGACAGATTACTATTTCTGGCCTTGATGACAAACGGCAGATTACGGTATTGCTTGCAATATCAATGGCGGGACAACTACTTCCACCGCAAGTCATCTACGCCAGAAAAACCGACCGATGTCATCCAAACATCAATTTTCCAGACGATTGGGACATTACTCATACAACTTCACACTGGAGCAACGAATCATCGATGCTACGATACGTTCAGAAAGTCGTCATTCCGTACATCACAAATCAACGCCAACGGCTCGGCCTGTCAACTGATCAGAAGGCACTCGCGTTGTTCGACATTTACAAGGCTCATCGTGGAGAAGAACTTAGGAAGCTGCTTGACGAAAACAACATCAAAATCGTCTACATCCCAGCCTGTTGCACAGACAAGTTACAGCCACTAGATTTATCTGTTAATAAAGAGTACAAGAATCTCCTGAAGTCAAACTTCAATTCCTGGTATGCAGAGAGAGTAATGGAATCACTACCCAACGATGACACTGACACTGATGACGGGAACGCATTACCCGCACCACATATCGATATGAGGACATCCGCCCTAAAACCAGTCCATGCCAGATGGCTGATCAAGTGCCATGACGACATTGCCCAGCGAATCGATTTGCTTCGTGATGGTTTTCATCAAGCTGGACTTTTGTAGATGAAAAGTGAGCACATATTGTGAGTGTGTACTTCAAGGTTTTTGATTTCAAGACGCTATTCTAATTTTCATTTACTAGCAGCTAGTACTTTAAATTTTGTTATCGAACTTTATATGACGAACACTTGAGTTATCATTTTAATTTATTGACATTACTAGTATGACAAGCAACTAAGATTTTTTTAAAGTTATTTCTGTAAAATTTCAATTTGTCTTTATGTCAATACAAGTACATACAACTGTGATTTTTTGCAATGAATCTTTATTCTGGAACATTTCTTGTGTGTGTTTAAAATTGCAATAAAGACGACAAGTATTTTTTCAATGAAACTTTATTCATGGAATATTTTGTTTATAAGTTTGTTTGCGTGTGTGCCCGTGATTGTGTGTGTTGAACATTTGTTGAATGTTTAGACGTTGAATTTCCGTTGAGAACGATGGAACAAAGATAAGGAAACTGTAATGAGAGGTCAAGTAGAAGTAGGTCATAGTGACGTCCCATACTTCAAACACCATTCCGCTGTAATGAATTTTCGCGTATTTTTTCCTCCAGCGAAATAAGCCAAAATAAATTCCCAGCGTTTAAAAAGTATACCACAGTATCTGATAAAGATACATAGTAGGAAGTGATGACACACTGCGACTATCTCAACATCCATCATTTCTGTGACAGAACACTTCCCAAAATGACACCAGGAAAAAGATGGTGTCATTTACACGTAGCCACTGAAAGTTTCCTTATTTTTGTCTTCTACTCTGTATACCATCTTTGTGCCAAGTTTAGTTTATCATCTTTGTGCTACATTCATCATATCATCTCTGTGCTACATTCACCATATCATCTTTGTGCCAAGTTTAGTTTACCATCTTTGTGCTACATTCATCATATCATCTCTGTGCCAAGTTTAGTTTATCATCTTTGTGCTACATTCATCATATCATCTCTGTGCCAAGTTTAGTTTACCATCTTTGTGCTACATTCATCATATCATCTCTGTGCCAAGTTTAGTTTATCATCTTTGTGCTACATTCACCATATCATCTTTGTGCCAAGTTTAGTTTACCATCTTTGTGCTACATTCACCATATCATCTCTGTGCCAAGTTTAGTTTACCATCTTTGTGCTACATTCACCATATCATCTTTGTGCCAAGTTTAGTTTACCATCTTTGTGCTACATTCACCATATCATCTTTGTGCTAAGTTTAGTTTATCATCTTTGTGCTACATTCACCATATCATCTTTGTGCCAAGTTTAGTTTATCATCTTTGTGCTACATTCATCATATCATCTCTGTGCTACATTCACCATATCATCTTTGTGCCAAGTTTAGTTTATCATCTTTGTGCTACATTCACCATATCATCTTTGTGCTAAGTTTAGTTTATCATCTTTGTGCTACATTCACCATATCATCTTTGTGCTAAGTTTAGTTTATCATCTTTGTGCTAAGTTTAATACATCATCTTTGTGCAAAAGGTTGAATGGAATCCTCCTGTGTATGATATTAAATGGCCATGTGTATCTCAAAGTTTCAATAATGACTAGTTTAAAGAACAAGTGAAACTCACCTTCTTTACAGGCTTATCTGGTTTTTCAGGTTTGACTGGTTTTTTGGGCGCCTGTGTTGTTGTTTGTGGTTCAGGTTCAGGTACTACTGTTAAATCTGAAAAACACACCAAAAAAAAAGCCTTGTCAGAAAATTTCAACTTTTACATAAATCTCACAAACATATTCGTTCATTCACGTTTTCTGGGATCGATTCCTGTACACTGCACATTAATGTTTCCTAGCTAAAGGTATGAGAACACATACATGTACATAATATTTCACCCTGGCCGATGTATTTGACACTTAATTTTAATGCAAGTCCATGGAACAGGTTTAACAGTTCATGTATGTAATTTATTTTCCATAATGCCAAACAAAGACTAGTATATCAACATACGTGCACACACTTCAGTATTTCCTACAATTGAACTATAGCAATCTGCTATGATTAAGAGGCTTGACATACAATCTGAATTATTCACTACTAAACGTACACACTCAAGTATTTTCCTGTTTTCCAATAAAAAGATGTTCCAACAACCATTTATCACTGCTTGATTACATATACAAATACACCAGTATTCTCTCCAAACTAATTCTACACTTCACTGAACCATGTCACCCAACTAGATAAAATATTGTCTTCCATCAACAGACTGTTTCAGCAAAGAAAACATACTCAGGACTAAACTTGAATATCTAATTGTCTGAAATATTTCACTCAGCTGTACTACTACAATGTAAATATCTTACTTTTATGAAAAAGCATACTTGGGCTACTGCAAACACAGACTTTTAATTTCTGAAATGTTTTCCATTCAAACCCCAATGCTTTTTATTCAAAACGAAATATCTCCAGGCCTATTTTTACACTCACAAATGTAACTACATGTAACATGACAATAACTAGTACAAGTTATTTTCTTTATGTACATCACTATCTTCCACCCTTACACTGACCTTTTGGCAGTAGGGAATATAAAGAAAGGCATATTTATCTGTACATATAGACAGCATTCCTTTACTAGACATAAGTATAATGTACCATAGACAATCTCTCTCTATTGTCTATGAATGTACTAAACATTTATCCATGCATACGGACAACATTCCTTCATTAGACATAAGTACCATGTACTAAACATTTATCCATGCAGACGGACAACATTCCTTCATTTAACACAAGTACCATCCATTACTAAACATTTATCCATGCATATGGATCTGTATTAACAATAGTGAAACTTATCCAATAGCCAATCTGACTTCAGATTAACAATAGTGAAACTTATCCAATACCAATAGCCAATCTGACCAGATTAACAATGTCAATGGTGAAACTTATCCAATAGCCAATCTGGATTAAGAATAGTGAAACTTATCCAATAGCCAATCTGACTTCAGATTAACAATAGTGAAACTTATCCAAATAAATAACAATTTGGATAACAATCACAGTCATTGTTTAACTGGACAACTATTTGTAAACACTGTCAGTTCATCACACAAAATACACAACTTTCCCTCACAGCAAAATATTATTTCACAGGGAATCTAGCCTGAAAGATTCAGTCTTCGTTTCCACTTCTGGATGAGTGGTTACATAATTGGACCAACAACTCGATCTTTCAGACTAGGGAGAATGCTACTGCAGGAAATAAACTTAAGGTATTTTTTATCAACTTTGGGTTCTGAAGAGTAACTTCATGATTTTACACGTCAACATTTACATAACACATTATCGTTGGGATACACCAAGTTGAGAGTGCGAGTCCAGTGGCCCCTAATCAATAGATGAAAGACTAGCACAGGAGCATATAGCACAGACTCTAAATACACTTTATACACAATCAGAATAAGAAAACACATGAACACTGGGGACTTTTTTGACAGTATATGCATGCCAATTTGCAGTTATTCTAAATTTACAGTCTTGAACTGTGCTCTGAATGTGATTGCATGTTTATCTATTGTAATCAGGTGTTGGGAATTTATCATTCAGTCCAGTTAAGTCTCTCCTGAGATTCACTAGCAGTTTCTATTACCCTGTAATTACATCAAGTGATATATGGTATTCACAGTAGCTTCAAAGGTGAATTGCCAAAGTGTCCTTGAGTCTTCATTTATACTATAGTATGGTTTTCTGCTGAGGCTTCAAAACAGGTAGTAGTGGAGTCTGATAAAAGATACATACATGTACTTTCATCTACTGTTCAGTATTTTTGCAACGTTTTCAGTATAGTGTGATAAATGCTAGTTTTGTACCACTTTTGTGAAGTCTTCATTTACTTTTACTTTATTATAAACAGTACTATATTTGCATATAATTTGATGCCACTATGTCTTTGATTTTAAGATTTTGCTGAGGTTTCAAAACACAGAGTGCAGTGAGGTGAACATAGTTCATTTATATTTCCTCTTCAACCACCAATACTGTCATCATCACTGCCTCAACATCACCATCATCATCATCATCATCATCATCATCATCATCACCACCACCACCACCACCACCACCACCACCATCATCATCATCATCATCATCATCATCATCATCATCATCATCATCATCAATAACAATAACAATGTAGTGTGCTATGAGCACAGTGTGTCATGGGATCTGGGCTCCTGTTTATGTTTTGATAAGTTACTGACACTAATTACAGCATAAACCTTGTCTCATAAACCTTGACCTGTAATTACCACAAACAAGCAAATGCATCAGTGTTTATATAAACCTTGTCTCATACCTGTAATTACCACAAACAAGCAAATGCATCAGTGTTTATATAAACCTTGTCTCATACCTGTAATTACCACAAACAAGCAAATGCATCAGTGTTTATTCACAGGTTGTAATACACTGGTGATTATCACTTGCTTTCACCTTTATACTTTGTGAATTTTAGCACATCAAAAGTACCTATAGTACATGCACCTCATACAATATACATTGTCATCTTTCTGGCCTATGTACATGTACATTGTGTGGGGAAATGTTACCTACAATGTTTCTTTAATAAGCCAAGTCTCATTAAAACCTGCGTCATCAAACCTTCATCTCCCTAGACACTCTTTCACGTCACCAATCACAGAAAGATTTATTGGTGTGCTAGTCTAATGACAACAAGGTGAACTCAATTTGAATTCTGACAAGTGGGAATATTAAACATGTAATCTGTCAGGAATCAGGACGTATCAAGACATTCTCTGTAGAATTTCGATTGGGAAAAGAAGTACAGTACACAACTATGAACTGTGTTAAATCATACTCTTTCCATTAGCGTTTTTAGACAGAGAATTGTGTTGTGATGTGTTGTGTTGTGTTGTGTTGTGTTGTGTTGTGTTGTGTTGTGTTGTGTTGTGTTGTGTTGTGTTGTGTTGTGTTGTGTTGTGTTGTGTTGTGTTGTGTTGTGTTGTGCTGTGCTGTGCTGTGCTGTGCTGTGCTGTGCTGTGCTGCTATATATGTAGCCTGGAAATCATATTTCAATTATTACTAATATGACATTTATGGCAGAAAATCATTAACCTAGGAAACATACACATTCAGAGACTCATTACCACATGTCCAAACAAATACTGATTTTCAGTCTTTGGGGTTTTTTGGATTAAAAACCTGTCATACAATACATGTTTGATAAAATCATTCTATTCTGTTCCAACTTATCATATACTAGTACACCACTGTACGAATATAACGTTCTTGTTGAATGTTGATCCTTGCTAAAATTCATTCCATCTTTCATTCCAGATATCAACATGCAAATTTTAGTCACCATGGCAACCTTTGAAGAGCACCTGTCACCATGGCAACCAATAAAGACGAGGAAGCACACATAATATTGAGTTCAGAATTTGATACTTATTATATAGTGCCTATGACCTAAATGTATTTAAAGTGACAATGTATTCCCTTCACAATCTATGAAATTTAGATTCTGACTCAATAATTGTCTATATTTCATAGTAGATTATCAACATACATTGAGATGAGTTTAAAATTGAAAATGGAGAATAGGTTAAAATTGGGGTCACTTCATTAAATTCCAACCTACACTACATTCCATCAACAACATCTGATATTGGTTACCTTGAAATATATTGTATTGTGTACACTATGCATTGTACGTACACAGATGGTTCAATTCACATTTTTAACAACCATATTCATCAAATTTCCAACTAAATTTTAGTCTGTTTACAGCACTGCTGTAGCTGTGTTATAAAATACTTCACAACAAGTTACAACAGCACCATAAACAAGCTAACTGAACTATTCATTTTTAATCTACAACTGGTTTCATATTGACATGGTCAAAGTATACATTCAGTATCCATGTGTTGGGTAGAATTATGAATCAAAAGCACAAAGTATACAGAGAACATTTCACTACAACCACCATACAACTTTCAACTACATACCATGTACAAACAGAACCCAAGTGAATTGGATAATATCACTTGGCACAGCATGCTAGAAGTTATTATCAAAAGCCAGCCTACATGTACACCATAGTCACGTTCTAAACAATGTGTCTAAATACTGACAAGGTAAAAACCATACATGTACACATAGCTTACATGAAAACTAGGAGTCCCTTATCAACTTGGCTGATTTCACTATCCCGGTACTCATTTGTTAGCCGATAATCCAGATATGTGGGTATTTTGAGGTGCTTGTCTTTCACCTATGACTGGAGTCAAGGCTACTCACTTGCAAAGTGATGCTGAGAAATTCACATTGTGAGCTATACTTCTTTGACATAGACTGGATAAAACATACACAAATTACGCATATCAACTTACATTTATGTTCCAAAATTAAGAATGGTTGAAGTCAAATTGCATGTCTTCATCAAAATTCTTGCTCACAATACTGTACAATACTGTAATTTGATACTGACAAGGGTGACAGCATATACATCATGGTGATGCAAATATTGACATACTATATACATACATGTACATGTACACTACATCAATACACAAAAAGACTTTTACATAACTATTTCACATTCATCATTTTACTGGTATGTGTACTTTCTTTAATTTCAATTGAGTAAATAGCCTGGCACTCACTGTCCCATGACTATGTCCATATACAAACACTGGCACTCACTGTCCCATGACTATGTCCATATACAAACACTGGCACTCACTGTCCTATGACTATGTCCATATACAAACACTGGCACTCACTGTCCCATGTCAATGTCCATATACAAACACTGGCACTCACTGTCCTATGACTATGTCCATATACAAACACTGGCACTCACTGTCCCATGACTATGTCCATATACAAACACTGGCACTCACTGTCCCATGACTATGTCCATATACAAACACTGGCACTCACTGTCCCATGACTATGTCCATATACAAACACTGGCACTCACTGTCCTATGACTATGTCCATATACAAACACTGGCACTCACTGTCCCATGTCAATGTCCATATACAAACACTGGCACTCACTGTCCCATGACTATGTCCATATACAAACACTGGCACTCACTGTCCCATGACTATGTCCATATACAAACACTGGCACTCACTGTCCCATGACTATGTCCATATACAAACACTGGCACTCACTGTCCCATGTCAATGTCCATATACAAACACTGGCACTCACTGTCCCATGACTATGTCCATATACATACACTGGCACTCACTGTCCCATGACTATGTCCATATACAAACACTGGCACCTGCTGTCCCATGACTATGTCCATATACAAACACTGGCACCTGCTGTCCCATGACAATGTCCATATACAAACACTGGCACTCACTGTCCCATGGGACCCAGGGACCCCCACCAATATTATGGTATGTATGACTATACACCAGGAAGTGAAAACATGAAAGCATACCATATGAAATATGTATTAATCCAGGAAAGATGAAACCTATAGTCCAATAGATATACACCAGGAAGTGAAAACATGAAAGCATACCATATGAAATATGTATTAATCCAGGAAAGATGAAACCTATAGTCCAATAGATATACACCAGGAAGTGAAAACATGAAAGCATACCATATGAAATATGTATTAATCCAGGAAAGATGAAACCTATAGTCCAATAGATATACACCAGGAAGTGAAAACATGAAAGCATACCATATGAAATATGTATTAATCCAGGAAAGATGAAACCTATAGTCCAATAGATATACACCAGGAAGTGAAAACATGAAAGCATACCATATGAAATATGTATTAATCAAGCAAGGATGAAACCTATAGTCCAATAGATATACACAAGGAACTGAAAACATGAAAGGTTTAACACATAAATATTGTTTGAATCTATACGCCTAACCCAGAGACTTGGTTATCAGGCTTGAAAATGTTTGTTCACAAACCAGATAGGCAAGTCTCTGAAAATGTTTGTTTACCAAACCACTATTTTGTCTCAGATAGGCAAGTCTCTGAACTACTACATGTATGCAGTACATGCACAACATTTATATATCTAGTGACGCAAATATGAATGTGTACTATCAAATTTGTATGAACGATTGACAAATCAAACCTAGGGCCAACATATACACCAGGAAATGAGAACGCCAATGTATACATATTACACAGAACAAATCTGTACCATAGGCCTAACGAATATATGCCACAGGCCTAACAAATCTGTACCACAGGCCTAACAAATCTGTACCACAGGCCTAACAAATCTGTACCACAGGCCAAACAAATCTGTACCACAGGCCAAACAAATCTGTACCACAGGCCTAACAAATCTGTACCACAGGCCTAACAAATCTGTACCACAGGCCTAACAAATCTGTACCACAGGCCTAACAAATCTGTACCACAGGCCAAACAAATCTGTACCACAGGCCAAACAAATCTGTACCACAGGCCTAACAAATCTGTACCACAGGCCTAACAAATCTGTACCACAGGCCAAACAAATCTGTACCACAGGCCTAACAAATCTGTACCACAGGCCTAACAAATCTGTACCACAGGCCTAACAAATCTGTACCACAGGCCAAACAAATCTGTACCACAGGCCAAACAAATCTGTACCACAGGCCTAACAAATCTGTACCACAGGCCAAACAAATCTGTACCACAGGCCAAACAAATCTGTACCACAGGCCTAACAAATCTGTACCACAGGCCTAACAAATCTGTACCACAGGCCAAACAAATCTGTACCACAGGCCAAACAAATCTGTACCACAGGCCTAACAAATCTGTACCACAGGCCTAACAAATCTGTACCACAGGCCTAACAAATCTGTACCACAGGCCTAACAAATCTGTACCACAGGCCAAACAAATCTGTACCACAGGCCTAACAAATCTGTACCACAGGCCTAACAAATCTGTACCACAGGCCTAACAAATCTGTACCACAGGCCTAACTAGACATAGAATATGTACATGTATGATATCACAATGTAAATAATGCATATAAATTAATACATCTATATTCTATTTCCAATATCAGCTTACAGCTTACGCCAATAGTAAGACTTACTACGTTTTCAAATGCATTCATAAATGCAAGCCACTGTAGGCTAAAGGGTTAGGCTTAGCAGAACATTGGCCAGGGAGCAAAATTTGATGCAATACAGAATTGGCTATAATAAATAATTTTATCAGAAATAAATAAATAAATAATTTTATCACAGATTTACTACAGGATGATAGATGTGCCCATTGTTTGAATAGCATTACTTTTTAATCAAAAGAATGAAACATAAATCTGAGAACATGCTGTGTGTGTGATTCCATAATTAATCACAAGATCTTCAATTGAGAAAATTACATCAAAGTTCGAAAAAAGTCAACATCCACATAATACTTCAAAGTGATGGATGTTACATGTAAGGAGAGGCTGCAATCTTTCTTTTACATTTTAATCAGAAATGATCACTAAGATATTATATTCAAAGCCGAGAAAACTAGAATTCTAACAAAGTCAACATACCTATATACTTCAAAATGATAGTCCTGTATGTTTCTATCTTTCCAATGTTTTTAACCAGAACATAAATTTGAGAACATGCACCATGCACAATACCATGATCAATGATATTGAGAAGAGAAAACTAGAATTTTTTAACAAAAAGTCAACATATTTATATATTTATATTTATGATCGACGTGATAGATGCTTAGAAGGTTTCCGTCTTTCTCAAATATTTTAAAATCACAATGGATAAATTTGAAAACATGCTCCATGCACAATTCCACAATAAATCACAGATATACAGTTGAGAAAACCACATCAGAATTTTAACAAATAGTCAATGTACATATATACACTTCCAAGTGATAGATGCTTACAACGTTTCCATCTTTCTAATGTTTTTAATCACAACTTATACATTTGAGAAGACACTCCACACACAATTCAATAATAAATCAAATATATTCAGTTAAGAAAGCTACGTCACATGGTGAATGTCATAAGTTCAAGATACACATAGAATCCATGCTGTCCGTCACTATGCATACAAGGGAAGTGGAATGGCATGTAATGAGAATAGGTTCCAGGCTATAAACATGATTGAGACCATTTATTTTGAGTAATACCCATACACACTGTAGTAAATTCAGCTTTACAGATATACACTACATCATGTATAATGTCTTCAGGGACTCAAAACCCATCACAAAATATTCAACTACGGATACATACACGTAAATGTAAAGCACAGCACAATATCCTAAGTAGTAATGTATTATTTCCATTTCCTACATGCCATCAATCACACATGATGCTTACACGAAAGACACTGGAAAAATAGACACATCATGATCAAGAGTGGCTGGATATTTGACAACTGATATATTTACTCACTATAATGATTAATTCTAACTTAAAGTGTACAGTTGTAAATATCCTATTTAACATTAGTCGTTGTTACATTAATGACTACATATTATTTACAACAAGCGACCTATCGGTCAGAATAGCTCCGCTGTTTTTTTTTTTTATTTTATTTTTTATTTTGGTGACATGTAGAAGTGGTTCAGTTCTTCAGCTCTTTACTATGCAGTTTTGTTTTAGCGATGCAATAAAGTGGTTAGTGGTTTCATATGATGTCTCACTATAAAACACATTTTACACAGAAGTTGGTAATGTATTGTACTTTTATACCATAGTCACCATTTTATAACAAAAATCTACAGTTATAAAAAATTGCACAAAATCTCAGAAAAAAATGACTGGGAAATGCACACAAAAAAAAGAAAAAAAAGAGGATTTTGAGGTTGGCTATAAATTCCAGTGTCTTACAGCTTTAACCCTGGAAAATTTTAATGATGAATGAAATAAACTAGGGATCTAAAATAATTTTGAGGCAATTTGAATTTGAATTTTCTAACAAATTTACCAAGTCAACAACATTCAACTTGTACTAGTTGTAGTAGATATATATAGGGAAGAAATGTATTAATCGCCATCTTAGTTTCCGTACGGCGACAATCCCAAGTACCCGAAAGAGAGTCATTCTCAGCCAATTCAGGGTTCGACACTAGAGTAAAAAAGTCACTATCCCACAGGACTAGGAAAATTGATAACGTAGTAGTCCTGCAAAAAATGTGGTGGTCCTATCTTTAAGTGCTTTTGCTTGTTCACTTAGGCTCTTCATCTCTCTTAGTTTTTGCTCTACTTCTAATTCACTTTTCCAAACCCCATATTTATTTCAAACCGTGTGTTGTAATTGAACTGTCTATTTCTTTGTAGTTGTTTGTGCATCATCAACTCATTACTGTAATTTTATTCTCTTTTTTATGTTTTGGAGCTTCTTCTCTTTTTTGTTGCTTTCTGTGAGTAGTTTGTCTTAATTGGGGGGGGGGAGTAATAAGATGTTATGTGGTCTTATTTCTAGCTCATAACATTTCTGGTACACATTGATCTAACTATTGCATTTTTAAAAGACAAAAAATTACCTTCCCATGGAGCAAGTCTTTATAGTGTTGTCCTTAGTGCATATTAGAATGTATTTACAACATAAAAATAAATAAATTTGAAGGTTACCAGCAGTTACAGCAAAATTTTGTTACTAATTACATGTACAAGTCACTTCGTCTATTTTCGTGTCTATGTACTTCCGGGTTGACATAAACGTTAAACGTGATACAGTCGGCCCTATAATTACTAAGAAATGACAAAACCGTTCGCAAAATAAAGTTCAGGATTTTAATTTTTCAAACTGAATATCAATATCCACTACACATTCAATAACTGGTTTCGCGTATTTAGAAATGTGCCCCAAAACATGAACACGGAACACGGAATCGTACCGTGTCAGTGTTACTAACTAAGTTAGCAGTTTCATTGTAGGCTGTAAGTTGTACCGGTAAAAAAACGATCATCACATCATGTAGGAAGTACAAAAACATAGAACACGTTGTTTTCTTGCTGAATAAACTCACTGAAATAACAACACGGTCAAATCGCGTCTCCGATTTTGACAGCCACCATTGTTAGGATTGAGCTTCACTTACTTCCGTTGAACGTGGCCAGTACAGTGTTGAGGCCAGCCTTACCCTTATTATACACAAATCATCGTACAACTAATTTTATTGGCTATAATATTAGCTACATTTGAAAGGTCTCACTTGATTGGCTCATCCTTCGCTATTCCCGTTTTCAAGAGACACCCCGCCAGAATAAAGTGCCACGTAGTACAGCAATGGCGCGAGATCGCCTGTTGGGCGACTTTCCCACCGGGTGTGCTTTTCGAAAACTACACAACACATGCTTTTATGACACGGAATCATAGAAAATCTACCCCGTTTCCAAACTAATCGTAATTTTATCGCGAATAGACAACCGGAGTTGGTCAAAATAGCAAATTAAAAATCAAATGAATTTTACTATGACCGTGAATTCATCATATAGCCGGTGGTTTGAATTCTGAGCTCCCTACTAATATACCTATCACAGAAAGTTACTCGACTCGCGGGATAGCGGACCAGCGTGTACGTGTATGTCGAACCCTTGCTATACGTTACAGCATAGACCCTCCTGGTTACAGTGGTAACACTCGTTCATGTTCGATTACCCTTCATAAAGAAAACACAACGAAATGGTTGAAGCGATCTTTTTTTAAATTTCTTTTCATCACAAAAACAAAATCTGTGTGATCAAAAGTGTTGTAAACTAAACCAGAAAGAATTATCGGACTGGCTAAACTTCCCGCTGAACTGGAGTAAGGTCCAAGCCTCGATAGTACGTGAGCAAATCGTCTCAAACTAGCGATACAACTTTCAAAATATAACTTGACATGTCTTCATTTGTTAGAGTTATACAATTCAAGACGGGTTTTCACTCGAAAGAAACAATTCTGTGAATAATGACATTCTGAACGCAGCGATTTCTCGGACGATGCTAACACTGTAACGTACGGCTGGCAACGACTAGCTTCCGGGTTAGTCCCTCGTACATCCGGGTACTTGAGATTGTCGCCGTATGGAACTACCACATCGGCAATTTTGACGCTGTAATTTTGCCACCAATATTGATCGTACAAAAACAAAACTCCATAAATGAACCACAAAGTACTTTCCCTTTCAAAATGTGGTAATTTTAGAAAGAGTATTATCGTTTTTATTGACGACTGACTCTGTCAAAAATCGTCCCATACACTTCAGTTCACAGGCATTCAAACTTGATCATGAGGGAGGTGCATATACTGGAATGAACCATTCTGTAGGAGGGGTGGATAGAGAATTGGATTTGAAGTTTACAACCCTTTTTCGAACTAATATTTGTCATTTGGGCGCACAATGCGTAGAATTAAGACTATAGCACATATTACATTGCTTGTTTGATGTCAATAGTGTCTTTTGAAAAGTTGCACTTTACCTAAAGTCTCGCGGAGTGATTTCCAATATGGCGTCGGTCATTATACTCATTAACATATTCATTTTTTTTTCAAATTTCAAAAAAAAAATCATAAAAAATAGAAGAGAAGACGTGCTGACTTGAAATTAACAAATCTAAGTAAGGTACCCTCTGTGCATCAACACACCACATATCAAAGCAATCTGACTTAAAGTTTATGAGGAGTTGATGAAAAAGTCATTTTTGGAAAAAAAATCATAAAAAATTGAAAATGGCACCGATCAACTTGGCATGAACAAATCTGAATAGCCTCCCCCCAGGGAACATGCACACCAAATATCGAAGAATTCCGACTGTCACTTTCGGAGTAGATAGTGAAGATATAAAAGTTTGACGGACACCTATGATTCACTCTACTCTCTATACCTCAATACCCACCTATACCTAAAGCTACGCTTTCAGCTTTCGCTGACAGCGGAGCTAATAAAATGTAGTTAAATCTAAAACCTCTACCAAATTTTCCTATGTAGCATTTAGGAAACAAGGACTCACAAGACTTTCAGTACGTTACTTTAATTTCAGACCTCCTGAGATTTGAAACAAGACATCTACAATTCACTGTGACATCTGCATCATCCATTACCATGGTAACCAATGATGACGATTGAGAGATTGATATGTTGATGTGTGCACATGATTTCTCTAGTTAAAATCTCTGAATAATTCATCTATGGTGACACACATTAGTGAATATACAACATCACTGTTTATACCAGTCTAACTGTCTATAAGCTAACTAGACATAACACCAGTCACACACACACACTCTCTAGTGCCTGCCTGATGTATGAAATAATAAATCTAAAGAATGAACCAAGATTTAATGTGTTTTACTGATAAGATTTATGGACCAGAATAATTCAACTGACAATTTTATATATTTAATCATAGTTTTATGAACCCATGTCAGAAAGAAAGGTTTTTTACATTCTACACACTATACCATTGACACATCAATGTATGACAAGAAATGGAAGTGGAGGAAGCAAAATGAATGAATGAATGAATGAATGAATGAATGAATGAATGAATGAATGAATGAATGAATGGATGGATGGATGGATGGATGGATGGATGGATGGATGGATGGATGAATGAATGAATGAATGGATGGATGGATGGATGGATGAATAGATGGATGGATGAATGAATGGACAAAGACAGACAGACAGACAGACAGACAGACAGACAGACAGACAGACAGACAGAGACAGAAACACAGACAGACACAAACAAACAAATGGATAAATGAATGAATAGCTGAATAAGAAAGACATCAAATGTTGTCATTTACCACCATGTATCATGTGCTTGAGTAAAATTAACCTACATGTACACTGTGCATATAACCTGACTTGTCCTTGCATGAAATGTGGTGGGTATGTTGGATTTTAATCCCCATTTCTTCATTTCTTAACACTTCAAATATGATATACATCATATATGTGATATGTACAGCATTACCAGAAAATAAACATATATCTTTAACAACACTAGACATGTTAAATGACAATAGTGTTTACATACTGTAATTCAATTGATGTGGTTCAATTAGTGAAATATGACATGTGAATTATTAACTGTTAGTGTATGGAAATATTCCATATAGTCAGCAAGTATAATTTGTTAGCAGTAAGTACTGTACTGCATAATTTATGTCACGTACATTATTAAATTACTTTTTTATTTCACTTATGGAGGGCGACATGGGCAAATTTTCCTAACAGACAGACAGACAGACAGACAGACAGACACATACACACATACATGCATGCCATGCATGCATACATGCATGCATGCATGCATACACACACACACACACACACACACACACACACACACACACACACACACACACACACACACATGTACATCTTTTAAATGTTACATAATATAACTATAGGCCAAAAATACTCTTCTTATCATAGTTCCCACCAGCACATCTCAGAATGTATAAATTTATCACAACATATCAATAAAACTTGTTTGAACACCTGAATTCCTTTTTTAATGTTACTATTTTGGTGCTTTTACAGTTGATCATATGTTAAATTTGACAAAGCTATTGGATATAGACATACAATGTGTTTTTATTGTGGGTGGAAAGTACTTCAAGTATGTGCAATCTATCAGGGTCATTTTACGGGGGGGGGGGGGGGGGGTGTACTATGCCAGTTTTACCACATTTGCCACCTCTGTTACTAACAAGGTTCTCATACCTTGGCAAAAACACAGTACAACAGGATATAGTAGAGGTACGTAACATGCAGTGCAATGGTCAATGTGACAATTGAGTAGCAATCAAGTGTTAATATACTGTTAAATAGGTGTACACACCTTATACCTCACAGTATACTAGTACCTGTACTGTAAAACTGTACACATATCAATGGTAATTCACAGATATAAAGTTAAACCAACACAGAATAAATAATGTCAATCTAATTGATTATTTCCATGACTTTATGATAATTCAGTGAAACCATTCATCTGGAATGCCAATATGGTAGTATTTAATCATCTCTAATCTTGAGATTTAATGAAGGGATAGAACTAGACTATAGTATAGAACACAATGACACTGACGTTTAAGTCTATAGTCTTACTAGCTGGATATAACCATAGATGCTGAACTTTCCTCAATGTCTATGCTATAACCATCATGCTGTATAACTAAGACCACTAGTGTCTAAGCTAGCACTCTATTAGTCTAGTCAAGTCATGTGAAGATGTTGACTATTGGGAGACAATAGACTCTGGGCTAACAAAAGAGTCATATTGCCCTAATCTGTATTCCAAACAATTGATTTTACACAGTTATAACTAATATTCATGTAACCAGCAATTGATAATATGCTCTGTTTTCTCTACATCATAGCACTTTAAAAGGGAAAAATATGATTTTACATAACAATGATCTTTATGCAGATATGCTGTATTCTGGTAGGGAATACTGGTACCAAGCTTTCCTACCATCAGCAAGACCACATGAAATGAACCAGTGTGTATTTAAACCCCAATGTTTGAATCTCACAGTCTTGGATTTCAGTGGTAACATAGGGAGAAGATCAGGTTCCTTTTGTTCATGGCCAATATAGCTCTGGCTACTCAACTGTTAAAATCTAAATCTAGATACAACATTGGCCATTAACCAAGGTATATGCATTTATGTATCATTGTATGACAGACTGTTTATTTCCTATTTTTGTAAGTCAAAAAGAGAAAGAACATTCACACAGCAATTTTTGGACAGGTCTAAACTATAAAAACTTGCTTAAAAATGTCTAAGATAGCAGTGAGAAAGTTATTGCTTTAAAAACCACCAAAATATCTATTAGAAAACATACAACGCTATTATTTCAAACAATTTAAAAACAGCAAACCTTTCATATACTTCCAGATGTGAGACATTTATCACAAGACAGCTTACCATCCACATACAGTGTGAAGAAAAGTGTGTTCTGAATAGCTATATAAAGTAGCACTAGGCAGCACTTAGCTAGAACAACTTGTTCTCTTGAGGTTTCAAGAGTGAACAACAGAATGCACTTTTACCTGACCTTTTCACCACTGCTTCAATTTGATATTTTCACCCTAAGGGTGGTTTTACGACAGGATTACTCCATCAATAGGGGGGGTCATGCATTTTGAGATGAGGAGGCTACATGAAGGTCACGTTCATGAACTGTTTGAGTACATCAATAGCTGGTATTACCTGGCTGAATGGTTAGGCTAGTGTTCTTTATGACTCTCAATCTATACATACATACATGTGTGTGTGTGTATGTGTGTATGTGTATGTGTGTGTGTGTGTGTGTGTGTGTGTGTGTGTACGTGTGTGTGTGTGTGCACGCGCGCGTACGTGCATGTGTACATATGTTTGTAAGACATTACATGAGCAACAAATGAAGAATTTGTTATTTGATACACGCAGACTTCAAAAGGGAGGAAACAAGAGATTTTTATGGGATGAAAACTTACAAAGCATAATATACAGAAAAGTGGGATGTTAGGAAAATATTCAAATACATGCAGGAAATGTTATAGCACAGCATTTCTAATGAAATGTCTGATAATAAAAACAAGCGACCTATCGGTCAGAATAGCTCCGCTGTTTGTTTTTTTTTAATTTAATTTTTTATTTTGGTGACATGTAGAAGTGGTTCAGGTCTTCAGCTCTTCAAGTCACTATGCAGTTTTGTTTTAGCGATGCAATAAAGTGGTTAGTGGTTTCATATGATGTCTCACTATAAAACACATTTTACACAGAAGTTGGTAATGTATTGTACTTTTATACCATAGTCACCATTTTATAACAAAAATCTACTGTTATGAAAAATTGCACAAAATCTCAGAAAAAAATGACTGGGAAATGCACACAAGAAAAAGAAAAAAAGAGGATTTTGAGGTTGGCTATAAGTAATTCCAGTGTCTTACAGCTGTAACCCTGGAAAATTTTAATGAAGAATGAAATAAACTAGGGATCTAAAATAATTTTGAGGCAATTTGAATTTCAATTTTCTAACAAATTTACAAAGTCAACAACATTCAACTTGTTCTAGTTGTGGTAGATATATATAGGGAAGAAATGTATTAATCGCCATCTTAGTTTGCGTACGGCGACAATCTCAAGTACCCGGAAGAGAGTCATTCTCAGCCATACGTTACAGTGGTAACACTCGTTCATGTTCGGTTACCTTTCACAAAGAAAACACAACGAAATGGTTGAAATGATCTTTTTTTAATTTCTTTTCATCACAACAACAAAATCTGCGTGATCAAAAGTGTTGTAAACTAAACCAGAAAGAATCATCGGACTGGCTAAACTTCCCGATGAACTGGAGTAAGGTCCTACTACTTCCAAGTAAGCCTCGATAGTACTATAGTACGTGAGAAAATCGTCTCAAACTAGCGATACAACTTTCAAAATATAACTTGACATGTCTTCATTTGTTAGAGTTATACAATTCAAGACGGGTTTTCACTCGAAAACAACAATTCTGTGAATAATGACAGTGACACTCTGAACGCAGCGATTTCTCGGACGATGTTACCACTGTAACGTATGGCTGACAACGACTTGCTTCCGGGTTAGTCCCTCGTGCATACGGGTGGATTGTCGGCGATTAATACATACATGTACATCGTCTGATATTGTAATTCACAGTGTTTTTTGTGACCGGCGCCTGTCAGCATCATTCCATTGTATTTAAACCTTGTACTTGACATTTCGCAATATTTATAATTCTCAACAAAATACCTCAACATGCCTCACTTCGCTCGTACTCAAAGAAGCCCCGCACGTAGTCCTGCTTGCATACGGAGGAATTCGGGACTCGATTCTGACAAATGTCCCTCCCCCTCCGGTGTTTAGAGTCAAGTCAGTAATACAGACTCGTGCACCCGAGGACTACCCCGCGCGGTATGATCACTGACACTGATGACATGATGAGAGAGAACCTTTTCGGATTTACATGTAAAACGGGGAAAGATACGCAAAACCTAATGCAAAGTCTGAAGCCAAATTAAAGTTGTAATTATTTTAATTATTTTTACTTGCCAAATATTTGCATTTTGGAAAGGCAAGACACGTTCATGTCGTTTAACTTTACATGTGAACTGTCGGCCATATTTAAACTTCAACCGCATGCCTGGCATGCCCTTCCTTACGCAAGTTGTCTGAATTCTGGTTCACTGTCATTCCAAATTGCACGACAATATAGAATTAACCACAAGTTACATGTTATCTGAAAACATCACACTTTTATAGTGGGTCTGAAGTGTGATTTTAGTGAGTACTAAGAACGTCCTGTGCTGATACTCAAGATACTTGCTGTGGAAAATCGCTCGGTCGAATGAGGTCACCTTCAGCTTCTGGTCGAATCAGGATAGAGTATGCAAATGAGGATGTTGCGGATTGGCTGATAATGTAGAAGGGTGCAGAATTGGATTTGAAGTTTACAACCCTGTTTCGAACAAACGCTTGTCATTTGGGCGCCCAATGCGTAGAATTATGACTATAGCACATATTACATTGCTTGTTTGACGTCAATAGTGTCTTTTGAAAAGTGGCAGTTTACTTAAAGTCTCGTCGACTGATTTCCAATATGGCGTCGGTCATTATGCTCATTAACATATTCATTTTTTTTTCAAATTACAAAAAAAAAATCATAAAAAATAAAAATGAGGATGTGCTGACTTGAAATTAACAAATCTGAGTAAGCTACCCCCTGCGCATCAACACGCCAGATATCAAAGCAATCTAATAAGAGGTTTTCAAGGAGTTGATGAAAATGACATTTTATGAAAAAAAATCATAAAAAATTGAAAATGGCACAGATCAACTTGGCATGAACAAATCTGAATAGCCTCCCCCCAGGGAACATGCACACCAAATATCGAAGAATTCCGACTGTCACTTATGGAGTAGATAGTAAAAATATAAAAGTTTGACGGACACCTATGATTCACTCTACTCTCTATACCTCAATACCCACCTATACCTAAAGCTACGCTTTCAGCTTTCGCTGACAGCGGAGCTAAAAAAACACTATAGAAACTATATGTCTCTAGATATTCAATACTTTATAGTATTCCATTGTTAACAAAATGACAAATGACAAATATTGACATTTTGTAATATAGAAGAAGTGTTTCATTATTAATCTCCATATTTTATAATATATACATGGAATTATTACATTTGCAGAGTTGCTACTTTAGGAGTTAAAAATTTTGAAATTTATGAAAATATTAATCTGTAAAATATGAGATTTTGTGCCACATTAACGGATATCACTTTGAAAACAGACACATGATTAGGATTGAATATACACAACATATTTTACAGTCCACAAAAACACTAAAATCATCTAAATAAGAAAAATTCCCAACCAGAATGTTTCGTTTGTTTATCATTCTGAAAGCAATTTGACACAAAATGAAAACTCTGAATAATACATTACCATGGTGAAAAGAAATTCACAAAATTTTAACGTCTGCTATATTATTAATGAAAGTAACATTTTTCTAGAATTTAATCAATGTATGACTGACCTTCCAATCCCTGGACATATAAAATGTAGACTAATAATATGGTAACCAAATGTGTCGTGTTTTACTCCACAGTTTTACTAATGCCACGTTTCAGTGCTTTTAACAGAGGTTTTAAAACCGCAATCAGACTAGTTCCATGTCTCAGTGGTTTTAACAAAAGGTTTTAACCACAATCGCCACAACAGATCTGGTAAATTTAGCAATTCTCCATACAAAGGTTTTTACCACAATCACTATAACAGATCTGGTAAATTTAACAATTCTCCACAGTCTCATAATTTTGGTTGGAAACTTGGTAATAAACCTAAAAATGTCATAATATTTCTTATAAAATATCCTAATTTTTTAGTGGAAAACCTGGTGGAAACCTTTGTAAGTCATGTAAATCTGAATTAAGTTTAAATTGTACTGTCGCCTCAATTTTTTTATCATCAAGCAAAATAACTGAAACTTTTGCATTGGTTCTGTACATGGATAATACATGGCTACACAATTCATAGGGGACATATAATTTATAAGACAAATATTTTCAGTTTTCAGAATATTAATTTAATATGTACGTGTATTCAATGATTCCAACTTACCATGTTTACTGAACATAAAGAATTTATGGCCAATAACACATTTTAAAAACTTAGGTTGGACATATGATTATTAGGAATGTACAGGATTTATCAAACAACAAATGCTTTGTAAAATACAAAATACTTACGTTCTTCAAGAATTCAAATTAATTCTACATCTGTTCATACAAAATTCAATACTGACAACATATCTTGTAATTTTTTAGATAGAATTCACACATTTAAGAGCGGGTAGGAAAATATTGGTTAAGATCAAATAACAAGGTCCACATAAAATATTTAGGTTTTTATCACGTTTCAAACTGATCCTGTATTTGATCAAATCAAATTGCATACTAGTATAACACAGCTGTTTTGTTAAAATCCTTCTCACTTTAAAAACCAGAACATTTCAGGATTTTACTTATAATCTATATAATTCCCGGATAGATATATTTGGCTGTGACCTCAATAGAAACATCAAAATACTCACATTTGAATGCGTTTGCTGTGAAATTCTCCGATGATTTCACACATGTATGCCAACATTTAGCAGCTTGTTGTAACAATTGAATGACTGGTTTACAAAAATAACACAAGTGAAATGTACAATAAACCATTAGCCATAATAAATCATATTTATGGTAATTTAATTTGACCTACTTTCAATAATTTAGTAGATTTAAATCAACTACAATCTTGTCTTAAGGACTGTTTTATTTCTTTCTGCTTACCCTCACTATTATTTTTTGTATGTCCATGGCAATAATTTTAATTTTTCTATTATTATAATAATAACCTTTATTCATCCAAATCAATTCAGAAATTTGTCGTCACAATACCAGTGGCCTAGTGTATAAGTCTACACAGATTCTATGATGATTCCACAAAATTACATGCATCATACACCCTTCTGTAGGTTGTATGGGATTTTTGAAGCAATTAGTAGACAGATGTAAACTCTGTTTAACCAGAGACAGTAACGATGTCTTGTTAAAATAAAATTTCAATGTTGTTCAATTTAAGGCCGTTACCTGAAGGACATTTTCTTCCTTTTGATAAAAATTGAACTGGCTTCCTCAATTATCCATATTTTTAGTCAATTTAATATTTTACGAAACATTGTGTGGCGGATTCTCCATATTTTCCACCTATTTATAGTCACCCCCCCCCCCCCCCCCACCTTTGTAGAGCAGAGTGATTTCTTGAAAACAATAGAAATTAGCATACAATGACTGACATGTCATATTATTATGTAAATATATCACAAACCATGAATAAATTCTACAAGGGATAAATAAAGCTGTATTTTCCATGACTTGTTCATTTAAACTATAATAAACTCTTGTGACTATTCTTGTAATCAGAAACACAACTGTATTCCTCCATTTCTGCATTGAAAGATAAGGGTTTCTGATATTTTATACTAACTTCTCCACTCCTGATGAATTTAAATTACACCGAAACCTTCTAAAGACAGCCATCACATGCTGTGTTCAACCAAAATCTGACGCCATCATATTTTCAATTATGTCTGAATAGGTTTTACTTTCTGTTGCCGATATTTTATACAAACCACTGAACTCCTTCTGCATATAAATTTTAACGAAACCTTATAAAGACAGCCATCACATGCTGTGTTCAACCAAAATCTGTCGCCATCCTATTTTCAATTATGCCTGAATAGGTTTTTACTTTCTGTTGCCGATATTTTACACAAAGTATTAAATGAACACTTTCTACAGGTAATGAAACCATAGAACAAAAGTCATCACATGCTGTGTTCAACCTAAATCTGTTACCACCATGTTTTGAATTCTAACCATGTTTTGAATTCTAACCATGTTTTGAATTCTATCTGCCTAGGTTTTACTTTCTGTTGTGATCTCTATAACAGATAACATAATGTATTTTATTTGATAGTTGGTACAAAAATTTAATTCAAATCATTAGTTAGACTCTCTAAATTGCATCAAATTATGATATGTGATACTCAATATTTCATACCTTCTGTTCAACCATTTTGTTTTTCATACAATCCATCCTGTGTACATTTGATATTACTTTTCCTTGTATTTCAAAGACACACTGCTTCATACTGCAAACCTACATATGTTTATGCAGTCTTAAGATTGCAGCAAGTTTTCAAAGACTAATTTTTAACAATTACCAGACAGATACATTGTCTTCATTTACGAAAAGGCATTTTAGTCACTACTATTAACTTATTTTTAGTTTTATGACTATTGAAATAAAAGTTTTGCAAACATTTTCAAGTTGACAGTATTCCAAACAATGGGATGAATATCTCTGTATTACTCCTCTGTTAATTTAACAAGTCACAGATATAGCTTCTGAAACCTTGTCATAGTTTTAGTGGTATTTGGTTCATGTCCATGTAGGAACTTTCAGGTCTTATAGTTTTAGTGGTATTTGGTTCATGTCCATGTAGGAACTTTCAGGTCTTATAGTTTTAGTGGTATTTGGTTCATGTCCATGTAGGAACTTTTAGGTCTTATAGTTTTAGTGGTATTTGGTTCATGTCCATTTAGGAACTTTTAGGTCTTATAGTTTTAGTGGTATTTGGTTCATGTCCATTTAGGAACTTTTAGGTCTTATAGTTTTAGTGGTATTTGGTTCATGTCCATGTAGGAACTTTTAGGTCTTATAGTTTTAGTGGTATTTGGTTCATGTCCATGTAGGAACTTTTAGGTCTTATAGTTTTAGTGGTATTTGGTTCATGTCCATGTAGGAACTTTTAGGTCTTATAGTTTTAGTGGTATTTGGTTCATGTCCATGTAGGAACTTTCAGGTCTTATAGTTTTAGTGGTATTTGGTTCATGTCCATGTAGGAACTTTTAGGTCTTATAGTTTTAGTGGTATTTGGTTCATGTCCATGTAGGAACTTTTAGGTCTTATAGTTTTAGTGGTATTTGGTTCATGTCCATGTAGGAACTTTTAGGTCTTATAGTTTTAGTGGTATTTGGTTCATGTCCATGTAGGAACTTTCAGGTCTTATAGTTTTAGTGGTATTTGGTTCATGTCCATGTAGGAACTTTTAGGTCTTATAGTTTTAGTGGTATTTGGTTCATGTCCATGTAGGAACTTTTAGGTCTTTCAATTTATTGAAAGAAGAGACAAGAGAGAAAAGAAAGGGATCAACAGCCAGGTAAATTTGGGAATCAAGTATTTCATACAAACTCAGAATTTCATACAACAAAGTACCAACCTGATAATACCTCAACTCCATTCAATAACTTATCTGTAAATTCCAAGAAAACACCATCATTCTACTGTTGACCTCATATAGCTAAAGGCCAGCCACAGTATTAGTTTCCTCAGATTGCATGGAACTGTAATAACAGTCACATTTCCTGTCCTAATCAATCATAGGTAATACAATGCACACAGATAATCATACCCTCACATGGCACTGCTACCGATAATCACATATTTTAAAATTGAAATAATTTCTGTTCCTGCATGTATACTAAAAACTCAGGGCAAACTACCACAATGTCACTGCATTCATCCCAAATTCAATGATCTGTCCTAATCTATAAATGTGTACGCATACATACACCAACAATGAGATATAGACACATGCATGTAAACATGTATACACACACACACACACACACACACACACACACACACACACACACACGCACACACACATGCACACACGCACAATAAACACACATTTCAGTATAAATGAAACCTGATTTGCCATACATATAACTACAGTTCAGTTGTGTTCACAAAATCACTGAAGCAGCAATGGAGACTGGCAGACTACATATACTGTATATGGCAGTGAGAATGAATGACCTTGTAGTCATATTTGATATAAGAGATATAGAGTAAATAACATGGTAACCTAACACACTTTAACATACAATGACAGATGGCCCATTTCTATTATTTTAATATTCAAATATTACATATCTGAGTGGATCTATTTTCTACACTGACAAATATCTGAGTGGATCTATTTTCTACACTGACAAGTATCTGAGTGGATCTATTTTCTACACTGACAAGTATCTGAGTGGATCTATTTTCTACACTGACAAGTATCTGAGTGGATCTATTTTCTATACTGACAACACATCTTTACAAGGTCATATTAGGCAGTATGCATACACTGCTAAAATTGCATGGTTTCATTATGACTCGCAGTAAAATCAATTTTTTACATCACCACAGTTTGCATCACAGGCACTTGAATCAAGATGTATGATTTTACTATCCATCTTTCTTTTTTAAATCATACAGATAGAATCAAGTGCCTGTGGTTTACATATAAGAACCGGCAATTAATTCATGTGTATAATAATTAGTCTACAGTTTGATTTTATCATTTTAATTAGTCTACATACACTGCAGTACTTTGTTTATCACGTTGTGACATCACCACATCTCTCCATTTCACTGATTGACCTAATGTGGATCAATGCTGGATTTTTCTGTATCAATGAATAGGTTTTCCTATCAAGTACATCTGTGACCTTCTGGATTTACATAATAATTTGACTATATATATATATGTCATTCTGAGGTACAATAGTACCTGATAAGGCTGCCTATAGCAAAATTATAACTCACAGTACACTATTAACATATCACATTTTCTACACAGACACTTAATAATAAATGTATAAATCATTACCTGTATATATTATATATTATACAATAACTGAAATGTAGCATGTGTGTTTAATCATAATTACCATGTACATACACACAATAACAAAAGACATACATGTAGCAATAACTTGTACTTCAGGTATCCTGTATCCTTCAATATGGTGGATAAATGTTAACCATAACACATACCTGATTGATGTGTATTTATTCATCTTTTTATCAGCTATTAAAATAATTTACTTCAAACTAATCACAGACATAACATTATTTTCAATGAAGAAGACAAGTTCAACACATACATTACAACATTCAAAAGCTCTCCTTTCTATTGTACAAATGTATACACCAATCTACCATACGGCTTCTTTCCTGTTTGATGACTGTATTGTTATTCACTGTTTATCAATGATTATATCTTACAAACCTCCTTCACAAACATACAATTGCTTTCATTAAAGATGACATGCATATATTTGAACATAAACAATCAGTTTTTGGGCTCCATTACTCTGTATCTGGTATACACCAAGCACAACACATACGTACCTGAACAGATTCATTCATCTTTCCCTTCACCAAACAATGGCTAACAGACCTTTACAAACCAATTAACATAAACTGAGAACCACATTCACACGTATAAAGGTAGTGAAACCACAATGACTTAAAAATAACGAAAGTATTGTACCTCCAGATCCAGAACCATCCTCAAAATCTGTTTCGTCATCTGGTTCATCACCACTAAAGTCCTCATCATCTGACCAAGTTGCGTCGTCTGTTCCACTGCCTGGCGGTTTGTCATCAATATTTATGACTGGTGGGTCATGTGACTCTCCGGGCTCTAACGACATGCTATTACTCTCCACTCCATTGGCTTGTCTTTTGACCTGCCATTCAAAAGCAAAAGTCAATGATACATACATTAATGACATGCCACCCATCAAATACTATTGTGTATATTTTTACATAAACTAATACCATTTGCATTGATTAATTTCAAGGACATTTTCAGACTCTACAATTTAGAAATAATCTAATTACATCCAAATCACTTTAAGTGAACACGCAAATACAATTTGTCTGAAATGGCAATGTTAATGTTCATGTTCATTTCTAAAATATCAATTACATAGTCTTATGAAACAGAGCACAGGTGAAGTGGTGAAAGGTCAAGAAGAGACTGAAATGGTTGCTATAGGGAAATGGTTGCTATGGAGAAATGTATATCCTTTGATAAATACTCATCAAGTCATATAAACTTCATTTTTTGTATTTTTACCACGTCACCTTCTGCACAATTCTTAATGAAAACATATATAAAGCCCTGTTTCCATAGAAACTAACATCTTTCATGGGGTGTTTTCAATTATTTAAATTCATGGGTTTTGTGCAATGCTGTTACCAAATTCACAACAATTCCTATCACTTGTTAAATAATTCTTGTCTATCGCCATTACAATTTTATGATTACTTTTAGTTTTTATTTCTAGTTATAGTATCAAATGTCAAACTGGCAATCACAGAGCTGTATTCAAAGTAAAGCTGTGATGTGCTATCAATTGTGGAAATCTATTGTACTTTTCATTCTAGGAAGGAAGGAGAAACATAGCCTGGGGTCATATCCATTTTACAACACTTTATAAGGATTAGGATTAAAATTTGGGAATGAAATAGAGTTGTCTGACAAAGCTATAGAATGAAATAAGAGTTGTCTGACAAAGCTATAGGAAAAGTCGGTCCTGAATACAAGAATAACTCATATGGCTCCACTGTAGGACAGTAATAATTCTGGACTGTGAGTTTGAAATATTTAAAGACTCCATATGTTCTGCCCCAAAACTAAGAAAAGCAAATGTAGTTATGTGTCTTTTTAAAAGCTACCATTTACATGAAAGGTTGATAACCATGCTATTGATTACATGGCAGTCTGAAAGCATAGCACAGTGTCTACTAGTCTAGTTCCTATACAGGTATCATTAAGATTTACACCTCCACTCACAGTCTAGTCCCTATACAGTATTGTTACAATTTATACCTCCACTCACATCCAGAGTAAGTGTCTACAGGAAAGTTCATCTAAAATGTCCATTGTTTTCATGTTTGATAACTTGCCAACTTTCTATAATTTAATAAGGTAAATATTGGAAGTATGCAAACAATACAATGTTGACTTTTTTCAGCAAATAGCAAATGTCTGTGTTTAACAAACAAGGCAATGCAAACAGGTGTTGGAAGTATAAATAAACAATATATGAATAACTGTTGTAAAGTCAATCTTTGTACTGAGATCTTACGTTGTAATGTCTGCCATGTGTTTCACTAACCAACAACTGTATGTAAACAACCTAAACAATAAGAAATGTTGTTTTTTCTTGTGATTTTAATTACTGTCAACAACCTGACACCCCTCTACTTTTATAAACGATAACTCCAAAATGTTATCCCGAGACAGTTCTTTTATAATGTTGAATTATCATGTATGTAAACATATCAATTATTTTCATTTGTGTACATGGAGATCACCCCAGTCTCTAGTCCTATCATTGCGTCACCCCAGTCTCTAGTCCTATCATTGCCAGTATGTTAAAGTTCACAATCAAATCACAACTGTGGTATAATTTGGTAGTCACTGCTGTACATTACACTTTCTAAAGTATGATAGTTTGGTGCTCAACCTCTCCAGTAAGTGACAAGAGTGTCATGAAATGGATCATATAGCACTAGGGTCACAATGACATATCACAAATCTGTTAGAGTTGATTAATAGTGGGTGATTACTTTACTGGCCAAGAATCTATACTAAGTATATCAACTTCAATGAATTCCCTCTTTGACAAAAAGCAGACAAAATCATCGAATTCAGTAGACTCTAAGCAATTAATTCACAGCAGTGCAGGTTGTGGTGATGTGAGCAACTGATTTAGCATCAACATCAATTCTCAACTTCTTGACAATTGTATGTCATGAAGACAGAAAATATATGAAATACATTACATTGCATTGCATTGCATTACATTACATTACATTACATTACATTACATTACATTACATTACATTACATTACATTACATTACATTACATTACATTACATTACATTACATTACATTACATTACATTACAAGACATGACATGACATGGCATTACATTACATTACATTGTACTACATACTACATTGCACTGCACTACACTACATAGACCCTGGAGTGAACTCTAAGAATCTAAAATCACACCATGCCCAGACATCACTATCAGACTAGACGAGGCTATCTCACTATCTGGCATGAATACAAATGAAAAAGCAAGCCTGTGAATTACCATGACGACAAATACAAATAATTTTATGATTAAAACTAGGACCATAAGAGTTTGGGACCATACCCACATTTTATACACAATAGTAACTTCTCATTAGAGGTTGGCCACCAAGTTAGAATCAAATCATAGAGATCAAACGTCCAGGAATAGAATGTTCAAAGTTGCATGACTAAGCTAGTTAAGCTAAATGTCAGCTAACTTGTAGTCCAGTAATCTAATTTAAATCTGAATTCCAGATTAGAATCCACACTAAGTGGATCACATTACCATGATTACACATAACAGCTGTGCCAACAATACATATACACAATATTCTACTCTGGAGTACATGCTAACAATATACATGACCTTCAAAATTTCAATTATTTGAACCATCTCAAATCACATAGCTGGTTTCTTTTCTATTCATGCTGTATATGTATGCATAATTTGTATTACTATTAGTGGCGTGTTGCGATTTTCCTTCAAAGGAGCAAACTTGGACTTCAGAAATTAAAACTCCTAAAATCTACATCTATTTTAGACTATGCTAGATTGATAATACTATTTGGCCAACATAAAACAGAAATGGCAATCTGTGATAATAAAGACAGCAGGCAAGTCTTAAGTTAATCTTATATGAAGTCCTAAGAATCCATCACATTTGAATTTCATACACTCTGTCTTTCACTGTGTGTCTGTTGTCTCATACTCCATAGACAACCACCATTCTTGTATTATACACATGTACATAGAACTAAACTCTAAAATTGCTAGTGGTCTCACAAAATTAGTTTTCATAAATATTGACATTACTAGATTGAAGACATAACCCCACTTTAAATATTAATATATGGATATCAAATTCTCACATCACAAACAACTTATGGTACTATGATAAGTTAAAGACATGAAACCAGCAGTTTTTCCTCATGGCCACTAGAGGGCTCACTTCCTATTCATTGGTTGTTTTCACTGAGCACAATGGAAACATTCAATGTGTGCACATTTGCATGTTATCAACTAATTTATGATGAACATAACAGAGAGCAATATGTCAAAAGTGCTGCATTTGACACGACACATAATTTGTATTTCATGCCAAAGATTCAAAATAAAACTATAATTCGGTTGTTGTATTTGTATAAAAGTGTTGGACCTTGGTTTGGTTATAAACAACATAAAAGTTTCCTGTACTGAAGCTATACTACATTTGTATATGATATACTTGACAGATTCTAGCCCAACTTATCACGCTAGTAAATGCAGTTTGGCCTAAATATTCAAACTTGTGACAGTAACCACTTGACAGATTCTAGCTCAGCTGACATGTATCATTCTAGTAAATGCTGTTCTAGTAAATGTTTTAGTATACAATGTAGTTCCGGGCATAACATAAACAAGAGAATTTTAGTTATGACCACTGGTGGCGCTATTTATAATTGCAACTGCATCACACTGGCACTATAGCCTGATTTCCCTAACAAAATATACATGGAAGATGAGAGTTCAAAGCATAACTCATAATTGCTTCAAAATGGTCAAAATAATATATTTTTCTTTCATGACTATGAGGGTCCTTATGAAGCATGGCAACAGCAAACAGTTACCAGATCAAAATCTAAGTTACAAGACAGTCCTGGCAGAATAAGAACACAGTCCATATTTCAATTATTTATTTTGTTGCCTCTAGCGTCCATAGTGATGAACTACTCTCACAGTTGTCCTACTTCACGTTTTGTGCTAACTGGATGACGAAGCACTCAACCATGAAATGGGTAGTTTCTTTCTCACAAAGCATAGTCATTGTATTTAGGTGAACAATACAACAACAACTATAGGTGTATTTATGATTGAAAACCCCCACCCTCTAGGTGTATCCTGACATTCAGGCATCAATTGTCTTTTGTAACTTGGAATGTTAGCAGATACTAAATGGTCCTTAAAAATCACTACTCAAAAAATAGCTTTACCTTTTTTTTCAATTTTTTTTCTCATTAATCTTAATAGCTGTCATTAATTTTATTTATATGGGCATTAACATTTTGTTATAGGTACAAGAACAATTCAAAATACAACTATACATATACAGGTGTTAAAATTCTAAATTTATAAGTAAAGTGAAGTATTGAATGGACCCCATGGCAACACAAACTTACACTTATTTTACAGAGTAGAGTAGCATTATGTACATAAAATATAATTACCAGGATCCTTTGATTTCAAATAGAAACATCAAAGTAGATATGACACTAACATTCCCTTTTTAACAGCCCAGTTCTGAGTTGGATAAAAATTGAGGTATGAGAACAGTTGCCTGGTAGAGAGTGCTTTAGAAAAAGATTGCCGAGAACAAAACCTCTCATGTAATCCTTAACGGCTCCATTGATAAGAATCAAGATAATACACTTATGCAATGACCAAGGACTGAAACACAACCATTAAAATGGCAGACTGTGATATAAACAGTGGCCTGTGACCATGACAAATCTATGGACACTATTCACTGTTAACAATTGACAGCTACTAGTGACAGTGACCATGACAAATCTATGGACACTATTCATATACTGTTAACAATTGACAGCTACTGGTGACAGTGACATGACAAATCTATGGACACTATTCATATACTTTTAACAATTGACAGCTACTGGTGACAGTGACCATGACAAATCTATGGACACTATTCAATTGTTAACAATTGACAGCTACTAGTGACAGTGACCATGACAAATCTATGGACACTATTCATATACTGTTAACAATTGACAGCTACTGGTGACAGTGACCATGACAAATCTATGGACACTATTCACTGTTAACAATTGACAGCTACTGGTGACAGTGACCATGACAAATCTATGTACACTATTCACTGTTAACAATTGACAGCTACTGGTGACAGTGACCATGACAAATCTATTGAAACTATTCACATACTGTTAACAATTAACAGCTACTGGTGACAGTGACCATGACAAATCTATGGACACTATTCACATACTGTTAACAATTGACAGCTACTGGTGACAGTGACCATGACAAATCTATGGGCACTATTCACTGTTAACAATTGACAGCTACTAGTGACAGTGACCATGACAAATCTGTGGACACTATTCATATACTGTTAACAATTGACAGCTGCTAGTGACAGTGACCATGACAAATCTATGGACACTATTCACTGTTAACAATTGACAGTTACTAGTCTACTGACAGTGACCATGACAAATCTATGGACACTATTCATATACTGTTAACAATTGACAGCTGCTAGTGACAGTGACCATGACAAATCTATGGACACTATTCATATACTGTTAACAATTGACAGCTGCTAGTGACAGTGACCATGACAAATCTATGGACACTATTCACTGTTAACAATTGACAGCTACTAGTGACAGTGACCATGACAAATCTATGGACACTATTCACTGTTAACAATTGACAGCTACTAGTGACAGTGACCATGACAAATCTATGGACACTATTCACTGTTAACAATTGACAGCTACTAGTGACAGTGACCATGACAAATCTATGGACACTATTCATATACTGTTAACAAGTGACAGCTACTAGTGACAGTGACCATGACAAATCTATGGACACTATTCACTGTTAACAATTGACAGCTACTACTGACAGTGACCATGACAAATCTATGGACACTATTCACTGTTAACAATTGACAGCTACTGGTGACAGTGACCATGACAAATCTATGGACACTATTCACTGTTAACAATTGACAGCTACTAGTGACAGTGACCATGACAAATCTATGGACACTATTCACTGTTAACAATTGACAGCTACTGGTGACAGTGACCATGACAAATCTATTGACACTATTCACTGTTAACAATTGACAGCGACTAATTCATTTTATTTTCCCATGCAAGATCCCTAGTTGAATATCAATGTATAACTATCTGGTCTTTTCATTGATCCACCCAACTATCCTACTGACTACCGGTATACTCCAGTCCAGCCTGTATCTATACTACTGACTACCGGTATACTCCAGTCCAGCCTGTATCTATACTACTGACTACCGGTATACTCCAGTCCAGCCTGTATCTATACTACTGACTACCGGTATACTCCAGTCCAGCCTGTATCTATACTACTGACTACCGGTATACTCCAGTCCAGCCTGTATCTATACTACTGACTACCGGTATACTCCAGTCCAGCCTGTATCTATACTACTGACTACCGGTATACTCCAGTCCAGCCTGTATCTATACTACTGACTACCGGTATACTCCAGTCCAACCTGTATCTATACTACTGACTACCGCGGTATACTCCAGTCCACCCTGTATCTATACTTGTAGCCTGTTTATAGACTATAAATCTTAGCTGTACTGCTTTACTACACGGATTCCAACACTTGAAACTTTGATAAATGTATTATTGTGGTGGCGGTGCTTGTTACAGTCACCTAGATTATACCTCATAGAACTAATCACTTCAAACTTTTAATGTCCGATCTTTTCAGAGCTTAAAATCAATTGTAGCATTACTGAATGTCACCAGACTCTGCATACGGCACGTTTGCTCTATAAATTTAATTGGACTAAATGCGCAGGGAGTTGTGGAGTTCCACTCCAATTTGTCATCACATGACAGGTGTATTGACACTGCATGTAGTTATCAATGTTTGTAGATAGCACCTGAATGGCAATTCCTCTAGTGGCAATCACACAGCTGTTTCATCTAATTCTACCTCTATTCATACATTTCTATACTGTCTAAGGCTTGAAACTGAAAAGATTAGATTTGACACAGTGTAGATGTTACAGTAGCCTACAACTAACTATAGATACTATCGTACAGTGGTAACCTGTACTATGACTCCGATACAGTGTACTTATAAAGTCCTCTGCTTGATATTAAAATTTCACAAATTATCAGAAATATCACTGGGTCATAGAAGTCTAGAAATTAGAATCCAAGCTTTCATGCTGTACAGTACAGCATGGCTATTTGTAACTTAGAATCCATGCTGTTCTGCAACATACCACTGACTGTAGCCTGCTGTCCTGTTCTACAGTATGGCTAGCCTGAAATCCATGCTGCCCTGTTCGACAGTATAGTATGGCTAGCCTGAAATCCATGCTGTCCTGTTCTACAGTATAGTATGGCTAGCCTGAAATCCATGCTGTCCTGTTCTACAGTATAGTATGGCTAGCCTGAAATCCATGCTGTCCTGTTCTACAGTATAGTATGGCTATTTGTAGCCTGGAATCCATACTGTCCTGTAGTATGGCTATTTGTAGCCTGAAATCCATACTGTCCTGTTCTACAGTATAGTATGGCTATTTGTAGCCTGAAATCCACGCTGTCCTACATGTATTCTATAGTATAGTATGGCTATGACTGCATTAGCCTTGTTCTGTATGACATGGTTATATTTTGTACTACAATGTAATTGTAGCCCATTTTTCATTTTGTTGGCACTCATTCAATCCCACCAACATTGCAGTATATGGTGCGTAGCAGTGTATGGTAGCTGTGAAATGATATATCCCCTGAGGTGCATGCCCTTTGACCTCCCTCCAGCTCACAGATCACTACACCACCTGAACTACTTTTTCAATAAGTAAATTCAGTAAACATTGTACATGTATCTATGTATATATTTTTCTTTGTTGGGTGTTTCCTAAAGGTAAAATGCTACACTAATTGCAGAGGTTTCCCTAAACAAATCAGACACATAGATGGAAGCATTTGTCAATAATTTATCTAATACTAATAGATGCATTTTCTATACCTCTCTGAACTCTTTCAACAAAGTAAAACTTCCAACCTAAACATCTTGACCTTTTCAGAAATTAGTCCTGGCCACAATGTCACATACAGTTTAGTTTATGAACAATTTTGTTTGTTTGTTTGTTTGTTTGTTTGTTTGTTTGCAATGCCAAGCTTGTTTGCTTTATTATTATAATTAGAACTACATGTAAATATTTCTATTTTCTGAGATTCTGAGATTATATTCAACAGATATTAGCAAAATCTGAGTGAAATTAATAATTTTACATTTTTGTGTTTATTTTTTCACCTATAAATTGGCTCTTGAATAATGAAGTAATCAACACTAACGTACAACATTTTTGTATTGAGTCTGTGATTTAAGACAATCAAGTATAGACAAGCAGTATTTACAAAATGCAAGTAGACCATAATGATCAATTTTGATGTAGTGAATAAATTCAGATAACATAAACCACACCCATATTCTTTACACAGTTCTACACTATAAATGTACATCAGATTTTCTTAAAGTTCCAAGAAAAGCTTTACCTGAGGGAATATCTAGGACTAAAGAGATTTGCTGTCTATCTGTGAAAGCTTCAGTGAAAATGCAATTTACTAATGTTTAATTTGACACAGTCTAGTCCCTATATGGAATCATTATGGTTTAGACCATGTTGGCATCTAGAACTTCAAATTCTAATATGGTGTTGGTTGCTGTCATAAGATTTACTAATATTCAGAAATTGTTCTATCATTATTGTACAGAGCAAGTTCTGACTTGATGTCACATGACATTGATATTTACAGGTGCTTGGAACAATACAGATTCAATCTAGTCAGTTATATCTGATTTCGAGAGAGAGAAAAGTAAAGACCACTAATACTATGAGAATGTATTGCCCCCTGATATAAATGCAGTTACAATATTTTACGGTATAATTCAAAATGGCTGCTTAACCAACTTGTATTCTATACAAAGGTACAAAGACAGTAGCTATGGACAGTTTTCTTGAAACAGTAATATTGTGGCAAACACTGCTTCTTTCCAAATCTGAATTTGGTATAGGCAACCATGATATATTATCCATGTTTTATATATTTATTTTTAAAATCATACTTATTATATTTATTCTCATAATGTGGGGATGGAAGGGAAGGGTACCATATTACCAAATATAAATCCTGAAGCAAATAACACAAAATATGGATACTGCCTAAAACAATACATTTGTAATATGGATACTGCCTAAAACAATACATTTGTAATATGGATACTGCCTAAAACAATACATTTGTAATATGGATACTGCCTAAAACAATACATTTGTAATATAGTAACTACATGTAATAATTATCTACAATATTTACATGTAATTCCTCCTGTCCTTGAGAATTCAGTGCATATGTTTAAACCACTGTATTAGTATTTATGACATGTAACAGGTTGCTTTATGATTCATCATCATGTGAATATTACCTTTATGAATGTGCTGACTGGCAATAAAAGTATGAACACATAATAACCCTGAGCGTTGTCAGACAACATAATCTGTCATAGTAACCACCACAAATCTCTGAAGTAAACACAGTATTATATACATATTGTGTGTGTCTATGTCAGTGTCTATGTGTGTGTCTGCGTGTACAAGTACAATGTATGTGTATATGTATATGTACTGTGTACATGTAGGTACTACATTTCAAACTATAACAGCCTATGAATATCATTAGATATTAAATAATGAGGGTTATTAAATGTTATAGGTTTAAATAGCTTTCATTAAGTGATCATTCAATAAGTCAATAATAATAACTCTAATACAAAATGTCTGAATAATAGTAACTGCTTTACTAAAGGAAGTCAGATAAAGGGCTGCAAAAGTAGCATTTAATTATCCCTCTCGGGCAAATGAAGAATCATGATAATCTAGTCTGTGTTTGAAGTCTAACTATTATCCCCTCCATCTTATTCTGAGTCCTACCTCCACCACTCCAATGTGCCTTCAACATTGGCACATCTCCCCTCACCCCGAATTTCTAGTTTGATAACAAACGTTGTGCAATTGTGTGCATTACTTGACACATTTTCTGCATGGGAAATGTGATGGTTACTTCAAACAACACACCATTTCTGCATGTGAAATGTGATGGGTACTTCAAACAACACACCATTTCTGCATGTGAAATGTGATGGGTACTTCAAACAACACACCATTTCTGCATGTGAAATGTGATGGGTACTTCAAACAACATATAGCCATGACAGCTGAAATGTTTAGAATTAGCTCAAAGTTGATAGAAATAAAACATTTATACATATGCTCTTAATTATCCCATTTGACAAATAACCATGCTAATAACATAAATGTAACTAATATTATATTCATATGACATGAATCAAAACAGACAGGTTGATCACATTACAATCCAATTACACTGCAGATACAGTGAGTCCAGGTCATATCACCATGTTTATGGCTGTGAGACAACCTCTCCCATCAGCCCTACATGTACATGTATCAGTATGTGATAGCGTAGATAGCCTCAGGACGAAGTCTTTGTATCTGGCACATCCATTAAGGAGAGAAAAAGAACTAAATGTATGTGGAAACACAATCACTTGGGTCCCCTTAATGGTGAGTGGGTCAATAACTTTGAACAAAAGTTGTCCCGTAGAGTATTGTATTGTGCATGTACCAAGACAAGAACACATGTACATTATGATATATATGCTTGCTACATTGTATGTATAACATGTACATGATTTGCACATTTTATTTATACATGTGTATTAGGTAAATTTAACATGCCAAACTAAAGTAAATTACAGGCTAAAGAAAACAAATCAAGCTACTGTACTCTACTAGGCTACTGGTGTTTCAATATGAGAATGAAAAAAATGGAATCTTGACTTAAGACACAGATATAGAAGGAAATGTTATGCTCTGCTGTCTTGTAATTATTTTTTTTTATAAAATTCAACTCCTATCAAAGCTGTTCAATTTATAAGACTAAGATATTAAAAACAACATTCCATGATATAGCAACATTGTTCTCACTATTATTATCACCATTATCCATAATTTTCGTCATGACTGTTTTCATTATCATCATTGCTATCAACATCAATATCACTATCATCATCATCATCATCATTTTTCCCACAAGTACAGTACATTTGTGTATCATATCACATTACATTTTAAACACATAGAGCCAACTTTCATTCATGGTACTGTCACATCATTTATCACCATATACTAATTACTTATATTAATTTCAAGGACAGGACATGGTAGATTACTTTTGAAAGGTGCGATGACCCTGAGAACCATTACATTGTAGGTGGTTATTTTAGTATAGACAGTGTTTGTTTGGTGGCCATGTTTGCCTTTAAATGAGAGTCTGGAAAATTGTCACTAGAACAAAATTTACACTTCTATTTCAGGAAGACACACCTTCTACCACCCCACAGAGTAATCAATAGTGACAATACAAGATATGCCATGGAGATACATATACATCAAGTGCCTAGCAATACATTGTCAGTATTATCGTCCCAGCTTATTAAGACAGTAACACTTTTTGTTGCACCTAAAGTAGTACATGTATTTCTTTGCAATTACGTGAAGGCATGTTCATTTCAATACTGTCATTTTCAAGGGTAAGAGTAGACATGCAAAACCTCAGTTGAAGTATACTAGCCTTGAAAATGACTAGTTTTGTTTGTATAGCATACAAATTAAGTGTGCATCTACCATATTATTTGCAAACATTAACTCATACATTTACATGTACATTGTAGGTATGGTAAACTTCACTAAAGATTTCAAGGATAAAACATGGCACATTTCTTTTAAAAGGTGTGAAGGCCCCAAAGATGACCATGGAGATAAATTTATACACTAAACAAATTGAAAATACATGTAGTTGCTATGGTTTTGCTCACCAACATTAACAAATACCTGTGTAGGTTACCTAATTCTAAATCCATTTTCAAAGGCAAGTAAACCTGTGATTTCTATCCATTGTTCAACAGTATACAAAGGGCGTCCCAAAGGGTCCCCAATATACTTATATTTCCATACATTAATTCATAAGTCAATGCCATGCACTTTGCATCAGTATACTGACAACACAAACTACAAAAATGTTGCTGATTTCAATAAGTTGAGAGACAGCAAGTTGCAACCATTTATGTGTACCTACAGTACATGTAAGCCGTCCATCTGGCAACATGCACCTGTTATACTGTTAGTCTTACTGTGTTAAAATTTAATGGAAAGTATATACGAGACATTTCATTATCATTCCTGCATACACACATTTGCTCCTTCTATCCAATATCAATGTTAATTTTTAATGTCCACTACTTATCAACCTGTACTACAGACATGTATATGTTTACCATTACCATCACACTTCTCATTAAAATTTAATGAAATACATATATCATGGGACTTCATGGCATTTTGCACATTTATAGACTAACTTCTTACTGGTTTGTTACTGAGATTTTACTCTTCTAATTGGATCTTTTAATTTGTCTTTAAATTTTATTGAAATGGGGTTTTGATGTCACATTTATAGTGTGTATTACACCTCACAAAAATATAATGTCATTTGGTCAAGCTTATGAAGCATTCCAAATCCTCTAGAATTACAATGTACTAAGTGAAACCAATACATCTACATGTACATGTACCTTGTTGTAGGTGATACAGTACAAAGCCAACTTGTCTACCTTGCAGGTGATACAAGAGGAAACCAACCTGTCCACCTTGCAGGTGATACAAGAGGAAACCAACCTGTCCACCTTGCAGGTGATACAAGAGGAAACCAACCTGTCCACCTTGCAGGTGATACAAGAGGAAACCAACCTGTCCACCTTGCAGGTGATACAAGAGGAAACCAACCTGTCCACCTTGCAGGTGATACAAGAGGAAACCAACCTGTCCACCTTGCAGGTGATACAAGAGGAAACCAACCTGTCCACCTTGCAGGTGATACAAGAGGAAACCAACCTGTCCACCTTGCAGGTGATACAAGAGGAAACCAACCTGTCCACCTTGCAGGGGATACAAGAGGAAACCAACCTGTCCACCTTGCAGGGGATACAAGAGGAAACCAACCTGTCCACCTTGCACGTGATACAGTAGGAAACCAACCTGTCTACATTAAAAGTGCTATGCCAACCTGCTTGCCTGCCTGCCTAGTGACTGCTGTTCCTGTCCTTCACATTGTAATACAATTGAATTTTACAGTTCACTTGGCTAATTATCTACATCACCCTATGGTACTAAATCATAGAAGCACAGAATAAGTTTGCATACATGGACTAAGTTTACAAATCACCAGGTAGCATTGGTGCATCAAGATCATGCATCAATTGAAAAGGTCAATAATCACATGATAAATAAGATGTCCTGATTGAAATTGGTGGATCAATACTAGCTGACATAGGAGACATAGTTCTGCTCTAATCCCTGGAGACAGACTGGAGATAAAGTGATAGAAATACGTACAGAATACATGATTACCTAGTATATGATAAAACACATGGAACTCTACACTTCTATCTCCAGTCTGGCATAAACAAGTGGTGTAATTTATACCTCTATACTTTTATACTCAGTCTGTATCATACAATGTATATATACATTGTTGTATTATATGAAACTAATACTGGCTTTTCCTATTTCTTTCTTTTGTGTCAACTTTTTTTGTACAAGTTTAATATCAAATCTGTGTAACCATTCAGTATTCTTTGAGCAGATAATGATTTCAATGTGGTAGAGGACTCTGGGGTTTCTTTTTGGCAACTCACCATAGCAGGAATTATTACAGTAATTACTTGCATTGGTGCACATATAATACACCAGTGGCAGTTGCACTGCAGCTCCCTACATGTATGCAAATGAGGACAAAATTGTTCCTTGTACATGGAATAAGGTGATTGGAAGGTATGAATATTAATAAATTTTACTGTTGCAGGAAAATGTACGTAATATTAGCAAAAGCGTCATAACACACAAGTGCTAGTGTGGGTACTCGGGGGTATTTTTAGACCAAGGCTTGTGCTTGTTGTGTTTTCTGCTACATTATCACACACCATGCTCGTTAAAGTAAGGCTGCAGAGAACATCACAAGCACTCATACAAATACCCTGAGTATATTAGACTACACTGGTTTAACACCTGTGTGCCCTCTAAGCCAATTTGATGCGCCACTGACGCACACAATTTCTAGTGACGTGCCAAAATTTGGTGTTCCCCCATCTCTTACTATGTGGTGACTCACAAGAAATCCCAGTTTTTCTCATTTTTACTCACAACAATAAAATTTAGCTATCATTAGAGGGCATACTGTATAACACATAATGGGGTTCTGCCATGTTACTGAATCCATGGCTAAAAGACACACCCATGTACAAGCCAGGAGACAAAATCTTACTGAGAGTCTTAAGACATACACAGTAACTATTAAAAGAACCAATAATATCGTACAGAAGTCGTCATGAACATTGATGACTTGAAAATATGTAAAATATATATTAAAAAGCGATAAATATGAAATCATTAAATACATGTACATATATGAAGTTCTTAAATTTTGACATTGGCTATTATGCTAATTGTTCTGAGGAAATACAACAGTTGTATAAATGTTGTAAAGTGGAACTACAATTAATTTATTCTTTTGTTAGCCACATACAGTACTTCAATATCCATGTCATCAGCATGGAAGGAAACACAATTCATCTCATACATGTACTATAAGTGATAATGTCTCACATACGTTTATCAAAATTCATACACTGTATGAAATAAAATTTATCATTATGTGCATAGTAAAGGAGTTATAATTACAAAAGGTCATGACCTTTGGTTGCTGTTGCTAGGGATGACTCTAAAGGCTTGATGAAATCCCATTAAATAATATTCTCCAAGGAGTAGAGTTTCTTACTAAGTCATGTTTATATCACAGCAGGTTTTATTAGTAATATAGCTTGACTTTACTTCAGATATGAAGGAATTCTCTGCATAGTAATATTACACTTTGACATATTTGTCTTCTATTGTTATTTCTTAACAGCTTTTTTGTATGCCCTTTTTCAAATCTCGCAGTTGTCTCTTTCTTTAAATATATAATTGCAAAATTTATTTGCCCCCAATGTAAAAGATCCAATTCCAAGACCTTGCATTAGTATCACCTTATCAGTGATGTCATAAGGATTACATACAATTATTCTTACGTTCTACACCAAATTTTCCCTGATACCTCTTCCAGACAATCTTTCACACCTAAATTTTAATCCCTATCCAAACTGGGTCTTAAAAGGCCAGGGTTTCAATCCCAGGTTCTCACATTAGTGTTATCATATCAGTTAAAGGCCAGGGTTTCAATCCCAGGTTCTCACATTAGTGTTATCATATATGTTCACTCTGCTCCCTCCTTATCTCCATCAGTGCTAACTCTGCTCCCTCCCTTATCTCCATCAGTGCTAACTCTGCTCCCTCCCTTATCTCCATCAGTGCTAACTCTGCTCCCTCCCTTATCTCCATCAGTGCTAACTCTGCTCCCTCCCTTATCTCCATCAGTGCTAACTCTGCTCCCTCCCTTATCTCTATCAGTGCTAACTCTGCTCCCTCCCTTATCTCCATCAGTGCTAACTCCGCTCCCTCCCTTATCTCCATCAGTGCTAACTCTGCTCCCTCCCTGATCTCCATCAACACCCACAGTGCTTCCCTCCCCAATCTCCATCTACAATCACACGGCACACAAACTGATCAACATTACATTACCATCAGTTTTAATGATTTGTGGTAGACTAATACATTGTAGTTTGTTTGCATTGTGGCATGTATTTTAACACTACTCAATGGTTACTGTGTAGCAGCTTTCAAATACATTATCAATAGTCTTTGTGAGTTAATCAAAGAACTCACTATTTATGCCTACGTGGTTGGCAATCATCTGACAAGAGATAGGGTCACAGGTTATCTTACTAAAACGTTTCCAACCAACTAATAGCAGTGCTTCATAAATGTGATAATGTCATTTCTAACTAAACCACCATATATATTTAGGAGTAACTCAGCAGCCATCCTGGCGACATCTCTCTCTTTCACTAATCCGATTACAACGGAACAATTTGCATGAACTAAGCTGCCCTATACATGCATGTATACTTTGTTAATGCACAGGTTGTAACCCAGGACACCTTACTACACACCTTCTACACTATAAGTTTCTCATTAACCTTTAGAGATATACATGTAGCACAGTGGTTGCATCTTTCACTATCAAAGTCACTCTGTTTTTAGTCACAAGTTTTACAGATTATCCTTGTACTATGCACAATCAAATAGATCTGTGTTCTCCTCCTGTCCACCACATTGGCATCCAGACTACATGTAACTGTCCACCTACCATAACTCCCTGGTTATACATCTGTACAGTAACCAATGCCAAATCTAAATCTGCTTCAACCTGAAATATTCATTTTCATGTCAATACAACTTCTCAATGCAAAGGCTAGCCTGGGATCCATGTGCCCTGTAAGCCAGATTGATGCACCATTATTCCACACAATTTCTAGTGATGCACCAAGATTTGGTATTCTAATATCTCATTACTACATGTACTGTACATGTACATGAATGTGGTGAATCACAAGAAATCCCCCTTTTCATCACTATGACCAACAACAACAACAAAAATTTAGCTATCATTATCAGCCGGACTGTCTGGGATCAATGCTCTTTCATTTCCTTTCCTGTGGTTAAACCATAGACAGTGGAGGGGATTATCTACTATGAGCTGCAAAGTATGAAAAGACAAGACAGGGTATGATATCTCACTCTCATTAAACACATTGCCAGGTATGATATTTGTACATGTACACATACTTTAGTCTCATACATGTACATGTAGCCAGTAATATTTCTGTCCAGGCTGTTGCAGTCTGAATCCATGTACAGTATACATGTACTTTACACAAAATGATATCAACTCATTTTGAGTGACTATAAAACACAGACATTCTAGAATTCAATCTACTTGTATCTCCAGATTTCTTGCCGATGGCTAAAAAACTTAAACATTTATGATTTCAAAAAAAGAGATCTTGTAGTACCTCAGTTTAACATCATTCACACCATACAACTGGTTACCATAGCAATTGCTGGTCATACAGGTATTGATTTAATCCATTTAACTAGAAATCCACTTGAAAGAAATCTGGGGAAAATTGCTAAGCAGTAATCCACGGGGTCACACAAAGTATAAGTATCAAATCACACCACACCATTGCCTCCCAATCACTGTATAGAAACACAGCTCTGAGACTTGTCAGTGTTATTATCTCAAGAGGATCTTTCACAAAGTACAGTTCTGACGATCTCTACCAACATTCTAAGATATATACACATTTGTATTAAAAATGTTAATTACATTCTCTACTATAATAGATACATATGCTTTTCAATCACTTTATGGGAACATACTGCGCATGCGTAATGATGTATAGTTCAGATGATCTTAGTCTGGATGCAATGCAATCTCTAAAGAGAGATCTGAAAAATTTGATAAAGGATAGCACTAAGATGAACTGAACAAAGAACTTCATCCCATCAACACATTGAGATATCTGTATATTTATCTCATCAGTATCCAATCACATAATACCATTCCTCTTTGTATCATTACAATGTATATCATATTTATATATAGAACACGCTGAGATCTCTGTATTTGTCTTATGTGTACTGTGTAATGAACACTACAAAGAATTTCAACAAGCTAAGACTTAAGATAAGACAACATTGGAAAGAAGCTTGGAAGAGGTGTTATCATTAGTAAATATAATAGTATAATATTCAATTTAGATCTTTCACATGTGATATTTGATGACTGCAAATTTAAGTTGCACAGGAATATCAAATTAATAATGTATGTTTATTTGAACTACATACAGTGTATGTGTGCATTCTACATTAAACAGTATGCCATGGCTCTTTCATGTTGCTGTGTACATGCTATAAGGTCAGCCTATGCAGATGTGGAAAGATTTGACATTTGTGTTGATGTTAAGACAAATACAAAGTCTACAGCTAAGATGATATATATCACAGTCAGCAAACAGACTAACTACACTGTACGTCACAGAATGCATGTACATATTACCTAGATGTACATCTTGAAACTGATAGCATAGTTTCATCAGCAGATACAATACTTATTGATAAGGCTTATTACTCCGATAAATTAGGATAATTCCTATAAATTTAAATTTCACCATTCTTATGAACATTAAATCCTGTCATTACTATTACCCTTACCATACACCTGATCTGAAAGGGATTATAGGAAATGTAGCAGGTACAATGTTGGAGTAGACTGGATGATTCAGGCGTTGTTTCAGCTTATGTGGGGTACTGAGTGGTTACACTGCAAACCAACAACTGGATCTTTCAGACTAAATGTTTGAGAAATTAGTCCATTTCACGTATATACAGTTACAACCTGCAACTGACAACATTAACTATACAGGAATGTTTAATATTACAATTATGTGGTATAGCCATAAATATAGACTTGATAATCATAAAACATATCAGTTCATACATGTATGTACATGTACTGTATATACACATCCACACTTGTTATATGGAAATCACGTCTTATTTATACCTGGAAAATTCATAGCTCCTAGAAGAACAGATCGATGGGCTATTTTTATTTTTATCACTCCATCCTAGTAATGAGTAGAGTATGTACAGTAGGTATTATTAGTTTCTGGAATGATGCGGTCGAGTACACCCACATTTATATACACAATGTGTATCCTTATAAGTTGCACAAAAGTGGCATATATCAATCTACACTATTGCCCCCATACTGTGACTTTAAAGAGGGTATACACTACATGTGATGTTTCTCAAATACTGTAATTATTCATAACTGGTTTTGTTGGATTACTATTTATTCATAGCTTTGTAACCCAAATAAACATTATGAGAAGCTCTTAGGTATTAAATCTACATCTAAATAGGGTCTACTTCATTCACAATTTACATATCGATGACCTGTTATGCATATACATGTATTATACTGTATCACAATTTACATATCAATAACCTCTTTATGCATATATTATACTGTATCACAATTTACATATCGATGACCTATTATGCATATATTATACTCTATCTCAGTTTACATATCAATTACCTGTTATGCATATATTATAATGTATCTCAATTTACATATCATTCAATGACATGTTATCCATATACTATACTGTATCTCAATTTACATATCAATGACCTGTTGTGGATATATTATACAGTATCTCAGTTCACATATCAATGACCTATTTATGCATATATTATACTGTATCTCAGTTTACATATAGTGACCTCTTTATGCATATATTATCTTACTTTACATATCAATGACTTCTTTATGCAGACATATTATACTATCTGTCCTTGCTCTGTTTCTACATTTATACTTATTACTTTGAAGACGTCATCAACAACTATAAACCTAGATATTTTCACTAACAAACGTTTGAGATTTCACAGTCTTCAGATAGTTCAGAAAAACTAATTTTTACTAATTATCAGACTGGTACATCGTGTTCAAGTACAAGGTGGCATTAATAGTCACTACATGTACATATTTTTGCATTTTTGTTTTCCACCGACTTAGCAAACATTTCCAGATTTACCTTATATTTGACTCTATTACCCCGTTCATATGCTTCATTTCAATTAACAGATCTCTTCATCAGCATTTGTACACTAAATTCTAAAAGTTTAAGGAATTTAATCTTAATTGAGGTAAATGACAATCAATGAACTCAATAACATTCAAATTGGCTGATAATTTGTGACCTAAAGCATGCAGGGCAATATGTATTTCTAACAAGATTATATCCAAATTACTTAACAATAGTAACAAGTATAAATGCTTATCAACAGCAATAATTCACCAACTCTGTATTTCACACACAATAAAACCTCTGCTGACCTAAAAAAAGAAATTGTAATTAATAACATTGAGCATAGTTTCCCTTCAAAGTGAATTAATTATCTACCATGAACATTTATTCCAAGCAAAATTCATTAACTAATCATTGCAGTTTACAAAATGTATAGTACCAATTTGTGTTATTTGCCTTCCAAGTAATCATTGCAGGATATACACATTCGGTATCATTTGCCTTCTGGTTAATTTATTTCCCTACTACATATTCCAAACAAAGCAACATTTTATAATTATTTCAATAAGTGTAATTTATACACATTCAAAGGAATTCTCCATCTCAGAAATGTATTGTTGTCTACAAACATAGTAAATTTTCAAATCAACATATAATTGAAATTTATACATAGTAATTCTTCCTGATTAATTTATTTATTATTCCAAACAAAGCTAATTTTCAGATCACCTAATAATTGCAATTTATACATAACAGAGTAAGTAATTTATTTACCTACCATGAATTCCAAACACAGCATTAAGTGATAAATGGTAGTTTCAATTAACATAATTCTATATGTAGACAATGCAGTGAATGATGGATCAGCAGTTATATTCAAGTATGTAATTGATCCCTGAGTGTCTGACAAACTGGATCAATACATATGTATTTGACTGATATCAGAGATGTACACATTACATTTAGCAGTTCTCAAATTATCTTTCTGGTTTTTAAATTTGATTGCATGGTATGAATTTCTGTGAAACAGGAAATGTACGTAAACATTGGAATTGAAAGACTGCATATAGATGTACAATTAAACCTGATTTTTTTTCTGGGGGAAGTATGATGAATTAGTATGTCTGTAAAATGGGTTTACACTGCTACAAAAATATTCAAAGTTAGACACTTCATACATGTAGATTTTAAATTAATTCTGATATAATATAATAATAATAATATAATAATATAATAATCTTTATTTGTCCAAATAAATTCGGAAATTTGTTGAATGGTCGCCGCAGAGCAGCGCCCGAGTGCCCTAGTGTTGAAGAAGCAGGAGGAAACCGGAGTGCCCGGGGAAAACCTGCGTTGTTCGGCTGGGTCAAACTGAGCATCACCCTTCTTACATGCAGACCTAGTTAAATTTTTTTAAATCAAACCCAGCCAACACCAGGCGGGTTCGAACCCAGACTGCAGACGTAAGAGGCGTACGAGCTAACCACTCGGCCACCGACAACCCTGTGGATATTTACAGAGTACGTCTGTGAATGCGTTCTTTGTTGCTATGAATAGCTATGAATACATTATGAATTGAATGCCATATGTACACATTTGATTTTCTTTTTAAATTAAACCTGAAGTTTATTGGAAAAGTGATGTTCAGTCTGTATACAGTATTAGCCTAGTACCTACATGTATACCTGTGAACATCCTCTACGGTCAGTCCTCTCCATGTACATGTACATGTAGGTGGAGATAATCATAGTGGTCGTAACTTGTATACATGTAGGAAACAAGACTATCTGTGTATGAAATGGATGTTAATTGTAACAAGCATATTATAAATTAAACAACACACTGTATATACATGTATATGGACTTTGAAATAAAACCTAATGTTTGTAAAGTAGTTTACTATGTCTGTCATCTGTATCTATATACCCATGCAATGATTTGAACTGTGCACTGCACATATTTGCAACAACTCAGTGTGCTGACTAACAAACCAACAGGATTTACTAGGTCTGTGAAATGGATAAGCAGACACACTCTCATCTGAGTTGAAAAGCTTTGCAAAATTTGACAATAAAATCTCACGTTTTGTGACATTCAAACTAGTATTTCTATGTAATCGATCTGCACTACAGCTACAAAAAACACATTTGGAGATACAGAAATAGACTTAAATTGAAATATGTGTCTCATGTTTTGTGACATTAAAACTTTACACTACAATAAATGTATGTATGTGTAACTGATCTGCACTGCAAGGAACACAAATTGGAAATAACAAAATCTCATGTTTTGTAACATTAAAATTATCTGTGCAAGAGTTCTACGCTGTCAGTAAAACATTTGGAGACAAGGAAATATACTGTACATAAATTTGAAATAAATGTCATATTTTGTGACGTTAAAACTATATAATAGTATACAAGTAACATAATACAATAAATGCATGTTATGTAAGGGTTCCATACTGCCAAGAGATGCAAGAATGATTTTTATTGACTCTGTGTGCATACAAATGTACTTAGTACTGAAAATTACTACTCACAGAGTCAAAAAAAATCACTGACATCTCCTCAGCATTGATGGGAGTGTGACAATAGCCCATTGTACTACACCCTTGATGATGCTGACAACAATAGCCCATTGTACTACACCCTTGATGATGCTGATGAGATGTCAGTGAAAATTTGAGATTCGCTTCTCTGAATTTTTTTTACTCTGTGAGTAGACATTTTTATTACAACATTTACATTTAGAAATAGTACTACTCAAATTTGAAATAAATCGTGAGTTTTGAGTGACATTAAAATTTAGATACAAGAATTTGAAATCAAATTTCATGTTTTGTACCATGCCTATTTTTACAGTATGGAATAAGACCCACACGTCCACATCTGCACTTATACTATACAATTACTTACACATCAATTTTAAAGAAAATTCTACATATTGGTAATTTCAACAATCTTACTGCCATGATGGCACACATTCCTTCCACAATTCACATCTATAACAGTACATACACACACACACATGTATTGTATGTTGTGGGTTTATAATTACTTCTCCTTTATATGTAATCTATGAAATACTGGTAGCCTTCACATATTTATGGAATATATGAACATTGATGGACTAATTTGATATGTAAAAATAAACATTTACAGCTGAGGCTATTAAAACAAGTGACCAGCTGTGTAATAATATATTACTGTAGGACAGATCAGTAGGTTACAGTGTAACTTACACACGATGTACATCATATCAGAAGGTTACAGTGCTATACATGATGTACATCATATCAGAAGGTTAAAATGTTATACACGATGTACACCATATCAATATACATAGAGGATCATACACAAGGCATATGAACTATGTGTCATCTGAAATCACCATCTATGAAAATAACTACACATTTGCTTCAAATTTAGTACAATTTACGTTAATTTCACAGGTACATACATGTACTGTTCCAGCTGAGTGTATAAATACATGTGCATGTGTGTCTAGATGTAAGTCTGACTGTCTATCTATGTGAATATTGAAGTACAAAATGTACATGTCTGTCTGTCTGTATGTCTGTAGGTACATGTATATACATGTATGTGAGTGAACATTTGTACATGGATATACAAATGTATGTTATACATATAAACGTATGTATATAAAAAGTGTGTACATTACGATTTATTTGGGTATGTTGGTGTGTGTGTGTGTGTGTGTGTGTGTGTGTGTGTGTGTGTGTGTGTGTGTGTGTGTGTGTGTGCACGCTTACAAGAATATAAATGCAAACATATTTTTATAATATGCAAGTCTTTATATTTATAATCTGTTCTATGCATGTATGTATTTCTTATCTATTATTAAGTCAAGGTACTTACATTACTGGCACCACTAATCTTTAACATAATGTCTATGACAAACAGTGCAAAAAATCAAATGATCAAGCCTAACTGAGACCATAGTATATTTCATATCAATTACCCCTAATATCCACTAGCACCTGTCAATTCTAGCTAGAATGTCAACTAATCACTTAAAGGATGGCTAATTTCTCTTATATGGCAGTCTCACTGTAGAGCTGTAATATATAAACAACAAACCCTGGATAGACCATCATCTCGGCACGACATGTCATGGGATATGATTTCACTATGCAATAACACAAACATACATTTGCAAAAAAATGCATTTATTTCCTAATATGTTGCAAAATAATATTTTGTTATTTTTTTTTTCAATTGTTAAGATAATATTCAGAAGAAACTATGTACAATACGTGTGCATGTAAAATGGCAGTGAATTGATGATAAATGATATATTCTTTCACCACTAACAAGCTAACACTGCTGATGGTCTGTTGTGACTCATTCAACAGTGACTTTCATATACACTACAATTAAACCATACCAGATAAGTGCAAGGACACGCAGAGGTATATATGCATACATGTATTGTACTATTGTATTCTGGGCATATATGCATACATGTATTGTACTATTGTATTCTGAGCATTTGAATGTCATTTGTAATATTAATAAGTAACTATCAGTAGTAGGTATTTCAAGGCTGATTAGGATTCAATATAAAATGTGGGTGTAAAATACAATTCTTGTCAGCAGGGCTGTACAATGTACATAAAGATGGTCCTGAAGAAAGCAATATTGTTGAATTCCAGTGGTCACCACTGATAAGATATAAAGTACTCATGATCATCCAAACCATGGGGGGGGGGGGGGTATTAAAAACAAAACAGATTTAGGAAAGGTTATTATAAAGCAGACTTCAAATTCATGAAGTACATATACATGTCAATTTCCTGAATTCTTTCTGTATCTATGTAGACAAACTCTTTCAATATAAGACCACCATTAACTTTGTGACTAAAAACAGATCTAAAAACAGATCTAACCTTGCATACCAAAGACCATCTATTTAAACAATGAAATGACAGACAGACAGACAGACAGACAGACAGACAGACAGACAGACAAACAAACAGAGACAGACAGACAGACAGACAGACAGACAGACAGACAGACAGACAGATAGACAGACAGCAGGGACTACATGTAAGGGACTATTACATGTAATATTCCCATGGTCAGTCAGGTGATAAATGAATGCCTTGTTGTATCCATGTTATATACAATGACTTATGTACATGTACATGTATACTATTTTTAAAGATTATCCATTGTTGACTTCCTCCCACACAAAATAAAGTTATAAAAATACTGAATAATGAAAATAAATTGTTATAACAATGACCTACTCTGGTGAGTTGAAGGACAAACTCCATCAAAATGAAGGGTTAATAAAGTGAGATAATGACTACATTGTATATGAACTACATGAAGTCAAGATTGTACTTTATAAATTGCATGTACATGCACATATATGTATATTAGCCCCTAAAATATATTCACCATTTTCATGTATACGTAAGCCACTGCTATATTCAAAGTCAACATATACACTATCATGTACAAATTCATTGTATGCGATTTATTGAATTTGTACATGCCATGTATGTATGTATACAAGTACAGGTACAAGCCCTATTTTCTCACTGCATGTACAAGCCATTGCATGCCCATTTTGCACATACAGTGTGTAACTATAGGCCATTTTATTTTGCATGTTAATATACTAAGTCTACCTACACTACATTTTATTATCTTCAGTACAAGTCCCTATATTCGCTACCTTCAGTACAAGTCCCTATATTCCCTACCTTCATGTACAAGTCCCTACATTTGCTACCTGCACGTACATGTACAATTCCCTATATTTTCTGTCTGCATGATTTGAGCCATTACATGAGCTTCGTCTCCTCTATCTTCAAACCACACAGACTCACCAATGTGATCATACAAATTTAATGATTTCAGTATCCTATCAATGGTGATGATGAACTGAGGTAAATGTACCATCCAATCATCATCATCACTTCAACAATATATGATGTTGATCCAGTGCTATACAAGGAATAATGCCAATAAAGAAAAAAAATAACATTTTACGATTTTAGTCAATTAACTGCCATCTTTCATGAGATGAATAAAAAATGACAATAATTTGAATAAAGAAAAAGATATTTTCTAGGATTATGGTCAATTAACTGACATCTTTCATGCGATAAATAATGCCAATAAAGATAAAGATGACAGTTTTCTAGTATTTTAGATTTGGTCAAATTAAACTGACATGTGATGTTGTCTACATGTTAGGACATGTCAGTTCATGAACATATCAAATAATGTTTGCATCTCTGAAAGATTGCAGATTTAAATGTGAGACAAATTATCATCACATGCAGTGTCTATGTCAATGTAAACATACATGTACAGGATAAGTTTTGGGGTGTGTTTTGATGACTAAACTACCATGTACATATGTATAATAATACCACCAACACCCTCAATGCCCTCTCACCCCAATGGATCATAACCCTCATTCCCATAACCCCAATTCCCCTCACCCCAATTGACATCACCCCCTCCCCCCAAATCCCTGCTAACCCCAATTGACAACAACCCCAATTCCCCTCACCCAAACTGACATCAACACCCAATTGCTCATCATCCCTAGTTGACCACAACCCCAATTATCCATATCTCTATCCCCAAATAACATCACCCCCTCTTGTCCCTCATCCACAATTATCCCCCATCTCCAAATGACATCACCCACTTGCTCCTCACTCCCAATTAACCAAAAACCCCATTCCACCTCACCCAAAATTAACATCATCACATCTAAAAGTTGCCAGAATACAAATTTACTTTCTTCTACACATTTTCTAAATCTAAACATGTAGGTCTAACATTGAATATTATAATCAAATAATACTAAAATCTTAATTAAAAAGGTTGAACTTGTTTGTTCAATTAGTTGTTTTTTTTACAAAATGACAATCAACCTTGTTCAGACTTCAGATTAATTTCTGCAGACATGCGTCTGTGTGTGGATAATCTCTGTATAATATCATCAATAAAGTTAAAGCTATCCCAGTAAGACAATCACCACAAAGGTACGTACTCATCAAAATTAATTAACATTGGCTATTTTTAGACAGAGTTCAAAATTGAAGAACACAAATATAATAATATTTTCTGATTTAATATCTTTTGATTGTCATAGAATCCATCCATTCACCTGAGCCCCCAATACAGACTGTACCTGTCACGTCAAAATTGTCAGATTGTTTAAAAATATATGTTGGTCTGATAACCCTGGACTTTACTTTCTTCAGATCAACTAAAAGTGACTTTTTCATCAGCATCAACATACGATACCTAATTTGTGTTCAATTTATTCTGCTTTCTCTAAAGCAGGGAGGAACAATGAAAATGTCACTGAAAAAATATCTGGTTACTACAAAGATAATCTGGTCATCACATCTTTCAGCTTGTCTTCTTATACACGTGTGCCTGTATCTAAAACTAGATTTGCAATCAGTTGCACATTCCAGGGTAACAGAATCAGTTGTACATTCCAGGGTAACAGTTCACAGGAATACAAGTTACACTTAAAAATTCAAAACAGGAAGTTTACATCTTACAACAGCTGTATTTTATAACAGAGATCTGTAGTTAATAGTTGGTCTGGGATCTATGCCTCCTGTGAGTCCTAAAGGCCATTTCATGTCTTACAATATAACAACATAGTACATGTCTAATCAGAATAAGATATAGTGGATTCCCAGCTACAGAAAATTTCCACCCGATACTGCATCCTATAAATTGTTTTTTTTTTGCTGTGACGTATACTATAGAACCAGATAGCCAGGATCACAGACTTGAGAATTTATCACTTGGTATAAAATTTTAGACTAACATATTTATAAATATTGATGTTTTGAACGTGTTAAACACATGGCAATAAATTCTACAAAATACAGGTCATTTCAAATTTATTAAATACAACACGGGCCATTTCACAAGTCATGGTTTATATTTTAGTACAAGAGGGATAAATATTACTTAACTATACACATCTCAAGGGACCTATAATTTTAGGAAAATATTTGCAAACATTGAACCCCAGATGACTTACCCTAGTTTTGAGTCGCATCTTAGTTGTACTAGTAAAGTAGTAAACTCCCAGGTCATTTACAAAGGATGTCATCTCCACTCTAATTAGCCGTACAGTACCCAGGGACACACACAGTAAAGATTACAACAGCAACAACACCAGCTGCACAACACACTTCCAACAACATCAAATTATACCACCAGTGGTATAAGACATAAGCCATGTTTTGACATATATTTGCCATGTGGTGTTATGTTTTAATAACAAATATTAGTTTGTGGTCATTAAAAATAATACATGACAGTCTCTAGTTACAGAATTTAATATTTTCAATCCCTCATAAACAGACCAAATGATGTTGCTAACAATTCAACCCTTACAATACCAAGCTAATACAAAAACTAATATACATGTAAGTATGTACATTAAATCCATGCAAATCATTTCTCTGTCAGAAACAGTAACTCTTCACTTTTTAACGATTCTTCATATTTTTGCTGTTAGTAACTGTTTCAGGTGAGATTCAAATCAGTTAAATATTGTTTACTACAGAATATCTGAGAGTAGATGTTTTTAATATCTATTTTTCTCTTCAATTTCGGAGGATTATTTCACAAAATGTAAATAGGGAAATTGCAGGGCCAAGAGTTCATACAACCATTCAATATGCATACACGTACATCTGAACAGCTTGCAATTAACAGTTTTGGGGATTAACATTAGTGTGTATGATTTTTACAAGTAAGAATATAATAACTTCAGCAATGGATCTGGGTAAATGTAACCAGTAGCAATCATTTCTACTCCTTCTCTTACTAGATTATTCATTCTTCACATATTTTTGTTCCATTACTTCACTAAAAAAACTTAGAAAACAATGAAAAGAATCATGTCATAGTAATTGGTACCTGCCATCCCCTTGGCAATGTTTGACATCTGTGTCTGGAACAATGAATGCCAATGTATGTACATACATACATACATACATACATTACTGAAGAAACTGTGGTTTCCAACATACAAAGAAAGTCTAATCTCATTTCCCATGATGCAACAGTGGGACTTGGTGGATTTCCATATGATATTGCACGGGTACAATTTTTATTTGTGTGTGTATTTGTGTGTGTGTGTGTGTGTGTGTGTGTGTGTGTCTGTGTTGCTTTATTTGTTTGCTGTTTTCAATTGTTGACAGCAATTACATCTTACCTGATCAACCCACTTTCAAACACATTAACACATACATGGTAGAAATACATACATGTATATACTTTTATCCTGAAATTGTCAAATAGTACTTCTAATTATCCAAAAGGACAACAGACTTTGATACAGAGATGACCAGCTATACACACAAACGATACTATTATCTACACCTGATCCAAACATCATTTATTTGGAGACTTGTTTTGGACACACATTTTAAAGTGTATGTTTTGTTTGAGTTCTCTGATAAAGATCAATATGACATCACAACTTTGTAGTCTTATTCTGGCTATTAAAACTGGTAAGTGTGACTGTCTACATGTATGTTTGTGACAAGAAAGAAATCTCTGTCACCATTCAACTTTCAAAGAGATGATTACATGTACCTTTAATACTTTGTCTTGATGCCTGTAAACAAGTTGTTGCTACTGAAAGAGTTCTTGAAAACACAACACTATTCAAACCACAGATAGGACAATGAAATAGAATTTCAGAAAGGACTTGCAATGTAGTATTTAGCAAATGTATGTTATTTCAGGATCACCCTAGTTCTAACCATTGCATGGCTAACACTACTTTTTGGAATGGCCAGCATACCACATACAATCCTGGACTAGCAACCTGATCATCTTAACACTACACAAGAAAAGTCATAAAGTCAGCAAAGCCTATGTATTCACACGGTGTTATTGGGGAACACCATCCCTGGTTGCACCTCTTGTTTCATCCTCTTTGAAATACTGTTGACACAGTCATGAAAAGACAGATTTTCTTTGCTTTCATCTTTTGGTCGGTGATTTCTTTTGTTGTGGAAATGCCCATACATTAGTGTTCATGCTTCACTTGCTAGCTGACTTTGCCTTCTGTTTCGGCCTCAACTTGCATTCAACCATTTTGTTTAGGGTTATAAGTATTCATGACTACTTGTGGAACACACACATACTAAAAATTTGGAATTTCTCCACTCATGTTTACATACACAGCTCCATCCCACTACACAAACCCTTTGTCCTAAAAACCTCTAACTTTTATCTCCTGAACCATATTTCCTGTCAACATTATTTGAGGGGAAATCTAAAGAAAAATAGAAAGGTTACATTTACTTTGTTCCTGTAAAATTTCAGTTTTATTTTACAGTACATTTTCCTGTTTACAATGGTATTCATGCAATCAATAAGCCTAAACTTGGGCAAACAGCAGGAAAAGATTCATAGTAAAACTGTTCCCAAGGCTGTGTAGTCTTATACCTAACCTAACCTGACCTGAATGATATACAATTTACAGTGTGGTATAACACTAAATATTTGAAATTTGAGTGTCACTAGATTTTTCTTTAACATGTAATTTCTGAGTGGGGGTATCTTTGCAGTGGTCTATGTGGAGTAAATGTTTAGGTATCTTTTCTCATTTATTAGTTTACTTCTTCTTAAGTATGACATTTCCCTTCCCAATACTTGTCAAAAAACCATTCATCATTGCAGCAAAGTTGCACGTAGTTCATTTCAGTTCTCTGAAAATCAGTATTTTTCAGTACGAACACACTTACAATGCAACATGGTTATCTCGTTATTGGCTAACAAATAACAGCTGCTAAAATGTGTAGCAATGAAATAAAGTGAATTAGAACACAGTCACGTCACCTACAGCTGGTATTTATAAGTGCATTCTTGTCATGATTCACTAACAGAGAATTTTTAGGGAAGAATATCACTTCTAAAGTACATGCAGTAGTAGGAAGTAGAAATTAACAAGTAGTGAATCAAAACAACTAAGATTTCAATCATTATTTCTTCTCACTGTCACAGCGAGATGTCCTAATTTTGAGGAATATTCTTTATTGAGGAATAATAATATTATACCCCTGAAGTGTCATGTATACATAACAGGGAAAAATAATGATTCAATGACTCTGGGTTTCAAAAGTACATGAATTGAGGATGGCAGTGAAAGCCCCTCCCCCCTCCCTCCCTCCCCAGGGGAGTGAGGAAGGAGGTTGTGTGCTTGGCCATGATCACAGTATATTGCAATCCTTGAATCTCTGCCAGTACCCAAAGCACAAGGTCAGAGTAATGCAAAGGAAACAGTGAATGTAAACTCAAAATGATTGATTCTCTGTGAGCACTGTAACCTCAGTTCTAACCTACTTTCCTGGGGGTCTTTCATTTATTTACCCTTTTCCATTGAAGTGTTTGAGCCAAGGTCCTTGATCAGAGTTCAAACTAACATCTCTAGAAATGCATAAAGAATGCATACACGTGATCTTCACTAGACCTAAGAGTGGACAGCTAGTGTCGACAGCTTGAATACAGAAAGTAATGAGAATTGACAACGCTGCATTCATTTTACTGAGTAGCCATGCCACTGCCTACCTCATTAGCCAGGTACAGGTGCCCATTTACAGTTTCATTTCCACAACTTTGAGTTGCATATAAAAGCAGTGATTGATGTATACTCATGATAAAGTACATGTATGTAGACAATAAAGTCAAGTTTCTTGCCTTTGTAACACATACTTGAAATGAGAAGTCACTTTCATCTTTCACATTCAGAAGTATTTTGTTTTCCATTCTAGTAAACTATCTATAGTCATATTGATATTGTCTTTGTCAACTAAGACACATCAAACACTCTAGTCTAGTAAGAATCCCAGTAACGTTCACATTACTTGTACTGGAATATGATTTTATTAGATAACAATGTCCCTGAATGAGAAGTGAAAATCATGCATTAATACCAGTAATTTCACTTGTATGGTGCATGGTGCATCCATAATACATGTAATAACATCCATTATGTATGTAATAGTAATAATGAATTTATAATCCTGGAAAAAGTCACTTTGCCTGGGTTGGTCTAAATACATATGTATTTAGCATCTTGTGATGCCCGTATCCTGTATTCGTATTTAGATTTACATTCTAACCTTTATCCATCACTCAAATTCCTGGAAAATTACAACCACATCCTGGGTTGGTTTTAAATTAATATTCTTCTAAATATTCACCAACTCTGCTTGCCAGAAAATAACAGGCTGTAGCTTGAATCTCGTCTCATTTCTAATTCTAAACTCAACAAGCATTCTGATATTGACAAACTTCCTGGACTTGTTTTCATATTAATATTCAGGTCCATATCCATAAACTTATATTTTACCAATTTCCTGAACTTATCCTCTCATTCAATCATAGTAGAACACATGGCCATAAATCAAGTATCTCTTCAAATGGAACTCGTTTCCAGGTCTGATCTTTGAATTTGTATTCAGGTGTATATCCCTAAACTTTGAAATATAACTCCTTTCCAGATTTGGTCTCTGAATTTGTAGTCCAATACACACCAATGAACTTTGAAAATCAATGATTGAGAAAACAAAACCCCACTCAATGACTCATATGAGTGATAAAGATGATCAGAAAACATATGAGGAAACACACTATGTGTATGTGCTTACTATAGTAATAGTATGACCCTAAGTTTTCTGACAATTTGTAACAAAACCAAAATCTAGAAAACATACAAGAATACTATCAAGTTTCTATCATTATGACAACAATAATTCTACCAATACTGGCAGCAGTGCAAATGTAAAAGACAGAAATTTTCTTGTCCTTTATTAGTCAGTTGCTAATCTAGTAATCTAAAACCTGTAACCTTGGAGTCATTTCAAAGTCTCTGTAATTCTCGTATTGCATACACCTGTCATATATAAATAATATAGAAATTATTACTCTTTCGTGCTCTATACTACAAATACTTACATCTTCTCAGTCAATTACCCTTTGACTGCTCTGTAAAGTCAATGTCTAATCAGTCCGTCAAGGAGATCCAAAGGACACTAAACGCCATTTACAATGTAATGGACCCATGTATAAATAATAAAATATGGTGCCAGTTTTCCTCATTAAAATGACCAATGCAAGTTTGCATTCATATCGCCAGCAGATAGAATATCCATAAAATACACATTACATAGCTTGAGCTCACTCATGGGAACGAACAAATGTTTCAAACTGAGACAAGGACCTCCTTCTCACAATGGATACCCTGACCACCTCAACAGGCTCCCACTAGCTCCACTGTGTTTCAGCATAGCACAATGATTATAGCAAATAAAAGGAGGGGGACCTACAACATTGTTCTAATAAATATTTTTTTCATTTTTTGTTAATTTCTCCCTGTTGTAAAATATACCAAACAATTGATGGGAAATGTTCTAATTATTTAAATTATCTCTCTACTGGTCATGGATGGTACTATAAACCCAGATATTTCCACCACCAGAAAATTTTGCATTTTTGTAGTCTTCAGCTAGTTTTCAAATACTAATTTTTTTACTAATTACCAGACAGGTACATTGTGTTCATGTGCAAGAAGGCATCTTAGCGACGAGTTATTTTTGCGTTTTTGTTTTTCCTGCAAAATAAGTGAAAATATGTCCTTCATCACAAAAATTCCCAGGTTTACAGTATTACTAGTATGTTACTGTACACTAACTTGATGTCTGTTGTAAATTGGACATGACCTTCATTTTTTTACCAAATTCTAAAGTTATGGAATATTGATGTACAGTTAAATCTTAAGGTGGTAATGCACGCTTTGAACAGCAAGTACAAAAATAAAGTCAAGTCAAAAATGGAGACAAAAATCAACAAACGTATTGATTCTAATTTCAGGGACTGGGTCTTCAACTTGAATAATAAGCACCAATTTTTTCAAGGCTTCTATTCTGACATAAAACTATTAATAAAACAGGGAAAAAAAATTGACATGATGATTTAGATGAAGGAGATGAAAATTACAGGAATGCGCGTGATTATCAAGAAAATGAGTTTCTCATTTAATTTCAGTCTTTTTAGTAAATCATAAATGATGCAAAATGAGTTTTACATTTATGAAATGACAACAAACGGAAATATTTAATCCAGATTAAGTTTTGGTAACCTAGAGACAGAAAATGCTTTTAGTCAGTGTCAGAGTGAATTGGTGATCAGACTTCTAACATGTAATTGTTGTGGTACATTTATATGTAATGAAGAGAGTGCTCAGTGGGTCTTGCATCTGATCAAGTCAGTCTACAGCATAAGCCAGCTGATGTATTCAGACTGACATGATAAATTTATAATACATATCTTCAACCTCAGAAATTAAATTCATCTTCATCTGTTTATCAACAGACAATTCTTATTTCAATAAATATCATCTTTTATTTATATTAATCATATTACAGTGCATCACTTTTATGTGCAATGTACTTCTCTATATTAAGTTAATACAAATAAATGCCATAATCCTAATTCTTTCTTTAGTTACACCATTTATAAGAAGATTGACTGACAGAAGGTTTTATCTAATTACTATGCACCTTTTTAATCAAATCTCAAATGTGAATTTGTTTCAATTATTCGATGACATAAAGTGGTATATTTCTCTTGTACGTCTTTTACAGTCCGCCGTACAAATGACATCTCAGTTTATTCCAGGGTTCCTTCACATCTAAGGTTGTTTCTTTTTATCCTTACAAAACCAGGTTGATTTTATTACCACAAGTACAACAATGGATATCTCCATATATTATAATTTCTGACACACAGCTATATAAAGTGATGATCACAAGTGACAAGAGGCAGGACTTCAAGGATTCCATCTACATTGTACCTATTGTGTTGTGTTCACACATTCTGAGATCTGTTGATACAAATCTATGCTTTGATTGGCACCTTTTCCACAACAATACATGTAGCAACAAAGACACTTTAGTTCTGTTTTATGCACAACAACAACAAGCTTCATACTAACTTAATAGAAGTGCTCATGACTTCAAATATCCATATCATATATATATCACAACCCTAGTATTTCCACCACTACTAGAAAATGGTGCAATTTTACAGTCTTCAACGAGTTCTCAAGGACTAATTTTTACAAATAATTTTAGCTGGTGCACTGTTTATGTACAAAGAGGCATCTGAGTCACTACTTGAACTTCTTAATTATTATTTTTTTGGTTTTCTAGTGAAATAAAAGAAAATAAACCAGTCTTTACTGCAAATTTCCAGGTTTACAATAATATAGAGTACACCTTTTCATTTCATTACTATTCTATAGCAACAACAGGTCAAACATACATATTCTGCAACAAAATGAATATATTTCCATCAGTTCACATCCTCTCTTTATTTTGCACCTTTTCTTATCACCAAGCAACCAAATATCCTCTTCTCTAAGTAGAAGTAACAATTTCAATGGAATAAGGAATACAGTTGGCGTTACAAACAATGACTCCATCAACAAAACTTCCTGCCTTAATGGATCTGTTTTAAAAATAAACTCTGAAATATTGCCAAGATGAAATTCACACTTCTGATATCAGTAAGAGGCCATTCTGTTCGTACATGCCAACAGCGGCACCACTCTCCATAAATATAGTCTACCAGCTGGTATGATTATGAATAATAATCAGAGTATATTTTTACTTTTTCGTCTTACACAGCTGATCTATGATAAATTGCTGGGTGAGTTGCTAGCTTTGTAACAAATAGCTCCCAAGGGAACCTCACACTTTTTTCCCTAATACCAATAAATCTGACAGTGAAACTATGTTTGTTACAACAAGGTTACTGAAAACAACTATCTCCACATGTTGTGTATAATCTTCCATGTTTTTTGTCCTTTATTCTACCACACAAGTTTTACAACTCAAAAGCAAATCTGACAGCCTCCAAATAATTAATATGATATGTACAATCTGGAGAACACATTAACCTCCTACAAGTCCATGCTGTCTGATTAAGACATTAAAAGTCATCACCATGATAAAATGGGGCTCTGACCACGAACCCAATTAATTTTCAAGTCATACAGAGAACCCAAGGAAAAATTAATGATTTCATATCTCGTGACCTCGTCACTTTGTGAGACTGCTGTCTGTCAAAGTGGATGAATTTTTAATGCTGTGTGTACCCATTCTTTGGTTGGCAGTGTCAGTAAGAAATATTTCCACACGTCCCAAGTAATAGTTTATATTGTACGACTTATCAACTGTCCTGGGATCTATTCTCTATTGAAATCAAGACTATCAGTAGTTGTTTTACAAGGTTAATATTTTCACTGTGTGATTTGATTTGAGAAGAGGAACATACAAAATGTACATTGTATCAAGTGTAAAACAAGACACTTTCCTCCATTTTTTCCCTTTTCTGCGGATAAGACATAGCAAATAAAGAAACTTGCATTGTATTTAGTTATATAGTTATCGGCAAGGATTTGACACATTTATCCCACGTTCTGACATTAATGATATACACTATAATATCAATGGGGCAATCAGGATTACATAGGATCATTATTTTTCAATAGCTTTACCACACAACAGTTCCTCAAACTTGAAATTTTATTATAACCCGAGTCTTTAATCCAAGTTACCTCACGATAATCTGGAACCACAAAGACTCACTTTCTATCATGTACTAGTATATGGGGTGTCTTCTTGTCACACAGAAAATAAACAAGTTGAAACATGAGAATTCAGTCAGACTGTCAGTATTTTGAACCTTCATTTATGTGACAAACTATGCATATCCTGAGAGTAAATCACATTCCTTTGAAGCACTAGATCAGTGACACACTGTTTGTGTATCATTTTCAGTCTGCTTACAGATTGCAATCTCATCTACATTACATATCTTCTGTAGGCCTTACATATTTGTCTCTATTTTCATCATATTTGTTGTCTGTTGAGTATTTCATAAACAGAAGTGGACAACAAAATACTGGCACCTGATGATGTTAAAAATCTACTACATGGTATGACCAATCCCAGCTGGTGAGAAACTCCCATTGATTATACTGTATGCTGACCCTTACTCAGTTCCTTATCAAATAAGGAAGGAATTTGACTTCCGTTTTTGTCTGAGATGTGATCATGAAAATTAAACTGCTGTGACAACACACCAGTGTTATATTTAACAATAACAATGACTTTTTCTGTTGACACGTGGACGTTTCAATCAACAATATATACTACATTCATTTTTGTTGAAGAAAACAGAATGCTCATCTTGAACATATAATTCTTTGCAGCCTTTTGTTATGTCATATCTTCATTTTGTTTCACATGAATTGTGCTATCATAGGCCTTAATTAACGGTTCCCACCTCACCACACTGGTCACTATTTTAGTTACCTTAACCTTCAGTTTGACTCAGCTAGCTAAGTCGAATGACACACATCTGACTGTTCTCATGACTCAAGGAGGTCAGGCCTATCACTGCTATCATCTCCTGACAGTTAAAATCCCCCTACCCATTCTTAGGTCTCACATGTATGCCCTACCATTAAGAAATGTCATTAAAATACCACAAACACACCTATGTACACAAGACTTGATAGTGGTAAAAACCCTTGGCAATAATGTTACTTCATTTTTGTCTTTTCTTTGTTCCCATTAGCATTACAGTGTATAACAACTGGTTACTTCAATTACTTCATTACATTTCATAACTCGTCATTTACATTCACTTTCATTAAATTGAGTAGTCTGCGTTATTTGATGGGATATTATGTCAACATTAAACACTCATTTTAAATACTAGGTCATTCGCTCTTCAGCAAGGTTTATAATATATGTCATGTTCACATATGCAAGTGACCTTAGCTTATGAGCGTTCATACATAACAACATTGAGTCTGTGGTTGGTAAGCATTCTTTGAAATCGTCATCTACTACTGAAGTTCTACTTTTCAAATAACAGGGCTTCGAGTTCAGGAAAATATTTTCAAAGACAATGGTGTATGAACACATGTCAGTTTAACTAACGGTTAATATTGTATTTTGACGGTCCACTTGACAAACAAATTCTCGATTTGTACACAAACACCACACGGTCAATGTGCTCGATACTTCATTTGTTCCTCAAGTCACAGTTACAATGAACTCTACAAATATGAACGAACCCGAGCAACTCGTGTTCTCGAAGTCATAAAAAACCAGGAAACTCGGTTCCTTTTATTTTTTCGAAAGTAAACTTCAACTTGATGGTTTCGTTACTGAAATTGATGGTAACTGAAAGAAAAGAATGTTGTTTTAACGAATTATAGGCACAGCGTTCATGGAGGCGGCCATCTTGGATTAGTATTGGGACGCTAGTCAGAATCGACGAGGCGAAAAACTGAATGTACGATACTTACCAAGTCCGAATAAATCACTCCTACAACTCCAAGAAATACCCATAGACGAAGAAAAAGTCGCATTTTCACATTTATAGTAGTATTCCAAGTCCTTTGAGTCTAAACAAACCAAACGAAAAAGACGTAAAAAGTACACGAAAAAGTTGTCCAACTCGACAGCTCACGATGCGTTATCCTCTGTTGTTTCCACTTCCCACCGCTTCACTAATCCCACAAATCCTTCCGCCGCGCAAAGAAGTAACACGGACAAGGTGGCGACAAAACTTCGTTCTGAGCAGGTAACTCTTATGGAGTAGAATAAGGTGTAATTGTATTAAATTTAAGTATTGTGTAAGTAAAAGAAAAATTGCTTTTAGTGTGACTTTTAGTACGGTGGCGCAATAAGTGCTCAGGTCGTGACGTAATGTTATGCTTTAAACTTCCCCTCTTCACGGAATGTCGGCCACACGCAAACGGGGACATAACCTCGTGTCAACAAGCCGTTTATAATAAAAATACACATTAATTCCAGGTTCTGTTCAGAAAGTTTGACAGAAGGGATTTTTCTTGACGGCTTTGTGTTTGAATTGAGAAATATCAGCGATATTCAAATGTGAAAACCAAAGCACCAGGTACATGTAGTAGTGAGTAAAGGAAACTTGGACCCACCTTTATTTCGAAAAGGTGTGACGTCATGGAATAAATGACGCAATATACTTGAAAACAGAAGGGCAAGTCCCATTGAATATGTGCCAAATACAGAAGGGCAAGTCCCATTGAATAAGTGTCCAAATAATGTATCTGAGATTAGATACATGGGTTTTACCAGAATTATGGTACCAATCTCAAAATGTCTGAAATATTACATTTATGCTAATTATAGTATACCTGGTATGATATGAAGTGTTACTGAAATTTTGTTCTAGAACTTCTAGTATGCCGGGATCGGTCATTTTCTTTGGTCGGAGCTTGGAGTAATTATGTCTGTATAATTACTCCAAGGTCGGAGCGGGGTTTGGTAGATTGATAGGGGTCACCCTGTTTTGGAGGAGGGGGTCATCCTGTTTTAGAAATTTGAATGGGGGGGGGTGTCCGCTGTTTTGGATTGTGATGGAAATAGATGACCTATGCGTGTCTGTGAACTGTAGTATTTTTCACGACAGGGTATTATTTTTACAAATCAATATCGACAAAGTTTCTATGCAACAAGAATTACAATATGTTTTCCTATGTGTGAATGATCACTATTGTCAAACATTGCTTCCAGGAGAGAGTCCTAGAACCCTAGATGAGTGAGGGGGACTTTGATAGTCAACGAACAATCAGATGCATAATTAACCCTTCACCATGGCGTAGAATGCTGCCAACATTCGCCTTTGCTGTATAAATGCGCTGTCACAATGTTTAAGTTACCTTGAACATTTCATTCCTACGAAGGGCTTATAAAGATTACAATGCAATTGCTAATCTTAGATGAAACTGTCTTTTAATTGTAAAAGCCAAAAGGCTACAGATAACCTAAAATCGCTTTAAAAGACTTCACTTCGGGTAAAAAGAACCTCTCCAAATCTTCCCTTACCAAAGACACAGTCATAAGGTGAGCTGACCATATAAAGATGTCATTTAACTTTTTAAGAACATATTTCAACCCTATGTACATAGAATAGTTTCTGATACATGATGCTGTCTTGTAAAGCTGTAAAATTATTACCTGAAAGATTCTGAATAACCTAAAAATTAGTTTCTATGGATGTGAACATATCCCGTCTCACGCTTTCCCTTACCTTTTTAATTATTGTCAAAATGCTATATTTTTTATTTGATTTCAACACTAATTATATGGTGCTGCTGCCTAGTAAAGTATATACGTTGTATAGATATTGTAAAGTATACATTCTGAGTCACTATGACAATGAAATACTTGGCATGTCAATATAATATGGGGGGGGGTCATAACACAGGGACCTCAGGCTAAGTTAGCTTTGTTTACAAATACAAACAAACAAAACAAAACACAGACAGATAAATAAACAAATAAATAAACAAACAAACAAACAAACAAACAAACAAACACACACACACACAAACAAACAAACAAACAAACAAACAAACAAACAAACAAAATTATAAAAAGTAAATAAACTGATAAATGAGTAGATGAGTACATGAATAGACAACAACAAATAAACAATGGCGATTTGGTGACTATTTGGAGGGCAGTGTTTGTTTGTTTGTTTGTTGTTGTTTATTCATGTATTTATCTACTCATTTATCGGTTTATTTGTTTCTCTTTTGTTTGTTTGTTTTTTGTTTGCTTACTTGTTTATTTATTTGTTTGCGTTTTTTTTGTTTTCTTGTTGTTTGTTTGTATTTGTAAACAAAACTAACTTAGCCTGAGTTCCCTGTGTTATGACCCCCCCCCCCATATTATATTGACATGCCAAGTATTTCATTGTCATAGTGACTCAGAATGTATACTTTACAATATCTATACAACGTATATACTTTACAAGGCAGCAGCACCATATAATTAGCGTTGAAATAAAATAAAAAATATAGCATTTTGACAATAATTAAAAAGGCTGAGCTCCCTGTGGTCATAATATGGGGGTCATCATGTTTTAGAAACAAGGATGAATGATCAACTTGTTTTGTGTGTTAGATATAGAGGGCGGATACTTTCTGTCATTCCGATGGAAAAATTCCCACTACCCCCCACCCCCACCCCCCACCCCCACCCCCGTCGGAGAAAAAAAACAGTTTAGTAAGCTTACTTATCACAGTACATGTAGTTATACTTATCTCCGTTGTATCTACATTATTTCAACTGCATGTACTTCCAATTCAGGCAAACTTTTCACATAATACAAACTGCCAACAAACTTTTCACACAATAAAAACTGTCAACAAACTTTTCACATAATAAAAACTGTCAACAAACTTTTCACATAATAAAAACTGCCAACAAACTTTTCACATAATAAAAACTGTCAACAAACTTTTCACATAATAAAAACTGTCAACAAACTTTTCACATAATAAAAACTGTCAACAAACTTTTCACATAATAAAAACTGTCAACAAACTTTTCACATAATAAAAACTGTCAACAAACTTTTCACATAATAAAAACTGCCCACTAAACTTTTTGAATTATGAATGAAATTGTCCGCAATATCCAACGATTACACAAGGGCTCATACGCCTTAAAGATTGCACCTGTTCTTTAAAAAAAATAGTCCATACCTTGACCAGGTGTATCGCTAGCTGTGCACCTCTCTATTCAAAGCCTTGCACTGTGACCACTTCATTACAAAATTGATAACTCAAGGTACACTAGGGTTGCCATAGCTACAACAGAAAATGACCAATATTCTCAGTGTATGTGTAAAAACGTAAATAACTGTTCAACTTTGTACTGTAACTTTGTTACAGTATGAGTCCTTGCCTTGTCATATGCTACATTTATTGAACTTTCTCTCCCATCTATAAACAAGATGTGACCTGTTGATATTTATTTACTCATTCTCAATCCTCATCCATCTCGAAGTCAATAAACAGTAAACACTACTGCTCCTCCTCTCTCTCAAAGTCCCTCTTCTCTCCCCATCTATAAAATATGAAGGGGTAAAATAACACGGGTTCCTTGGTGTGTGGACTTACGCAATCCTAGGAACCCGTGTTATTTTACACCCTTCACATGTTATCGGCCAAACACGTCAATAGTATCGATATTTTATGATATTTATGATATTCAGGTAGACGTGTCCAGGCTAGAATATCCGGTCTGATATTTAGATATTCTGTGTATAAACGCTCAATACAAGTGGCGTCAATCTTCGCTGAAGTCGTATCAGTTGTATATTTTGCCGGGGTTTCATATTGCCATACATAGATACCACACTGTGATTATACTCTGGTGGTATCAGTGTTAACTCCTGTTTATTTTTAGCTTCCTTCGTTATGGTGCATTAGCCGTCAGTAAACCCAATCCTACCCTGTAAGTAAGAAAAATGTTGGCGTTTTCGTTTACAACACTACTGTACTGATAACCACGTAGTCTGTAATCCAGAACATTCCATGTAGCAATTTGATCTTATTATTTTTCATTTTTATTAATACGTAGTAGGCTGAAAGGTTAAACTTGGTAGTTTATTTGTGGATTGACGCTAGTTTACACACGACATGTAAATATATGATTTTTCCCCCATTCAGATGTTTATCTATGTTAATATCTAAGTCTGTCTGTCTGTCTGTCTGTCTGTCTGTCTATACTAGTATATTGTTGGCTTCAATAACAGACCTATAGCTATATCATCTTTTTGTCAATATTTCAAGTTTGCAATCTTTGTACCAAAAACTCTTTTCAGAAAACACGGCGTAGTGTTTAAAACCCCGTATAATACATAGGTTTACAGTCAGAATTTGTATAATTCTTTGAAATAGTTTTGCCTATTTTTTTTTAATTTTTAACATATTTTTTCGTATAGCATATATATGTATGTATGTATGTATGTATGTATGTATGTATGTATGTATGTATGTATGTATAATGGATTATATTTGGATTCCAATTTTATCATGCATTCTGGAATTCAATCATATATAGATTTTATAGAAAAGTATGTGTTAGATGATAATAGTACTATCTGTGATACGAGTGAAACTGAGCAGTTCAAACCCGAACTACTTTCTCTCAGAAGTGGCGCTACTAGAAGTGTGCTCATGCAACTTGTATAACTATATATGCATGTAGTCACTCAGGCTAATTGTCTTCAGCTTGATAACATTGATCTGTTCTGGTCACAGGGAAACGTGCTTCAATCAAGCATAGTTCCGGGAAACAAAGACGCACTGAGAGGTTCAAATTAGTGACGTCAGGGAGTTGTTAGCTGTCGCCATTGCTTATGAAGCTAACTGTTGCCATGGATACAATGTGACATTAACTGTACTGCTTTAGTTGCTACGATCATTATTTCGTTGTAAGTCAGAGTCTTGTCCTGGGAATCCTGTTGTGAAGCAAAGACTATGTGGATATTGTTAATAACAGAGTATTTTCCGAAAATGATCTTGGTTTTATTTTCATAATGACACTGGGCGTGTTTCAATGCATAATGCATTTAAAATTGTGTGGTTAAAATATGAAAAGAGGTGAACATTTACAGGGATAAAGTAAAATGCTGTATTTGGAAGTGTTGTAACTTTTTGTTTTACCATACATATACAGTGGACCTACACCATGTAGACACTGTCTATGGGTTCACTTAAACTGTCTTTTGTGCTATGGTCTCAAGTCTATTAATGGTCCCACCGTTCCCTCCCTACTGCATTACCCCGCGGTCCCATCCCTACTGCATTACCCCACGGTTCCCTCCCTACTGCACTACCCCACAGTCTCCTCCCTACTGCACTACCCCACACAGCCCCCTCCCTACTGCATTACCCCGTGGTCCCCTACCCTGCGGTCTCCTCCCAACTCTCCTACCCCACAGCCCCCCTCCCCCCACTCGCCCCTTCCACTCCCATACCATGTAGCACATCCCAATAATAGTTATGTTACAATAAATCTTTTTTGTATTTAATAACGTTTTTATTGGGCATACTACAACTCTTTTCATGGATAGAAATCTTTTACATTTTGTATTTTGTATACCACAACAGATACTTGATATGAAATACGGTATTATAGCACCACAACAGATACTTGATATGAAATACGGTATTATAGCACCACAACAGATACTTGATATGAAATACGGTATTATAGCACCACAACAGATACTTGATATGAAATACGGTATTATAGCACCACAACAGATACTTTATATGAAATACGGTATTATAGCACCACAACAGATACTTGATATGAAATACGGTATTATAGCACCACAACAGATACTTGATGTGAAATACGGTATTATAGCACCACAACAGATACTTGATGTGAAATACGGTATTATAGCACCACAACAGATACTTGATGTGAAATACGGTATTATAGCACCACAACAGATACTTGATGTGAAATACGGTATTATAGCACCACAACAGATACTTGATGTGAAATACGGTATTATAGCACCACAACAGATACTTGATATGAAATACGGTATTATAGCACCACAACAGATACTTTATGTGAAATACGGTATTATAGCACCACAACAGATACTTGATATGAAATACGGTATTATAGCACCACAACATGTACTTTATGTGAAATACGGTATTATAGCACCACAGCAGATACTTTATGTGAAATACGGTATTATAGCACCACAACAGGTACTTTATGTGAAATACGGTATTATAGCACCACAACAGGTACTTTATGTGAAATACGGTATTATAGCACCACAACAGATACTTGATATGAAATACGGTATTATAGCACCACAACAGATACTTGATATGAGATACGGTATTATAGCACCACAACATGTTCTTGATATGAAATACGGTATTATAGCACCACAACAGATACTTGATATGAGATACGGTATTATAGCACCACAACATGTACTTTATATGAAATACGGTATTATAGCACCACAACAGATACTTTATATGAAATACGGTATTATAGCACCACAACAGATACTTGATATGAAATACGGTATTATAGCACCACAACAGATACTTGATATGAAATACGGTATTATAGCACCACAACAGATACTTGATATGAAATACGGTATTATAGCACCACAACAGATACTTGATATGAAATACGGTATTATAGCACCACAACAGGTACTTGATATGAAATACGGTATTATAGCACCACAACAGGTACTTGATATGAAATACGGTATTATAGCACCACAACAGGTACTTGATATGAAATACGGTATTATAGCACCACAACAGGTACTTGATATGAAATACGGTATTATAGCACCACAACAGATACTTGATATGAAATACGGTATTATAGCACCACAACAGGTACTTGATATGAAATACGGTATTATAGCACCACAACAGGTACTTGATATGAAATACGGTATTATAGCACCACAACAGGTACTTTATGTGAAATACGGTATTATAGCACCACAACAGGTACTTGATATGAAATACGGTATTATAGCACCACAACAGGTACTTTATGTGAAATACGGTATTATAGCACCACAACAGATACTTGATATGAAATACGGTATTATAGCACCACAACAGATACTTGATATGAAATACGGTATTATAGCACCACAACAGATACTTGATATGAAATACGGTATTATAGCACCACAACAGATACTTTATATGAAATACGGTATTATAGCACCACAACAGATACTATGAAATACGGTATTATAGCACCATAAAAGGTACTTTATATGAAAAATAAGTAATAAATAAAATGATGTACTTTATATAAAAGGTAATTTTACCTCTCCAATTACTATTTGACGGTTGTCAAAACTTACATTCAATAGTATAATACACACTTTTCAGTCACTGTGATGGAATTTATAAGTGATAATGCAAGCATTTGAACGTATTCCCTGTATATTTCTAGTGTATACCCATACTTTATTTGCAATTATGAAATCTTACACGTTCTGCACCTGTCAAGCTACTGGGTTACATTGTTCGTTGTGAAATATTACACTTTCCTTACTGTTCCTATCTTGATAACCCGGGGGCATTCTTTCTGTAGAGTTGTTTGGTGGAAAAGTGAAATCAGAGACGGCCGGAAACGAGAATATATCCCCCGGAAATCAACAGACACGGCCAACAACTAAGATTTCTACTGTTCCCGTGTAATTGATCCGTCTTTACTTTCCTGCTTTCTATTAGACATTTGTTGAAGTTCTTTTACATGTAGATACAAATGTCTCACACCGACCGTTATCACATCAAAGTGTGTTGTTAGGAAATGTAAGACGGACAGAATACTCATGACCTTTCACCCTTCTCCGTCGTTCGTATCACAGCATCTCTTGGAATGTGTCTTCAGAAATGAGTCGCCCCTTCCCGCCATCAATCAACCTTTAGGTTTGAAACCTTATATATTGCTCAGTTTCGAATTGTTGTCAAAATGTTGGCAAGGCAAATGAGCCAGTTTCCCACATATTTTAAATGCACTTTATATTAGTATTTGGAAGCATGACATTTCTCATTTTCGAAATTTCGTTAAAATATTGGTTAGAGAAATCGGTCATCTTCCGGCCATTTTATACGCATCTATTTTTAGAAACGTGAAATATTCATTAACTTTGCATTGCTAAAAAGTTGGTTACAGAAATTGGTCATTTTCAGCCATTTTACACAAATTATTAGATATCTTTGTTTCTATTGGTTTTACTTTAAAAGTATATGACACTGCTTTACATGTGGTTTACATGTGGTCACAATGATACATGTATTTGTTTTACACATACCCTGTTATGTAGAGAAGGGTTTACTACTAGTCACGAATCTTACACCATGTTTATTTTTACCGTATATATATATCTGTAGTCGCTGGGTTTGGTTTTGTTCACTTCAAATGTTAGAGAAATAACTGACTAAACAACGCCATTTGTGAGTTTATCAATACTGTTACTATGCCATCGTGATTCCAGCCTCTGCAAGCTGAATGCAGGATTCACAACATAACCTCATTCCTATCAGGTCCCTAATTATACAGCCGGGTTTGACTGGGGCACAATCTTGGTTCACATCGTGTTCAAGGATTTCAGCCTTTCGAAATAAACGGCAGGGACAGGGCTCCGAGTCGAACCTGCAACATGCAACCTTCGGCTTTCAAGCTCATCAGTCTATGACAAAACCCCACCGACGTCGACTGAATGTGTGATCCATCCATAACAATGTCCACTTCTATAGGTACACTATAAGTACCGTACCTTTCATTCGTCACCCCGAAGCCAAAAATAATACTAAAAAGGTAAACACAGTGTAAACACCATGGCTTTGAAAGAAACCTGTTATACGATCGATTTGATCTTTGGTTTTATAACTTAAGTAAAGGTGGAGTGAATGTGAATTATTAAGAATGAACAAGCGATCATCGTGCAGTAGTTCTTTAGGGAGCCACCATTATTTACGACCGGGGGGGGGGTCGGCGGAAGAGTTAGGGTCCAGTCAAAAATTGGGGAGTGAAAGGGGGGGGTACTCAAAAACAGGGCAGTGAAAGGGTGGGGGGGGGGGCTACTCAAAGTTTTTGCTAACACAAGTATAGTTAGAATTTTTCAGTGCATATTGCATATACATAGCCCTTATGAAAATACATAATCCGTATGGAAATGCATACATATTTGACATATGCATGTAGTTTCTGAAGCCAGTACAGTGGAACATAACAATCTGTAACACAAATTGATCAAACCGATACTAGTACATTGAGTTCTGTTACATGAAACAAATCATTAATTGATAAGGTAGTAAGCGGAATAATCTGGTTAAAGAAATAAACACAGGAGGGCAAAGTCTGACCAAATAGGATCAACTAATCTAGAATATCATGGTGTAGATTATATGTCAGTCATTGATAGCATACCAGATACTGGGATGATATGGTGACTTGGTGAACTGAACATCTCTGACAGGTCTCATTGCATAGATATTTATAACTGGTAAATACTGATTATAAATATTAAATGCATGTTGAAAACAAGGAACAAAGAATATGGTAATATTAGCTAAATTTTAAATGCACAGATATACTAGTCTAGTACATGACGTTCTGTTACATAAAATGACTATTTAAAGTATACTATAATTTTTCCTAATTAAAATGGTATGTATCGTGTGTTAAGGAGGGGAGTACGAAACAATTTCAAGCCAGGCAGGGGGGGGGGGGTTACTGAAATTTGTTGGATTTTCAAAGCAATTCTCAGACCCCCACCCCAGGGCATACATAATGACAGCCCCCTTAGTACCTCGCTGCTTGAATTCGATTACATCTAATCAAGTCACGTGGGGTAGTCGAAATCAAATAGCGAAGGTCAAGGTACTGTAGTAGTGTCATCGTGTATGTTATATGGCCACGGTAGATTCTAAAACACATGACGAGTATATTTTACAAGTAATTCACTAGATATGCAATCACGTGTCAACTTCATGTCATATATCTGTTAGACTTGTCGTTTGTTAGGTCAACAAATCAATTGAAAATACCCCCTACACAGATGACAGCCCCCACCACACAGACCACACAGTCAACTTTGGACATGTTTATACGTAAATATTGATATGCACCCAGCGATGAAACTTGGCTGATCAAGTGTCTCTCAACAGGACAGGAATGTATAATATCTCGTGAACTTTGTGCATATAAACATAAAATAAAAAAAATGTTTGCAAATCCATGCACATGATTTAATACTTTTAACTAATAAATAACAACGATCTTTGATAATTCATTGTTGGTTGGTTGGTTGGTTGGTTGGTTGGTTGGTTAATCTTATTTGGTTGTTCTAACCTTTAATTCATTTACTTGTTCCAATTCTAGCTGTAAAGAACAACACCAACCAAGAACTACGTAATGCGAAATTTCTGTATCACGTGTCTCTTGGACAATCGTGTACTATCCTGACAGCACGTACTTACAAGTAAGTATATTGATGTGCAATTTAGAAGGGCATGAGACTGATAAGGAAATGCCCTGCTGAACTCAGAAGTGTGAATTGGCGTGAACGTTGTCGTGTATAACCAGTAGAACACACATACATAAACTGTGTAGGGTTGAATCATAGCTGATAACAAAATGTCCTAATCGTTTGCACAGTTCACTTTAAGTGCACATACTTGCCCAAGTTGATTGATGTTTTAATAGCTGGTAGTATGTAGGTAGGTAGATAGGTCGATAGGTCAAATTCAATCGATGGTTTGTTCATTTGTGAGCATATTGTTTGCTTGTGTAGAACATGGTACTAGTACTACTTCGGAAATCAATCAATCTATGGGCAAATTACGATAGATACAAACTAAAACTATACGTGTAGGGTCCATGTTACAACATACTTCTGAGTATGCTATCAATGGATGTTGGTGTAATTACACTCACAGTAGGGTGGCATCTTTGATAGCAAGTTCTGCTCAAGTAGCCACACATTCAACCTTATTCAGTGTTTATACTATCTTGATTACAGGGTGATTATAGCTTCATATCCATCTTACAATACTACAGTATGCGACAATAATATGTATGTCTTAGTTTGCCTATAGCTTGATTTCCAAAGTAGTCAATGTGACAGTCTATACATGATCCAGTCGTCGTGTGGGGTCGACGTCACATGACTGGATTTTATGTTATGAATGTGACGAAAACATGTAAAGCCGAATCTCATCTTGTGCCGTGCTGTCCTTATTCAAGCGATGCCACAGGAAAACAAACAATCGACCAGTCTGCGAGGAGCTTATAAAATGCTATCCAAATCGACAACAAATTATAAAAACAAACAAATACATACATAGAATATTAAAATATTAACAAAATAATCATACAGACACAAGACAAATAACGTGGACATTGTCAAAGGAGAAATGAAAAAATGAAACACGACTTCAACTCGTTGTGGAGATCGTTATGTACGTCATGATTAATATAGCTCACGTCTTCTAACCATTATCAGAGTCATTATGTTTGACCTCGGATGACCTTGCTCTAACAAGAACTGGTAGAAAGTTTGACCACGTCGGAAATTGAAGAGCGAATGGGTGAGTCTTGACTTGGTTGTCCTGGCAACGAACGTTGGTGGGAGACATTTCACCTACAAGTCAGATGTGTGTTTACAAAACGAAGTGATGATTGACCTGAATTGACCTCAATGGCTCCATTGCCTTGACCTTTAAAAAAAAACAGATGTCTGTCCGGACCAGAAGAATGATCATACGGATAATAGTTCCTAAGTATGTAATTCTTCTGACTCCACTGATAAGATAACACTAATGTGATAACATGGGAATTACTTTAATTCCTGGCATCTAAACTAGATCACAACTCGGATGGTGAGGCGATAATATTTTTTTTTTTTTATTTATTTACATAACTGGTCTGTCAAAACTATTTTACATATCACAAGCAAACTGGAAAAAATAAATATACATACAACAAAATAGTTACAGTTCATAAGAAATAAATATAAATTAATCCGTCAAAAAAGCACTGCCCCCGAATAAAAGTGCTTGTCATACTGAAAGCAAATACAAAGGTCAACAATAGTGCACTCTCAAAATAAGGCGATAATATTGACTATGCGTAACTTCGACTTATTTCCGACCCACAGGCTACTCTATCAAGGCCGAAAGATTAAGTTTCAGCTCGAGAGTAAATCCCCATTACATGACGAACGTCGGATGTTATTTTCGCTTTTATGAGGAAAGTAAGAAAACACTTCAATTGGGTATTAAAGCTTATCAACAACAGCTATTGACAAAGTCGAGTTGGACAACTTTATGAGATACAACACTTTAGAAAAAAGTGTCCCACTTGTATGATAGCTTCAAGAAAGTTTTTAAATGTAGTGTAGGTAGGTTGGCCTGTTCTAATTAAGAATACTGGAAGCCTAAATGATCAGTGAATTTACTTTTCAAACTTTGTTACTATGACCTCTTGACTGGCCTTGACTAATACTAATCAATAGTACCACAAATTAATTAAAAAGACAATTGCACTACTAGCTTTGGATAAAGATTAATTATGGTAATATGGAACAGAAAGTTTATGTCAATATATCGACAAAGACTCATCGAAAGCTCAATGCCAGAACTACTTGTGCGTCTCGTTGTACATGTAACCTCTGTAAGTCATTTGATCTACCATGGATGTATTAGGCCCTGACGATGCATCCATGATCTACCATGGAGGTCTCCATTGGTCCTATACCTCCATGGCGTTACCATGGTACCAAGCTGATGGACATTCTAGTCGTTGTAACCCATCAACATTTATATAAGTATTGTTACCAAGCCTGGTTCATACATTGAATACGAAAAACTAAGCTATCTTTCCCCAGATTTGTGTCAAGGCACCATCTCTCCCCAGATTTGTGTCAAGGCACCATCTCTCCCCAGATTTGTGTCACGGGCCATCTCTCCCCAGGTTTGTGTCAAGGGCCATCTCTCCCCAGGTTTGTGTCAAAGGACCATCTCTCTCCAGGTTTGTGTCAAGGGACTATCTCTCCCCAGGTTTGTGTCAAGGGCTATCTCTCCCCAGGTTTGTGTCAAGGGACCAACTCTCCCCAGGTTTGTGTCAAGGGCTATCTCTCCCCCGGTTTGTGTCAAGGGCTATCTCTCCCCAGGTTTGTGTCAAGGGACCATCTCTCCCCAGGTTTGTGTCAAGGGCTATCTCTCCCCAGGTTTGTGTCAAGGGATGAACTCTCCCCAGGTTTGTGTCAAGGGACCATCTCTCCCCAGGTTTGTGTCAAGGGCTATCTCTCCCCAGGTTTGTGTCAAGGGACCATCTCTTCCCAGGTTTGTGTCAAGGGACCATCTCTCCCCAGGTTTGTGTCAAGGGCTATCTCTCCCCAGGTTTGAGTCATGGGCTATCTCTCCCCAGGTTTGTGTCAAGGGACCATCTCTCCCCAGGTTTGTGTCAAGGGCTATCTCTCCCCAGGTTTGTGTCAAGGGATCAACTCTCCCCAGGTTTGTGTCAAGGGACCATCTCTCCCCAGGTTTGTGTCAAGGGCTATCTCTCCCCAGGTTTGTGTCAAGGGATCAACTCTCCCCAGGTTTGTGTCAAGGGACCATCTCTCCCCAGGTTTGTGTCAAGGGCTATCTCTCCCCAGGTTTGTGTCAAGGGCTATCTCTCCCCAGGTTTGTGTCAAGGGACCATCTCTCCCCAGGTTTGTGTCAAGGGCTATCTCTCCCCAGGTTTGTGTCAAGGGATGAACTCTCCCCAGGTTTGTGTCAAGGGACCATCTCTCCCCAGGTTTGTGTCAAGGGCTGTCTCTCCCCAGGTTTGTGTCAAGGGACCATCTCTCCCCAGGTTTGTGTCAAGGGACCATCTCTCCCCAGGTTTGTGTCAAGGGCTATCTCTCCCCAGGTTTGTGTCAAGGGACCATCTCTCCCCAGGTTTGTGTCAAGGGACCATCTCTCCCCAGGTTTGTGTCAAGGGCTATCTCTCCCCAGGTTTGTGTCAAGGGCTATCTCTCCCCAGGTTTGTGTCAAGGGACCAACTCTCCCCAGGGTTGTGTCAAGGGACCATCTCTCCCCAGGTTTGTGTCAAGGGACCATCTTTCCCCAGGTTTGTGTCAAGGGCTATCTCTCCCCAGGGTTGTATCAAGGGACTATCTCTCCCCAGGTTTGTATCAAGGGACTATCTCTCCCCAGGTTTGTGTCAATGGACCATCTCTCCCCAGGTTTGTGGCAAGGGCTATCTCTCCCAAGGTTTGTGTCAAGGGACCAACTCTCCCCAGGTTTGTATCAAGGGACCATTGCGTGTACAGTAAATCACATGCATGGTTTCCGGTTGTGACAGACTAATAGATGTATTGATAGTCCGAGTATCAAGATCGATCAAGATGAAAGCGTTTCTGACTGTACTGGTTGTACCACCTAGGTAGCTTGGTATCCAGTCGTGGTGGGATTTTGCTCTCAGTAGGGGGAACGAGTGGATTCCAGGCAACCACCAAGACTGTGGTCTTCTACAACTACTTCAGAAGCCCTGTCCTAGTCCCAAAACAAGTAATAGGTTAATACGATCTTAATGAATCACTTCCTGTTATGCCATCTGTACGATTACATTGTCCCTAAGTCAACCCTAGTAAATGTTAAGAGGGATGCTTTGGTTGTCATATGGGCCACTGTTTATTGGATGGAGATATCAGTTCTGCGTCATTAGATACGGGTTGAATAAAATCACATCCTGTGGCTGACCGCTTTGACCTACTTACAACAGACTAGGAAAACAAGTGACGTGTACATGGTGGTGGTACTATTCTTGTGGGTTCCAAGGAGTGGCATAGTACAGTATGCCCGGCCTATCCTGTAACATGACCAGTGTGCACGTGGAATTCATACCAATGCTACACCCACATTCAGTTTATATGCATGTTAATGGTACAACTCTTTCGTCGCAAAGTATCTCCACTGTGTCATTTCTCACGAGTTCACGTAGGCACTACGTCAAGTATGGAATGCACACTGCACTATTTAATTTTCAAAATGCTATGTGAAAATATGCGTTACCTGGTTGTAAACCGTATGGTATTGCTACTTTCCTGATTTTCTGAATTATTACCCAAATTGTTAATAATCTGACTTACTAAACAGAGACTGTTTACTATACAATATAAAGTTATAGCAAATGTAATTAGTGTTGTCACCATTGTCATACAGTACTTGTACTTGCTATTGAACTTGAAGTTATCATTATCAATACCAATGTCATTTGGAACAACAACAACAACAACAACAACAACAACAACAACAACAACAACAACAACAACAGTAGTAGTAGTAGTAGTAGTAGTACATGTAGTACATGTAGTTATTTATTTCAGTAAAGGCCCACAGTCCATCGTACAAAGACCACTTTACATGCTAGGACAGGACACAGGGGCGTGTAATATTTCATAGATTGTTGTTTTCTTATTGCTTAGAATGTAGTTTTCTTAGGAAAATATCGTACGAATCTTGCTGCTACAAATGTACCAATCTCTATACTATGAAGAAATATTAGTCTCTTCCCCTTACATGTAGGAATATATATTAATCAAAAGGTTGTTATATTTAGTCTGTAGACCAGGAAAACAACAATCTATGAAATATTACACGCCCCTGTGGGACAGGATGGGTAAAAAAAAAACTATAGCAAATGGATAGAAACATTCTCAGCTCGATACAAAAGTGAACTCCGATGTGGTTTGATATGTCATTGTTCGTACTGAATATTAGCATCGCTTCCGTTGACGTGGTCAGGAAACTAAAACATACATATTAGCAAGTAACACAATAAGGCCTAAAACGTATTCGAGAAAAAAATAACAAAATCGCAAAAATTGTGAAGTCTCACGAGAAATAGTGAACGCAGAAACTACCACCAACTTAAAAAGACACTCATACATCTGATAGTAAGAAGTAAATAACAGAGACCATTTGGAAAACAATGGAAAACCTGAACTAGACACACAAAAAAAATAAAATAAAAAATCGACCTACATCACCTATTCTAAAATTGAACGTAACCGGAACCACACAATTTTTTCATTATGCCTAAACCAGATCCCTTAGGTATGGGAACACATCTCGTTGTGGCGTCACTTTGTACGATGCGATCCAGTGAGTGCGGCGTAGCTGTGAGCTGTACCTCTCCTAGAAAGCAGAACTAAAGCCTTACATATGGGTTCCAATCTGCTGCTGATCCTGTCTTTCTCCACCCCCCCCCACCCACCCACAGGCTGTCCCCACTGTTATGTCTTTCTCTCCCCTCCCTCTGCCTGTCTGTCTGTCTGTCTGTCTGTCTGTCTGTCTGTCTGTCTGTCTGTCTCTCTCTCTCTCTCTCTCTCTCTCTCTCTCTCTCTCTCTCTCTCTCTCTCTCTCTCTCTCTCTCTCCCCATGTGTTGTTTCATATGGCAACTTTTAAAAATATTTCTTGCATAAAATAAACGACTGCATAGCCTTTTTGTTCATTTATTTAAAAAACTGTACAGTTTAATTTACAAATAAATGTACAGGTTAGAAAATACAAAAAAATATGAAATTGATTTTTTGCAACTCTGAGAATGGAAATGATTATATTCAGTGAAAACATCTGACTCTACACAACTGGCAAGTTATTAAGTCATGTGCAAGAACAGTCAACAAATAAATAGTTATTACCCAGGTGACGACTCCCGTCGCAAGGTATCAAACAGCTCGCAACGAAGTTGGAAGTGCGCCCTCTCAAAGCTTTAAGAGATTCTTTTGTTTTTACAACTTTTACAAAGTTTGAACGATTCCGGACTGATTGAACTTGCATTTGTCGGAATTTATTTGAAAACATAAACAATATCACACCCACCGTTTCTCAAAAATTGAAAATCATGGAAGATACTCTTAGTACCCATCAACATGCAAACTGGACAAATGTTAGTTACAAACTTTAACAAAACAGAAAGTGATTCCAATTTGGCACAAATCAAATATGTTGTTGACATCAATAAGAATACAATTGTGTCATTGGCAAACATAAGTATACAAACAATATTTGACATTTTTACAACTGATATTTGATATTTGTTCAGTATAGTATTTGAATCTGACTATGCCATATGAGTTCAATTCAGGTATATTTTCCAATCAAGTGAATTCAGGAATATATCTGTACACCTATCTATGACAAGTCAAAAGTCATGTAAATTTCTAACATCACTAAATTCTTAACCCTCATCCTGCAATGGCCACTGTCCTCTACACAGACTTGACCTGAAGAGGGGTTAAACTGCTATTTGGACGGATATAAATACTTTCCAGTGCAGTCAGCATCAGTTTATAAACTGATAAACGATAAAACTTTTACAGTAAATATACTAGCCTGTATTAGTTACCTTTTGTATAGATTGAAAGGTTCCTCCTTCTAATCACATGTTACTTTAGCTAATGATTAACAGGTACATCAACAGTAACAAACCATTTAGTATATCTCAACAACTAGTAAGTGAACTTGGTGTCTGATAAGACACTATGATTAACCATATTATGGTATATACAGTAATCCTGTGTATTTGTCAAAAGCTGCCATAACTGTGCATCAATACTGTATGGAGTAGTAAATGAGCATTTTGTGACTTTACAATGTACTTGTCTGGATTTGTTTTTTCTTAAATTATAAATTGATTGGAATTGTGAGATATTAAACAAATGAAATAACAGTTTTTGGTTGAATGCTCCAAGTTTGTTCAAGAATTTCAATCAATATCTTGTATAGGAAATGATCAACTTAGCTACCTATTTACTGGTAAGCTATACTTGAACTAATTTCTCTAATTTTGATTTTGATTAATCTATGACAGTGATATGTGAGATCTATGACCTTTCACAAATGCACTTTAACCTATGACCTTTCACCATGTGTTGTGTGACCTATGACCTTTCATTCATGCACTGATCTTTCACAGCCATGTGCTTGATATAACCCGTATCTAAGACTATCTCCATCTAATTACATTATGATAAAGTTAAAACTTGAAAATCTGTCAGTGTGAAATTTATGCAATGTACCTTTCAGAAAATTCATACCTCTGTGGTAGTTATTTGGGACAAACACTATTGATATGTTTGTAGATGATGTATATCTGGATTACTTTCTATCATCAATATATGTGGGTATGCTATTATGGGTGGGGGGGGGGGGTTACAGATCTGTCTTAGGCAGTGTTCTCCTTACAATGTTTTCACAAGAGGGTTGAGAGAACAGTTACACCATCTGTAATTGCCAATTTATAGAGACAATGGAAAGAGAAGATGGGTTCTTTTGTCTATGATCATATACTAATTTCATCCATATACAGTTATTTCAACTTGATATTAAGTGCAAAATAAACTGGTTTTCATCCATATACTGTCAGCCCATTTTTCCTGTGAATTGCAACATATACTGCATCTATATTCAGTTATCTCATCTCTTGGAGTAAACCATGACAAATACTGTGGTTTCCATCCATATATAGTTATCTCATCTCTTGGAACAAACCATGGCAAATACTGTGGTTTCCATCCATATACAGTTATCTCATCTTTTGGAGTAAACCATGGCAAATACTGTTGTTTCCATCCATATACAGTTATCTCATCTCTTGGAGCAAACCATGGCAAATACTGTGGTTTCCATCCATATACAGTTATCTCATCTCTTGGAGTAAATCGTGGCAAATACTGTGGTTTCCATCCATATACAGTTATCTCATCTCTTGGAGCAAACCATGGCAAATACTGTGGTTTCCATCCATATACAGTTATCTCATCTCTTGGAGCAAACCATGGCAAATACTGTGGTTTCCATCCATATATAGTTATCTCATCTCTTGGAGTAAACCATGACAAATACTGTGGTTTCCATCCATATACAGTTATCTCATCTCTTGGAGCAAACCATGGCAAATACTGTGGTTTCCATCCATATACAGTTATCTCATCTCTTGGAGTAAACCATGGCAAATACTGTGGTTTCCATCCATATACAGTTATCTCATCTCTTGGAGCAAACAGTGGCAAATACGGTGGTTTCCATCCATATACAGTTATCTCATCTCTTGGAGCAAACAGTGGCAAATACTGTGGTTTCCATCCATATACAGTTATCTCATCTCTTGGAGCAAACCATGGCAAATACGGTGGTTTCCATCCATATACAGTTATCTCATCTCTTGGAGCAAACCATGGCAAATACTGTGGTTTCCATCCATATACAGTTATCTCATCTCTTGGAGCAAACCATGGCAAATACGGTGGTTTCCATCCATATACAGTTATCTCATCTCTTGGAGCAAACCATGGCAAATACTGTGGTTTCCATCCATATACAGTTATCTCATCTCTTGGAGTAAATCGTGGCAAATACTGTGGTTTCCATCCATATACAGTTATCTCATCTCTTGGAGTAAATCGTGGCAAATACTGTGGTTTCCATCCATATACAGTTATCTCATCTCTTGGAGTAAATCGTGGCAAATACTGTGGTTTCCATCCATATACAGTTATCTCATCTCTTGGAGTAAATCGTGGCAAATACTGTGGTTTCCATTTATATACAGTTATCTCATCTCTTGGAGCAAACCATGGCAAATACTGTGGTTTCCATCCATATACAGTTATCTCATCTCTTGGAGTAAATCGTGGCAAATACTGTTTCCACTCATATTATCTGCATCCATCATATACTGTTTTTATCCCTTCACACCTGACACCATACACTCAGTCTTGTTTTCATCCATAAACTACCATCTTGATATTATTCATATTTACTCTGTCCTAACTTCTTCTCTGGACCTTTCTGTTTCATTTCAGCCTTGGAAAGAAATCAGAATTGATGCAACAAGGTAAGTGAAATATTGTATCAAAAACTTTTACAAAGACTTATCAATAATGGAGACTACAGGTGTGGACATATACTGTACAAAGTTGTAATTTCCTACATACCAGGAGAGTGTAAAATTGATTTATTACATCAGCATGTGTGTAATTACTGACATATAGCTTGTCATAATGTAATGAGCAATTTGTTGGCAAATACAAATATCCAGTTTGATTAGTTGAATTAATCTTAGTCTAGTATTAAGAAAGGAAGTCAAAGATTTGTGTGAGCAGACTCAATGTCTGGTATGATAATCAGTGTGCTGCCCTCTATGGCAATTTGACACACCACTGATACACAACAATCTATTGTGATACACCAACATCTGACATTCCTGTATCCCTTACTATGAGATGACTTTTACAAGCAAATCTATTTTTTTATCATGTGATCCCCCAAAAATGTTGTCCTATGTTCTTTAACAATTTGATCTATGAACAAGCTATGTTGATATTGGAAAACATAAGATTTACAATTATCCTCATTTCTCATTTTGATGTCAACAGCTTTTGTAACACCAGATGTATGTGCTAAATTAATTATAATTATATCATGCATTATTCAGTTTTAAAATTCTATCAACCTTAGATACTGGAAGTAGTAAACATTGATACAATACCAAATGAAGAAAAACTGTGGGAAATTACATTTACAAGTCAATATTTAGTTAGCTAGAGTTAGAATACATGACATATGATTATGAACAAATCTGTCAATTCACTTCATTTACTTGTTATTTTCTAGCATTGTATAAAGGAAGTACAAAAATATCAGTTACTGTTAAAATTAAAATATGAACTGCAAAGAATGCAAAATGCCACTTACTGAAACATGATAGTAGTATTTATACTTGCCTTTATGATGATTTTAACAGGTCTTAGCATTTACCAGGTGTGTATGTAAGTAATGTATGATGTATGTGTGTGTATGTATATAAGGTATGTATATAAGGTATGTATGTATGTATGTATGTATGTATGTATGTATGTATGTATGTATGTATGTGTGTGTGTGTGTGTGTGTGTGTGTGTGTGTGTGTGTGTGTATGTGTGTGTGTGTGTGTGTGTGTATATATGCATAGACCCATTGGTGGAGGGTCTATGATATAAGTAATGTGTGATCATGATGTATGTGTGTGTATATTTACAAGTAATGTATGATGTATGTGTGTGTATGTTATTGAGATCACAGCAAACAATGTTACCACGGCAACTAATTCAATCTGAAGCCAACACCAGCACACACTACTACTTTTAGACTGGAAAAACAAAATTGCGACAGCCAAACAGCAAAGTTATTCAACTACTTTTCATTGGCACCACAAGCTGTATGTGCTTTTTTTGTCAACAAAATAACACACTTATGCCTTTCACCCCTCTTTCTAAAGAGGACTACTCAATAAAGTGGGAGCCTGATAAGCTATTTGGTGGAGGGGGTGGGTGGAGCTATTTGGTATTGGGGTAGGTGGGTGGAGCTATTTGGTGGAGGGGGTGGGTGGAGCTATTTGGTATTGGGGTAGGTGGGTGGAGCTATTTGGTATAGGGGGAGGTGGATGGTGGTGGTTCATACCAACTACTATTGTGAGTGTAGTACACAACATTTAAAAGAAAACTCTATGGCAACCAGGCAGCATAACAACATCCTGAACTGGTACAGGCTGCTCTAACTTTGCTGAATCAAGACACACTTTGTGAGCTTTCATTCCTGCAGTATTTGCTATGTGCTATTTGGAATGAATCCCATGCAAAATCATTCATGTGTGATTTAAAATTTTTAGGTGTGTGTGAACATAAAATATGCAATAACATTGTACCTGACAAACTTAATGTGGATGTGCACAGAAATAAAATATGCAATAACATTGTAAACATTTCAGTAAATGAAATACACATCATCATAATATTTCATTGCATACTGGTGACACTGACATCATGTAAGATATACAGTACTGTGCAGGCATATCCAAAGCAGCCATATTGGCACCACTCCACATGAATGTGGTGGTGGCTAACAGAGCTGTATGCATGACATAGCATATCTTACACATTATATCTGGGCTATACAGTTGTCATAACACATTATACACATTGATAGTAAAAGTGATACATTCAGTAATGGTTCATGTTTCTATGACTGTACTTACATGAGACTCTGTAATTATCATTTTTTTTTTCAAAATTTATTTGATTAAGTCAAATCTTATTTAATTTAATGCTATTCTCATTAAAGGTATTTAAATCAAAGTTGTTATTTTAACCAAATACTATTCTCATTAAAACACACTTAAAACATAAATATATATATAGTAATATACATGCAGATATGAGATTATCTTGTTTTATTATCAAAATTACTTCTTTTAATTGTTACCAAGTAAACTCTATTAGTCTCAATCACACAAGGGGTCATCACTTTATTCTAAAACATTAGCAAACTGTTTACACTTTTAATGACAGTCGTTTGTGGTGAAGTATACAATAATGAAGCGCCCTCAACGACTATGTTACATTCTGACAAACACCAAGTTACAGGAGACTTGAGTGTTCTGTTTTATTAGCATTTAGACTGTAAGTGTAAGATACAGAAAGTAACACTTCATTCATCACCATTTTATGTGTGGAAATGTAACAAGAAATGTTACCAATAATTACATATCTTATAGTTTACTGGCCATGGGAAGCCTGACTGAATTTCGTGATAATTTCACATTTCTATGTTAACAACTCTTTAAAATTATTTACTTTTATAAGAATTAAAATTTAATATCTATGTAAAGTTATATATAAACCATATCTGGTTATAATGGATAATTGTGAGTAGTATTTTATTTTAAGAGGTGAAAGGCAGTGCTTATCATGCAGGCTGGTCACTTCAGATTGAACTTACCCAACCTTGGCTTTGTCTCCAGAACTCTGCCAGGTCAGACAACAGTAAGGATGGTTTATGGCGATAGGCACCACGTTTCGATGGCGAAAGTGACGGTAACAGTAATGATGTTGAAGACCGTAGTGGTAGTGGTAGTGGTGGTGGTGGTGGTAGTGGTGACACAATCCGTCGTGCTCGCTCAGAACTTACCATTGCACGGTTATGCATCCGTAATCTTTCAAGCAAGACATCAGTGTAAGCTGGGGTTAGTGTGTTACTGCCAGGCACTGCTACAGAGCCATCAGATCGTTTGGCAAGAGGTTTAGTAGAAATGTCTTCTACAGGAGGATTGCGATGGTGTTGATTCAGAAGAAGTGAGTCAGAAGAGTGGGGTTTCTATGGAAGAAAAGAAACAGAGGGAATATAGATACTTAATGGAATATCAACACTACAGATTACAGATTAGAAAACACAAATTCACACTTTATAACTCTATGGTATAGATCCTCATTTCAACTGTAATGGCTCTTCTACTTTGAAAACAGCTCCCATCAAAATAAATCTGCACTTTGCAATATATCCAACATAGTAGATAATGCAATATCATTATAAAACTTATATAATAAAGTTGTTTTGGTTGAAATCAAACTTGTGGATCAGATATGGTACTTTTACAGCAAGGAAACTTTGCATGTTTTGAGAGTGACACACCAAGTGACACAGAACTGTATAAGTACCAAATAAAGTGACACAGAATATTTTATAAATACCAAATCATTGGGATTTCAATCAGTTTTGAAATATGAGGTTTGCATATTTTTGGAGCTAAATATAGGCCTGCCATGAGTTAAATCAGTGATGTTTTCTAAATACAAATATTATCCGTTTTTAATAAAGTGAAGTTTATCATTGCAGTTGAAATGAATCATACCAATCATTATTACAGATGTAAATTTTATAAATTACTAGCACACTGTTTATTATTTTTTTTGCTTACTCTGCTTTACCTTTATGAGTAGGGATGAGCTGTTCTTTAACAGCAGGGGTGTCATGGTTGTGGCTTCAGGGATAGGTCTGGACTAAATACAGGAAAACCAACATAAAATTCTACTTAAAAACACACACACAAAACGAATTAAAACAACACTTTTGCACCAACACCAGGTGGTCTACATCAACAATGTGCAAATTAATTATGGCTATGCTAATATGCTAATGACTACGTACACAAAATGATAGTGGCTCACACGATTAGAGAGACTTAGTATATGAATTGTTTCTTAAACTTGTGGAGTGACGGATGTTGCTTAGGATGCTGCCTTGGTGGTGGTGGTGGTGGTGGTGCTTCTGACTTATCTAATGACTGTTGAGTAAAAGAACAAGAACAAGAAGTGCCCTTGGTGAAGAATGAGTAAAGCAAATAGTCAAAGTCAGCAGTTTCTATAAGGTATGCTGTGATAGGACGCCCTCACACATCAGTCAATCCCTCTCACCGGTGAGGGCGGAGTGACAGACGTATCTTGCAGTCACAGTTTCTACATAAAGCTGTTAAATATAGCGATTGTCCTAGAATTACTAGCTTAAACTTAACAGAGCAGTATGGATAATTATCACCATTTTTTTCTAATGTACAAGAACAATACATTCAAAACACCATATTTCAGCTAACCTCCTAGCAGTCAGTTTTGAATTAAATGTGTCAGAAGAGAATGCCAAGTCACAAGACAAATTGACGACTGAAATCATATGGCAGTACATGAAGGCGTAAACATTTTGACTGGTTGAGAATACCACCAACTTTCACTGTGAAACACTGGGAAATGATTTTTTCAAAGGCAGCTATAGTACTTTAGCTATCATGGCCTTCATTTCACATCCAAATCATGTTTCTGTATAGCACTCCTAGTGGCCAAACTATGCAATCTTTTGTTTTTCTGATAACCGGACTATGGCATACACTACAGATCAAGTACATCTGAAAGAACCCAAGTGCTTCATGACAAAGTAACATAGTTCAGAAAACAAGAGATGTGAAAACATTTTATAGGTTTATAATTCTTATCCATATTGCTCTTTGACAGAAATTTAAATATGCACGCAGCAGAGAATATCAAAGTGTGTAAGTTTAGCTTTGCATATTCAGCTCTTATTGGAAATCATAGAAGCAAAGTTTTGCAAAGGCTAAGCATTTGTATTAGCAAACTGAACAGTGTGTGATTGGTAGATGACCAGGTGTACTCAATGTGTTGGTGACCAGGTGTACCACACATACCAGAAATAATGGCTTTTAAATTGCTTTGGGCCAACATTTGTAAGGTAAGTAGTCATATTGAATTTGCAAAAAATATCATAGTTATAATGCTTTAGTCCTGTGGAGCTTTGTCAGCAAAATCTCACTGATATCTAGGTAACAAACTGTGTATTTTCTATTCGTAGTTTTCAATATGATAGACTCTGAGAAAGCGATTATAGTCATATTGCGCCGGATCGGAGTGTGGCAATGACTTAAGTTTAGATAAAACGTAGGGAAAAAAAGGCGTGAGCGACTGTCGACAGTCTAATTTTCTCTGAGTAGTTTTCAATATGATAGACTCTGTGAAAGGTATCTGTAACTTAAAAGTTGTGTACAAACACATGTTCTCTGTGCTCTCTCACTTTCTCATAACATTGTCAACTTATACATTAAGTCTCTGCAGAGAATTCTCAGTAACAATTTAACTTTTAAAGTTTTATCACATAACAATGGAAAATGACTGAAATGGTAAGTTTACAATGAACTGATTTATGATTGAAAACAGAAAGTGGTATATAAAGTAAAGAAGACAGACTTAGATATTAACTATTGCTATCTCACCTTGTTAGCCTGTACATATTCATTCTCACTATGTGTCGTTCTAACAGATCTCTGTAAACCAGAACTACTGAATACGTCTGCACTGACTGGTTTCCTCATTTGGTATTGGTGTCCTGATGGATGACTACCACCTGTACGTAAATACACATTATTGTGTTTACTTGTTGATATAGGTGGATCTGTCTTGGCTGGACTTTTCACTTTGGAGCCAGTCCGGTATCTGACTTGAGTTGAGCTGCTACTATCACTAGGACTTCCAGCATAGGGAGACATGAGTGTGTAGGGACTTTTGATAGAAGCTTGGGTCTGGTGGGGCAGTAATGGTGAGCCGCCATGCTTACAGCGGTCTTCATCATCTGTACTTCCAGTCTCTTCTACTACTGTGTACTCTAGGTGCACTGGTAGACCTCGTTGTGGATTCTGAGAAGCTGTGAATAAACAAACAAACAACAACAACATACAGTTTACAATAGCTCTCATTCATTATGATAATTTTGGATGTTGAAAAGTACAAAGGGTTGCATGGCAGCCATGTTTGTTGCTCACTCACTAGCTGAGTTTGTGGAATCAGCTTTTATATAATAAGGGAGTACAGTGAACTATAAACTTTTATATAATAAAGGAGTACAGTGAACTATAAACTTTTCAATGTCTCAATTGTTTGCCAGTGATATTTAGCAGCTTCCATTTTTGTGTGTATTTTTTCACATGGTACCATCTTATAATTCTTGAGACAATCAGCAACAATATTTCTGTAATTTAGAAACTCCCCAAAAACACTGACGCCCCCCCCCCCCCCCCCCCATGAAAAACCAAAGCCATATATTACACATATGTTTCTGTGTTGATATGTATTTCACATAAGGGCTTTCCACTACTATTCTATTTTACTTCTACACCAAAGAATAATGTCTGTCACAAAATATCAGTGTAAAACAAAGAACACAAAGTTTTGCCCGCCTTACGTGCATGTGTATATCCATGTTTGAATGAGAGCATAGTTGATCCATGTGATGTACTGGTTTCATCTAATTTAAACCTCCTGGCATTCTCCTCTTGTTGTTGTAGTGTCTTAGTCAAGGCAAGAAGTCGTTGAAGCTGTACTTCATCAGAAAACTGTAATATTCAATGAAGACAATTAAGAGTAAAGAAAGTCAACAACGCCGTGATGTATGGCGCCCTCTGTGGGTCATTGTAAGAAACTTCCATATATTTTGCGAATGTTAGAAAGGGATCTGAAATCAGAAGGCATCCATAGACTGAAAGATTTGTCATTGCTCTATATGATTTGTAACATAGTGATTTGTAAGAGTACCTGCAATGATGAATCTTTCCAAGAAAATCAAATCATTTCAGACAAGATATTATTTTGGCAATAAAGTACACATTAGCTCTCGCATCATTTTTTTTGCTTGCAAGTCTCATTTAAGAGACTGTGTTATCACTTGCTTTCGCTACTTTTTCCATCTTATAAGTTGTTATTCTATAATACTTGTGCATGTGTAATGAGAAGAAGAGAGGATTATGACAATAGTCTGGGATACCCCTTACATACAGCTAATTTCTATTATCAACATTGCTATGTGGTATGTGTTCAGCACTCTCTGCTACCCTGAGAAGTGTGAAAGGAATGAATAAGAAATACAGAAACAAGGACACTTAAGATTTGGTTAAAACTTGACAAATCCGAATTACATAGAGTGTGTAAGTTTGCCTACCAGTCATGCCTTAATCTAATCCCTGGGATCAGGGAGAGATATATAAACATACCCTTACACCAGAAGCTTCTTTGTCTTGTTTCTCCTGCATTAGTTTCTTCATTTCTTCCATCCTCTAAAAGTTAAAATAAAACTTAATGTTCAGTGCTCCCCCAATGAAGTGTTTTTAGTTTGTAGGCAAACATGATGAGTCATGGGTTGCTACATAGACCCTCCATGTTGGTGGAGGGTCTATGGTTGCTATCAATATGTAAACTCTTGCTCATCATGAGTCAAATTTGGTTTACAGTTACAACAGGGAGTGTTCACCAAAAGACTGTACATAAAGTATACATTTAAAGTTGATCATTCAGCAAGTTGAGGTTGTTTTACTCACATGACAAGAGCACTTTTTATTGATGAATTTCCCTAAGTAACTATCATGCTGTCTTTAGCAGTAAAAGTGTTGTTATCTATCAAATAAAAGAACAACCTACACTTACAAAATAATCAACTTTGATTGTAAATGTATATGTTACATATAGTCTTCTGGCAAATGTTGCCTGTTTTAGCTGTAGTTTACGAGGCATCAGGGTTCACACAAGATGCATTGAGTTGTACATACTATGTAAGCTCTTTAACCCATTCCAAATTCTGGTTATATGGTTAAATTTGGCTTATTTACATAATGGCAGAGTTCACTTGGAGGTAAAAGTGTCTACTCAAGTTTTGTTTGAGTATCCTTAGTTACTGGCTAGGTCTGTGTAGCATGGGACCCCAAGGTGCCAGTGTATGAATCTGTGTTCACCGAATGTGTTTGTGTAGCATGGAACCCCATTGCCCAAGGTGCCAGTGTATGAATCTGTGTTCACCGAATGTGTTTTTGTAGCATGGAACCCCATTGCCCAAGGTGCCAGTGTATGAATCTGTCTTCACCGAATGTGTTCGTGTAGCATGGAACCCCATTGCCCAAGGTGTCAGTGTATGAATCTGTGTTCACCGAATGCAAAATTATGCAAATCATTTCATCAAAAACAGCATAGACAAATTTTGTGGTACTTTGATTGTAAGAAGCTATCCTACAAAACTACATAAAATGGTGTCAGTCAATAAATGAAGGTTTTATAGATTACCTTGGTGGCACGTTCATCTATCCTCTCTTGTGAAAATATTGGAATACCATTGTTACTTCTCTTCTGATAGCGGTTGATAAATGTTGGATACTTTTTTAACATATTGACACATTTACCAAATTGTCCAGTCTGGAATATTAACATAAAACATGCAAACTGTCAAATAGTTACACATGGACATCAAACATAACAACTGTTGGTCCGTATACGTTATAGATCTTTTATTACCTGTCAAAGTAATACTGCTTGTGTTACTATGGAAACAGAGTGTTGCCATGGTAACATATACACTGGCATCTCTGGTGATATTATTACATGGTACATGATTACACTAAACTAACACACTTCCACTCAGATGGTCACATTTCAGTGTGTTTATACATCAGGAAAACAATTGTACTTTTATATGTAATATCATGTTTCTAACTTCACTTAGATACTGTCATTATATACGTTTTCTTAGAACTATTTTAAATCTTTCCTTATCTATAAATTATTACATATTATTCATAAAATACTTTTTCATAAATAGTGTAGTTTAAGAACAACTTCTATCTGTAATAACTAATATCAATTCTAAAATCAGGTTTAATTGGCCTATGCAATAATTTTTGTTTTTAAATCAATTTTCAATATTTTCTAAAAGAAATTATTTATATATCCATTTTTTTTTTTTTTTTTTTGGGGGGGGGGGGAGGGCTCAATAATGCAGTGGAATGAGTAATTCGGTAGTTGAGGACAGGGATCAATATTAAGGTAGTGGGCGGGGGGGGGGGGGATTGAGAAGTGTATAAAGTAATAGTCATTTGCTCAATACATATGATGTATTTTGTAATATCTTCACTGTTACCCACATATGATGAATCTATTAAAGTTTAGCTGAGTCTGAAACCAATTACTGAAATGATAAATCAATACTTTGCCATCCTTTCAATGGTACAGTATTAGCTTAGACAGTGCAATATGCTCTAACCACACACCATGTGTGTTAGGATGAAAGTGAATTTAAAACACACAACACAGCAAACAGAGTACTACTAGTATATAGCAGTATTGTCATTATTAAAAGTTTGATAGGCATAGGATCTGTTGACTTCATGAAACAAGTGCACTTTTCCACATGTTCCTGTTCCGGTATTCCTGTTACAAATTCCTTAATTTCTCCTCCAAGGAGAGAATGAATATGCCATTTTAATACACCGGGATTGTTCACAATATGCTGTTCACAATGTGCAGCTTTACAAGCTAGGCAGCTCACTTTCATCTTTATGCTTTTCTTGCTGGTATTCTAAGAGCTATTATTTGATTGACTGGACACAGAAACAGTAAGCTATACAAATAACATATACTATACGATTAGCAGGGTAAGAAATTTCACACAGGAACAAATCAATATAAGGCAAAAGAGATGAAAATGGCATCATTTCTCAGGGGTTACTTTAACAGTAGTTGTTTATATTGTTACATTGATAATTCCTCAAAGTCTTAACATTATCTAAGACTTTTTTAGAACATGAAAGTGTACAGATCTAGACAATGTGAATTTAATGTACATATATGACATTTCATATATCATTGTATCCTGATTCAATTATAAGTTTAGAAGAAATGCTACAAAAATGGCCAAGGGAACAAAACCAAATAAATAAATAACCCAAGAAACTGAAAATGATGCCATTTCAATCCATATTGCTGTAATTTTCAAAAAAATTAGTCCATAGAACAGCTCAATTCCACACCAAAACGCTTACCAGCAAATATTGTGATGTTGGCAGAAGTATGGGAAGGAAATTAATATGTTAATCAAAATTATCGTTAAAATATAAATAATAATATAGTACAGGACTGCACAGTTTAATAATCTTGATATGCTTTCTTATTGTATTCAGCATATCAAAATAAAACTTGATGGTTTTCACTTCTACTTTTATAACTTGACTGCTTGGCCATTTTGAAATCACATCATGACTGGTTTATTTCTTGAAAGCATCACACTTGTAACTTATACATCAGCTTTTGGGAAAATCATCAAAATGTTTATCTTTGGAGTATTTAATATACATCACTAAAAAACTCACTTTGAATGAGTGTATATGTTGCTGAATAGATGAAATGGAACTATGAAATTGCAAGGAGTACAAATTATGGTTGCCTAGGAAATAATCGTGGTTGCTAAGTAAGTAACTATGGTTGATGAGTCACTGTTACGGTTGGCAGGTGGATAAATATGGTAATGGATAACAATGATGCCAAGTAGATGATAATTATGGTTGCTAAGTCAATAGTAATGGTTGCTAGTGGACAAATGTGGTTGCCAAGCAGTTAATTATGGTAACTAAGTAGATGATTATGGTGATGCAATATCTATCAGTAGCCAAGAAGTAAACATGTTCACATTTGCAATGAAATCTTTCCAGGAGAATGTGATTTCCTGTCATATTCCAAAAGTGTTATAGCATTTATCTTTCAATTATCAGACATCTCCTGGTCTGTATTAGCTTCAGAAAAGCTACATAGCATTTTATCACTATTCTCCCAAATGACAAAGATGAACAAAGAGTGCAACTAGAGTGTGCAGTGTACTACATATAATACATGATAGAAGTGCATGAAGTAAAAGGAGAAAGGTGCAAAACGTGAGGTACTCTACATGTAATTTGGAAGATTCCTCAAGCTGGTGATGGTGATGGTGTTGGGGCTTAGTCCAGAAATCCTTGCTGTCTGTGCGAATCATTTCGTGAATGTCGCTTTCCTCAGGCAGTTCGAAAAGTTGGCCTTCAAGGAGCCGTACGTCGGTGTTGACGTTTTCGTTAACAGGTGGTGTAGGTGCAGAGAAAGTCTTTCTGTGATTTCTCATCACATATTGTGCTACATTGAATGGCCTTACGTCTAATCGGAAGTTAGTGGGTGCTGGGTTGAAGTCTCGTTTAGGTCTTGATGGGAGGCCCTCATCACCGGGGAAGGGCTCAAAGTTTTTCATTTCCACTACTCGGTATTGCTGATTGGGTGCTTCCACTCGTAGTCGTAACTGTTGTCGCAGGAAGTCAGATTGTGCTTGCAGAGAAACCCTAAAACGCTGCTTAGCAGAGTTAATAGAAATGGCAGACATGTTATGACTTACATGGACAAGGAGTTAATTAGTGTGACAATTACATTGTGACAATTATATGCAAACAAGTAAATTCTCACCGAGGGTGGATGCTGCATGGCCGCGGAAATAGCAAAGGGCAGCATGGAAACAGAATAATGTGTGAGAGGTGTCAGTTGGTGAAATGATATGGTTGGGTAAGTGATGATGTATTAACAAGTGTGTATGCTTGCACCCGGTTGCATTCATGCAAAGTTAAGCAAAGATATGATGCAATTGTTATAGTGAACAAACATACTATCATGTACAATCTTCTATTGAAGGCTATGATAAAATCTTAAGATGTTTTGAAAATTGTATTTTTTTTATCATGAGACACTTCAGCTAAATCATGGTATCCCTACATATATTTATATATATATATATATATATATATATATATATATATATATATAGCGGATCAACTTTTCTATATTTCGAAATGAACTGTACAGTGTGTATATACCAAAACATTGATGGATGTGACGACACACCATTATCTCTTAGGTCATAATAGTATCACACTAAACTAAAGTGTATACAATACTGATGGATTTCTGTGGTTTTTGCCCTTAATGTTCTGATGAAATACTCTATAAGAAGCAATGCCTTGATCAGACATAAACGCTATGGAATGAAAATAATTATAATGTGACTTTTTCAATCAGTGTTTGTTTGTACTAGCAGCACTATAACTCCACTGCACAATGCTGTTTTTAATGCTACATCCTTCATGAGTGATTACTTGTTACAAACATTGACACATACAAGGTGTTTATATTATTTATGTAACCCCTTCAATGATTCTATTTTGAAGGTATCAGTACATTCTAAGTAATAAACTTCACTGACAGATACTCATAACATTCTTCAAAATTCTTCCAACTTTTTGAAGTTAGAACAATTAGCAGCCTGAGAGTGTACACCAAATACACATTCCTTAAGAATATATTTAATATATCATAAAACCTCTGTTGAACCATATACTGGCAAAAGAAACATGAATAGTAAGTAAAGCCTAGTGTTCCGATGAACTGGCTGGACACACAAATGTGTTGGGAATTTTAGTTTGATATTTCAAGTTGTCTAAGTAGTCATCACTACAGATACTGTATACGTAAGTAAATAACAATTTCCATTCATTTCTTAATATCAAAGTCAATGACACCAGGATGAATATGACACCAGGTTAGACTGTAAAACCAAGACCTTCAAATATTTATGTATCTACAGTGCTCAGTAAACAATACTTTGGTAACATATACATATACCGATCTCATCTAGCTTATAATATATAGTTATGTAATCTAAGTTGTGTGTTCCAGATTTCAATACTACATGCAAATACAAATTGTCAAATTGTTGATATTTGCTATAAACACATGATGTGGTCATTAACAACACTACCTCACTATTAGCACCAAATGCCGATGATTATTCAGGATGAGTAGACTTCGAAATTATTTCAGTATTTTTTATATGTGAGATTTAAAACTTGTTTCAAACATTTTATATGTTTTATAATTTATCAAACATTGCTAATTTCATTATTACTAAAAAGGTTTTGTTCTCCATGTGTACAAGTTGTTGTAAATTAGTCTACTGTTTGTTAGTTTCTTGAAACTTATTTAGCGCCCCCAAGTGGCAATTCTTTTCAGTTACTTTGTTTATGTAATACTATGAGTTTGTCTATTTGCTACCTCATTTGTAGTTTAGCTTCATGTTGTTAAATCCATTTTCTTTAAACTTTTCTGCCATCAAACTAAACTAAGTGGTGTACATTCAAAGTAAATTGGTTCTGAACTGACTTAAAAGCAAAAGAGAATCATATTAAAATTAATACTCAGTTTTCTTGTGGTAACAGAAACCACCTATTTAATCAATTCAGTTTGAAACCATTTTTGAATTGATTCATATCATGAGATAGGGCTAATATATAATCTCATCAACATAACAATTACACTATTTTTATAGGGACCATGAAGTTCACATGCCATTAATGAATGTCACACTCAAAAAACAATTGTCTACCACAGGTTGTCACATACATATGTTTTAATCACAACCAGCTCTCAGTCAGTCACATACTTTATTCATTCATTAACAATGCCAAATTCTGGAAAGAATTAATATTCATACTGTAACTCTAAAAATTACTTTTCTGAACATTATCACCATTTTCACTGGTACATGCCAAATTCCTGAAGTAGTTGACATTCATATTTTGAAATTTCGTTCTCTGATTTTTATGAACATTTTCACTCGTATATATAAAAATACCATTCAGTATAATGAAATGAGAAGAGTAACTCAACCATGACTGGAAGTTTTCTGAACTATGATTCACTGGTGAATACAAACTTTGTAGGGAATTGATATGTTTTACTTAGCGTATAACAGGTAGTATTTTAGTAAAAAGACTTGCTTTGTGTCCATCTGCATCCCTGCCATCTGAAAGGTATACATGTGGCCACTTGTCAACACGTACAAGTTTCTTCAGTGCTATGGTCTGACAGGCCTGTGAGCATGTAGTCAACCTCAGACATTAATTTCACACACAAAATATTTCTTCAACTTTTCTATGACATTTAAACATCCATTTCTCAATAACTTTCACTTCACCAAGTAAACATGTTGAATAGCTTGCTAAAGTTTTAGCCCATAGACTATCATAGCCTTACTGTCATGTCTTTGTCTCAATATCTCACGATATCATTCAAACATGGCTTGAGATACTAAGACCACGACATGTCTCTGGCTTACCAAAGTTGTATACACACTATACGACAAGAAACTAACTACTCCTCAATTTACATTTGAATATTCTATAACACTATTGTTAATATATTGTACAGTTTGCCGGCCATTTATAGAAGTGTCTGAACTTTTTCTCATATGTGAATAATTTGATATGTCAATCAATGACTTTTCAAGTGAAATGCTCAATAATTGAAATATTTTGTTAGTGTATTTACTTGATGTTGAAAGTTATGGAGAACTGCGATGACAATGCAAAATACATACATAGTATGCATCAAACATTTGAAAACAATCATGCAAACAGATACACTGTGACCTCTTTATAAAAAACCCAGGTTTTTAGGATGTGAAAAAGTCTGTATGTGACATCGAATGTAAAACATTTATTTTATTTTGTTTTTGTTCTATATAAGTTTCAGAGATAGAGGTTACAGTGTACCCAACTCTCAAGACATATACATCTGTTCTGAGCTGTGAAGGGGAACATTCAACTTTTCTTGCAATCTTTTGCTTGGAGAATCAGTAGAGGAATTTTGCACAGATTGCAATAAATAAACAGTCCTAACAAATCACAACATATATAATCCCTTCATCATGTTCAAATCTCAGAATTCAGTATTTCACAACATTGCAATATCATGCAATCAATCTGTACAATCTGAAAATCCACATACAATCAATTGTTGGGTTTGACATGGTAATGCCAAGATAGTGACAAGACATAGCAGCAATGCTAGCAGCTAGCACACATAGCTTCATGTCAGCGTAACATTGTTACATTCCAATACACATGGCATGCAAACCTCATGGTTGGTTGTTAGGGTTTTAAATAGCACCTCAGTTACAGCACAATTCATGTTTATTATGAATTTTAATTCTATTACGCAAAGGGGATTTACAATATTTACTTTTGTTACGATATAAGTCACCAGTTATTAATATTACACATTTTACACTACTATACACAAATAGTTATCACATTTTGGGATTCTAGACTCAAATAAGGTAAGGGTGAAAGAAGGCAATAGAACCATTTGAGGGGTAAACTTATATTTTAGTTGAATTTTCACTAAGTAAAGGATGGGGGAGGGGGAGGAGGGTGTTGATAAGAAGGAGATACATCTTACTATTGGAGTAGCTATGTCAGTTGCTGGGGGGTCACGCTTTCAGTGAGTATTAGGGAGGGGTGGTTTTAGGATGACAGGTGAGGATGACATTTTATTTGTGTTGCTGGAGTTTTCAGTAAATATGTAGCTTTTCTTAAGTTTTTAAACAGATCAACAGAATTGTCATAACAAAATCTTCTTTTTTTCCTTACTATTTTGATGAATAAATAAAAGGACTATGTTATGACTGATGTAGTCAAGTGTTTATTACTGTTTCCTGTAAATTGTAACATTTTCACTTTCTGAAGTTACTGCAATACAATCTTTCATGGCTGGTACCCTGTATCTGTATGACATTATTTGATGTCTGAATTTCTAATTACTTTTTCTTTGTTTCCAATTATTATACATAAAGACCTGACTTCATGCTGTACAAGTCCTAAAATGGTACTCATGTTGTCAAAAACACTTCATTTTCTATCTTGTGAAATTTAAAGTATTTAAAGTGGTAAGGTTTGATCAAACCACACTTTATTTGTGAAATATTTCACACAGTGCATATTAGACACAAAATTTACAGTTAAGAGTTATCTTCAGTTTACAACTAAAATTTACCTTTATTTGTGTGGAGGATATTAAGGTAACAGCGCCCTCAGTGATGGGGTGAGGGAATGTGCAATTTTTAACACTTCAAACTTTTAATAGTTTTATGGGGAGACAACTTTTTAATACTTTAATTATATTTGACAAAGGCAACTTGGATGCAAATTTGCATACATCAAAGCAGGTAAAATCATATGTGAATAAAAACAGCCATCAATAAGCAGAATTACTGGGATAATTTATGCTATATAGCTGGAACACACAACTTGGCGGAATTTTTACCATCCTTAATCTTTATGCCTTTACAGTGGAAATTTTTTCATTCCTTACTTTTTCCTTTGCACACTTTTGCCATGCAATTAACCAGATAGCTACAAACATCACTGGACACAAAGTACTTATGACATGCAATAATTTCATACAATTCCAGATTTTCATGCATTCATGCTATCAAGACAGTCATATTGGTGTCTGTGGCATGCCAATATTCATTCAATAAAAATCACAGAAAACAAAGAAACATACAAACATTTGTGGTGTTGTTATAGAAGGAATGAGTAAGTGTGTGTGTGTGTGTGTGTGTGTGTGTGAGTGTGAGTGTGTGTGTGTGTGAGTGTGTGTGTGTGTGTGCGTGTGTGTGAGTGTGAGTGTGTGTGTGTGTGTGTGTGTGTGTGTGTGTGTGTGTGTGTGTGTGTGTGTGTGTGTGTGACTATACACATGCATATTCTGGGGTTTCAAAGACATTTCTTTTAGAGTTTTCATAGCTAAATTACATTATATGCTACGTTTTTTTTTCTACATGATTGTTGTGAAGGAAACTTTGCTTGTAAACAATCCAAATTTGATTATTTCATACTGTTTAATTCAGGTGGTTTCTTGACTAAAATTTTAAGTAATGACCTGTAGCATTCATGCTATATGTTTGTCTATATATAGATTTGTTTGCAGACGATGAGATAGTTCAGAAATGTCATTGCTTGCATGAGAAACCGGAGTCTGGATGATTATAAGTTGTAATACACATCAAATAGATAATATAGATCAAATTCATAATAAAACTTCATGTATGTAAGTAACTGTACTTAAAAACATGTTCATTTGTATGTGTTACTATTTGTGTGTGTACTGCACTGACATGCATGTATTATATATACCAGACTATCCCTGCAACATGCCATTTCAAGTTATATTCATTTTGATTGTTCACAGTAATCATATTTTAACACAATGACAAGATGTCTAAACACTTGTCTGGATGCTATGGAAATTTTTTTATACAAAACAGAGAATTCTCTGAATAGAACACTTGCACTTTATTCATCTGATTTGAAGCTATCCTTTGAAATCCATCCAAATTATCAAATGCAAGTAAATAATAGTAATTGTTTAATATTACATTGTTGCTGGACAAAGTTCATTTGTTTTATATGAAATTTGAAAATGCATTAAAATTTGCAGTCCAGACAATTCCTGTACTTAATCCTTACATTTGTATTTGTGACCACTATTGAATATTTACACAGTCTGACATAATAGTAGTTTCAGTGCAAATCTGGATATCAAATAGTGGTTTCATATTTACATGAAATAATCACATATCATATAGTTCATCTTAAATATTAAGGGTGTCTATGTAATTCTTAAAATTTGTTTTTGGTAATTTGATGGTTGAATTCCTACATACAACGTATCAAACTTCTGATGTCAAATTATTATAACATATTAAACAATGACTGATTAACAAATTATATATTAATACACACACACTATGTTAGCAAACATGTACTAACAATTCAACATCAGAAATTCATATCGGAGTATAAAGGAACTCTTAATTATACCTTTGTGTGTATACCTCCCCTTCCCTCAATACCCCCCCCCCCCCCTCCTATCATACCAAAGAGATTAAATAGAAATGGCATGTTGAGTACATAAGTCTGTATCTCTACCTGTTTCTTCTTTTGTCTCTCTGCCTCAGCTCCTGTCACTTCAGGTAGAGTTGTCTGTTGGTCAAAAAAAATCAAAACAATCATCAAAAGTTCTTAAAAGTTAATGTCCCAATCCTAAGTCATTGCACTGCCAGGATTACATAGAATCATTAAAGTTCTTAAAAGTTAATGTCCCAATCCTAGGTCGTTGCACTGGTAGTATTACACATACTTAGAATCATTCTTATGTTTTGCACCATTTATTTTTATCTAAAGCTCTGTTCCGATAACAGTCTTTCACATCTAGATATTAACCCTAATCCTGGAAAGTGGGCCTTTAACAAACATAACCCACATAATCCAACTCCTGAAAATTTTGTTGTTTTTTATATTTAAAAAAAAAAGCTTTCACTAATGTATAAAATGGGTCAAATGGGTATTTCCAGTTACAAAATCATAACCTTCAGAATAAAATTACTTTCAAGGAATTCACACTTTACATTTACACTTCACATTCTTTACTTGCATATTATTTTCATTGAAAGATATAATTTCAATGGTATTTGAATTTGTCAAAAAATCTATAAAACATCCAGTCAAAAATAATTGAAGTTCAAACTGAAATCAAGAGTCTGTGATTTGTTTGGGTATGTGAAAAGACCTGCAATGACTATTTTGGCACAGATTTATTTTTATTTATTCATTTATTCATAAACGGCAATACATCCAATAATTAAGTGGGTTTTCATGCAATTGGAAAATATAAAAGATACAGAATGTCAGCAGTTTGAAAAAAATAAATTCCATGCAAAAAAAATATAAAAACAAAATAAATTTAAAAGTACATGTATCATATCTTTTGTATATAAATGGTTATCAAATTATATACAATGGCTACTTTTATATAAAGCAGAAACTGTCAAATGTATTGCAGAGAGTGTTTAGGGAAAGGGATGAGATGCTGATTTCTCAGTCTGTATAAAGCAGTGATTGGTATCAACATTACAGAAAGGAATGATTGTAAATGTACTAATAACGTGTTAATACAAGTAGTACCATACCATAACCTTTAAAATACTGACATTACTACAGTATATACTATAACATAACCTGTGACAATACACCATTTAACTTTAAACCTTTATTGTAACATACTAAGATTGATAGTTGGTATGGGATATATGCAGTGTTTTTGATAAGGCTACTAATATGATAGATACAGTCTATGCAAGTCAATATATTGTTGTTTACGATACATATACAGTTAACAATATTTTTTGAATCAGTAAACCTTATTCTTCAAAGTTCAACATTCTTCGTTATGCTACATTTTGGTTAGATTGAAGGATTCATCATTGCTAGCACTAAATGTAGTTGTCACTAGTGTAAGTGACAGCAACGTGGAGAGCAAACAACAACGAATCTCTCAGTCTACATTATTGTAGTGAAAAGATAATAGTATTATTACAGCCCACATGTCACTGTGATCTATGGTTCATACTTAGTGCCTGTAGACAAGCCAAAAGATTGTCCACAGGTACTGTTCATTACAGCCCACAGTGGCTTGTGGTCAGTAGATCAATACCTGTAGACAGGCTGTCAGTTTCAAAATCTTTTATCAAAACACTGCATATAAACCCATATCATATCTATATATTTTGATATATTTTATAGTTATGAAATTATAAGTGACATTATCCACCATCACCAAATTAATGTGATTAATATTTCTATTATTTGATTAGCATGGATGATGTACTATCAAAACTTACAGACTGGGTTGGTTCCGGAGGATGACGAGTATCCTGGAAGCATGCATTAATTGTAAATGGCAAACCAAGGGGAAAACAACATATAGAGTATGGAAGAAAATAGAAAACATGATGACACAGGGACAACTCTGACATGTACAATGTAGATGATAATGTGATGTCATACAATACTGGGTATGATGTCATACAATACTGAGTATGTCAACAATATTGGTGTCAAACAATAGAGCTATGATGTCATACAATAGAGCTATGATGTCATACAATAGAGCTATGATGTCATACATCAATTTATTACAATGTTGAGTATGATGTCATACAATAGAGCTATGATGTCATACAATAGAGCTATGATGTCATATAGTACTGAGTATGATGTCATACAAATTGAGTAGGTTTCTAACTTGTCACCACCATATTATGTCTAAATATAATTAATTTTGTAAGTAATCAATTTTTAAGTAGGATTTTTATTTCAAAGTTTGTATAAAATATTGTAACAAGAGTGAACTCTTGAACAGAATGATGTTAATTAGTTAGATTTTCAAGGATATTTGGTTTGACTTTTCATGAGCAAAATAATGTGCAGTCTGTGATTTACAAAACTGATTTTAAATAGTACTGTTGCCAATACACATTAGAAACTTTGCAGTGATCTCATGGTAGACAGAATACTACATCAAGGGGTTGAATACATGATGAAATTAGTCTTAAATATGATGATGTCGATTGGTACAATGAATCTGAAAAGATACTTGAAAGTGTATGTAATGTATGTAGTGTATGTATGGAGAGAGATTAATTCTGACTAACAATGTAGAAGATACAGTCTACACATGATGTACATTTAGTACTAGTTATGTCATTTCATATCAGGGACTCATTATATAATAGTTAGTAAAACAACACAAACAAGGTCAGTATTTTGACTTATATACAACACCAAAAAAGGACAAACAATGTTGCAGTTGCCATGATTGTCTTTTTGAAGACAAATACTAGATGTAGAAGTTTTCCTTGAACTCTATAACAGTCTGTATATTCCATATTATCAATGTCAAAGTCATACTGTGTTATGGTTTAAGACTTGTATTGACATACAACTTACTGGCACACTTTTTGATCTTTTCTTTTTCTTCTTCTTTCTTTTGTGTTTTTTCTCACCGTCTCCATCAGTATCTTGAGGTAGTTCAGGTTCTATTTCACTATCACTATCACTAGAACTGTTCGTTATGAAGAGAAAATTAACCAAAAATGAATAAAAAGGGGCATTAAAAACAAGGGTGTTAGTAATTTAAGGTCAACTACTGTCTTGTGTGGGCATGGCTCTCTGTCCCAGTCATGCTGTCTGTCTCTCTGTCTCTGTCTGTCTGTCTGTCTGTCTGTCTGTCTGTCTGTCTGTCTGTCTGTCTCTTTCTTCTCTCTCTCTCTCTCTCTCTCTCTCTCTCTCTCTCTCTCTCTCTCTCTCTCTCTCTCTCTCTCTCTCTCTCTCTCTCTCTCTCTCTCTCTCTCTCTCTGTTTAGGGTAGTATGATTCAAAACAAACATTATCAAATTATCAATATTTGCAAAGATTTCCTGTCATTACATTTTGTGAATGATGATATAAATTTTGAACTTCTGTTATGACTTTGGTTACCATATTGTTTCTGTTAGTTGTAAACTTGTTATCCATGACAGAAAAAAGTAGATCTTCAGAGTAGATCTTAAAATTCAACTTACTCTGACTCAGCAAAGGCTTTAGTGACATCCAAATCTTCTAGTATTTTAATACATCCATCAATAGTTTCTACTGACATGTCATCAATAATTTGAATAGCTGACTGTTTACTATCAATGTTTAGTCCTTCTAGTAAGTTCTTTGGCAAGACAGCTTTAGGTGGTTCTCTGAATTTACTGTTCTCTTCCTCTCTTTTTGAGTTATTAGATCCTGAAAATGAACAAACCAGCAAATTCAGAATTATATCTTTTTAATATAATATATTCTGTCTGTGAAAGTGATTTCCTCAAGTTTTGGGTTTCCTTCATAGCAATGATTATACTGAGGGATGACTACAAAAAAAACATACATTGTAATTTTTTTTTGCTAGAAATTTACAGACTGTAGACCTTTATAAAGATTCATCTGTGTAGTCATTCCCTGAATTGTGTGGTGGCAGGTGATTAAAAGAATTACTGGTCAAGTCCCACTATGACAACTCTTTCAGTCTACCCACACTATCACTAGTTTTGATCAACATGTCTCTTTGTTTTGTTAGTTTTTTGCTGCTTTCAAAGTTTTAAAGGCAAAGAATTTGAATCCAGGATAGTATAAGTTGTTGTCATAAAACAGAGGAAATAAAATGAAACATAATGAGTCAGACACAATTACATGTAAATGGTGTAGACTTACCATCTCTCTTCTCATTATCACTATCAGAGTCACCAATTCTTAATGTGAAATCTGGCAGGGATGGAGGTAGCATTCCTCTCTTCTCTAGTATCTGATGTGTTAGCTGCCTAGTCAATTCAAGTATCAACTCTGAGTACAGACTGGAAGTCAAGCATACAAACTTAATTTATACAAATGAACATAACTGATTTAAAGTGCAGATATTTGTAGTACAAGATAAAAATTACCCAATAAATGCATATATGGACCTTAAATTGTGCACCATACATGTGTCAGAAGAAAGAGGACATACAGGTCTATTTTGTGTGTGTGTGACAAAATCTATAAATGTAACCCCAAGACATCATTTGCATATTATTTTCCTTTTAACCAACATGAAATGTATGTAGGATAAGTTCCTTCATTGTTTGTAACCCATAAATAACATACTGAGTATATCACAACAGATATATAATCACCATGCAATAAATACTGATTATGTCTATGTGGATTTGAAGTTGGTCAAAAGATTGGAATTTAGTATTTTACAAATTCACATTTAATACTGCAGTATAGTGTTCTATTACTTTTCAATGTAATGTTATTATATTACTATTGTTCTGTTTCTACAATAGTGATGATAGAGTTAAGGGAATTTTCCTTTGCTGTATCTATTTGTCTGTTTGGGTTACATCATGGTTAACATTTTGTGGCGTAGATGGTGGCTGCACATTTCACCTTCAGGGTATATATCAATCCATACACTAGTTTTAATCTCTAAATATCTAACACTACTTTTAGGTAAATGGAATATATAATCATAAATAAAACAGAAGTTTGTCAAAATAAATAATCTAACTAGTGTTTTCTCTCATATACATATTAAAAATTTAACTTTTTTGATATCATTGAATTTAACCAGTGCCAAAAAGTATAAACATCTTGCTGTGTGAAAGTTGAAGAGTTGCTCTATAATAGCAGCACAAATATTAGTAAGAGCTTTAGAAGGGAACATGAGCAAGAACAAATAATTGACAAAATACAGACCACTTGTGAATAACATTGAACTCGTTTGACCTTAGACAGTAAGATTCATCCGTTGTCATGTATGTAAAGTCAATTTTAATCACTTGTTACTGTTTAGCTGATGTAATAGTTAACAGAAGCACCAACAAACAATGAGTAATTCAGTCTAATTTGACCTGGATTGTCCACTATGCTTGCTAGACAACTGTATGAATACACCAGATACAAACTTGATATTTTGTAACCAAACAGATATATGCCTATATAGACAGAGGTAATGTGTATTCACAAGGTAGGAGAAGAGATCTTGTAAGCTTTGTTAGAGTTATTCATTGTGTTTTTCACCAAGGTGCCTCTACTGTTGTACTGTTTGTACAATTGGTGAAATAACGGAATACACTATAAATTTAAAATCGTGCATAGCATGCTATGTGGATCACCAGCAGTCCATTATCATTACATAATGTGGTATCTTGGTGCATAAGGCATTATATGCATTTACTGTCTAGCAATGTGTAAGTGCTTATTATTATTAACTTTAAAGTGGGATTCAATGCCTACATTACAAGGTTTCCAAGCAAATTATGGAATTCAAAATGGGAGGATTACCTGCGTGACTTGCCATCTCTATGATTTATTGAATGAACCCAACAGTACAAGTACGACAGACAAAAGAGTAAGAAAGACACACAGATCAATGTAATAATAGCAAGGAATGGAATATGTTGATATCAAAGCTGTGTAAATGTTGCTTATAAGGAGATAGGATTTGCCAGAGTTTCTAAACGAATTGTATGATGTATAATGTACAATGTAGTCTTGTTATAATGAAAATAAACCCCTCCCACAAAAAAAACACAGAAAATATTCATATATGGATGGGATTACACAACTGAATCATACTCATACTACTAATGCATCAAGGTAAACATTTGTTGACAAAGACTGAAGTGGGTTACAATCAAAGATTTCTCGCAATTTTCAAGTTTGTGTTAGAATAAAAGATTACTTTTTATAAATAATATATATGTTTACGAGACTATCATTTGTTTCATGTATCAAATATTCAACATAACACATGAAATACTTCCTAGCAAACCTAGAGTATATTACTATTACTAGTTTCCTTGTATATGTATTAACATAATAGTAAAAATACAAGTTGCAAGTATTATCCTACTGAACATCACCTTTATATTGTTGTTGCTGAACTCTCAACATTCATCTCACAATAAACAGCTATACTCTGAACTTATAGTTCTGTGCCTATATCATGATTTTAAAGACATGATATAACTTACCACCATAACATTACACAAATTTCATAGAATAATTAGGTTAAAATACAAACAGAACTTGGACGGATATATTCAATGTTAGTCTTTTTCAGCTATAACAAACAATTTATCTTAATGTTTATAAGAATCTAAAATGTAAAACCAGCCATAGTTACAATCTCACCTTTTGTTCTCCTTGGCACGTGAGTATTCCATGACTACTTCACAAAAGTGTCTACCCATGGCTTCAAAGTCCTTGGTAGTAAAATGACGAGGTGGATCAGTACTGTAACAGTGTAAGATAAAACACATAGTCATTAAGAATATCATAGATAGAGGTGTCAATTCAGAGTTATGAGGAGTTGTTTTCATAATTTGTTATAATTATTTAAGGTAGAAATACTATCTACCAACTGTTAACTTTCGCAGGGAATTGCATTGTGGTTATTTTAATTTAACGTAAACTGAAATTTTGCAAAAAACATAAATTTTTGGATCAAAATTGTATGACCTTTCCTATAATCATAGGTACTGTAGACATTTTGAGCAACAAGCTGTAAATAGATGAGATTGGGAACACAATTGCATTGTAATATGCCTTCATATAAATTACCCAACCTACATGAAGAAGGAAAACTAATTTGGGATTGGTAAATGATAACGTAAGTTACTGACGCTCAGCCAGTTTACAAAATTATCAACGTATATAAGTTTTTCATGACCAATATTATGTATCATGGCTTATGTTATTCAGCATAATGTGTTTTTGTTACATACCTGAGTAAGTTTTTGCTACCACAGAAAGTAGCTTCCATAGTGAAACTATTCATTATTCCCATTTGTCTCCACATTACAACTCTACCAGTAGACTCCTTGCATTTCTTTACTTGAAACTTACAGCCTCTGAATGAAAACTTATCTGGAGCCTACATGGTCAAAAATTAACATAATATTTAGTGTTATCACAAAGGTATCAAAATGTATATTTGTGATTTGGGTTGGGTTATTATTCATGGTACTGAGATGTTGACACTGACTTTGATTTACAACTGCTGATGGGGCTACATTGTACTTGGTTACTACTAATAAAATGTCATTAATATAGACCATCCTGTATTTTATTCACTGCTTCCTTTAACTTTTTCTGGACTGAATTGTTTCCATAGAAACTAGACTTTTCAAGCATAGCTCTCACAATCTCTAATGCAGCATACGATATCTACACTTATGACACAGTATAGTTGACAGCTACTGTTTGAATGAAAGCACACATTTTTCATGTATACATACTTCCTGAGAATGATAATGAACAGCATCTACTAAGTTTTAGTTGTGCATTTATTATTAATATCATCTTTAACAGTATTATAACCTTACAATGCAAAAGGTTTAATATTTTGACTTTAAATTACCTTGACAGACATCATCCATGGAAAGAGTCTCTCCTGAAGAAACAAAGCAGCTCTGCTTTCACCTTCTTTGGCTTGAGAATTACACCCGTAGATAAATACATTGTGTTTCCTACTATGTCCATGAAGATCACAGTAAACTACCAGCTGAAAAAAGACAACAAAACACACATTTTGATAAACAGATATTACATTTCTGATACCAACAGTAAACTACCAGCTGAAATTTAAACAGATATATCAATGGGTTTTCTTTCTTCAAAAGTATCAAAAAGTATTATGTTAACTGAAATATAAAAGTCTAGGTAAAATCTACCTGAGTTTCTCAAATGTTTTACAGAGGCTTATTATTACCAAAATATGGGTACAAGGCACAGAAATCGATAAATTTTACCAAATTTCCATTTTGTTACCATGGTTACAAAACATAACAAAATCATTGTTTAATGCATATGGAGTGGCGTATTCAATTATGTATGTACCCCAGCACAAATTCCCTACAGATTTTGTGCCTCAAATACTATTGTAATAACACTTGGAAAACTCAGTAAATTCATGCTACCTTTCTACCTCACACGAAATGTCATCTCACCTCATAATCTTTAGAGAACTCTTCCATCATGTTCTTGATATGCCATATGGTAGGAAAAGTCTCTCTCCTTGGATGTCTGTAATTTCTGTTCAGATCTCTGGCAGCCAGTGAGCATCGATAATTGCCAACTATCACACCATCAGGATTTAACATAGGAATGATCTTAAACACAAAGTTTTTCCTGAGATCCTATCAACACAGAGAACAGACAAAAAATAGTTTGATAATGTCAATAGAAAACATAGAATGACAGATCATGGTTTCCATTTATGTAACTATTTGCTATTCATACTTTTTTGGTGTTTATGTGAGGTACAAGAAAGTCTAAAGGAAACAATATAATGATGAAAACGGCACACAAGATACTAAATAAGGGATGTACTTCATTACAATTTTTTTTTTTATTCTCAGAACCATCATGATTATGGTATATCTCAGTCCTAACCCACCCCCCACCCCCCCCCCCCCCCAAAAAAAAAAAAAAAAAAGAAAAAAGAAAAAAAGAAAAAAAAAGAAGTTTGGAGAGTTGGCGACCAGATGGAAAAATCTAGGGTCTGAAGGCTGTTTTGGTACCAGTTTGGCAAAAAATGAAGGCACATGGAATATGATTTCCATTAAATGAAGAGAACACTCAGAAATTACGAGAGAGTTTGACACCCTTGTTGAGTGAAAATACTCTTACGCTATCTTATTTGCTTGTATCATACCTTTGCTTCAGGGGCATTACTTGTGATGAATTCAAGCAATCCCTTCATCATCCAACTTGAGTTAGTTTCACCTGGATGTACCCTTGCTGAAACAACAACTCCTTTCTTCTCTCTGTGTTTGTTCTTATCTGTTACAGTGGGGAAAAAGAGAACAAATTTGTGATGCTAAACTGAAAAATAAGTATTGCCATAGTCCATAACCAAATCTATAACTAAAACTTTCATCCAATCAAATGCTAGTGATTAATTACTATGCAAATGAAGCAATCTATTATCAAATCACCTCCATGGCTTTGTTCACATGACCATTGGAAGAAACTATTCTGGCTTACCTTCAGGAGAGGACACTGTAAGGAGAAAACAACTGTTTCCAGCTTTGGTTTCACACAGTACTTCTTTCTTCATATATTTCTTTCTGTCTGGATCTGTCATTAGACTGTCTATGTGTTCCTTGAGGTCGGTAAATGTATATGGGTAACAGTGGGCAAAATAGCAGGTATCATTGTCATGGGGAAACTCCTGTGTACAAACGGAAAGAGTGAAGTTTTAATCTTATAATAAACTGATTTTTTTATTAATATTTCACTTGATGTGATTTAAAATCAAACACTTCAAATATACTAAATGCTTTACTATGATGAATACTTTGATGTAACAATCTTTTTATTTATATCAAGTCAAAGTAGTTCGAAGGAGATTGAAGATTTTTAACATAAATTTCACAACTTTCATCACTTGTTACTAATGGGTTTCAACAAAACACAAGAGAAACTTACCATTTGCCATTCTAGTACATAATACACCATCTCTGGATGTAGCAATGGGTTTTTAGTCAGATTGTAATTCCTAGAGTAACTAATATGATGACCTGTCCTTATCCAGCCAGTACCATTCTCCACAGCACCTTTCTCAGAGTAAACGAGGGGTCTCATGCCTAACAAAGAAATAGAACAATTCATGAGACTCAGTGTACAAAATACAAGAAAGGAATCTCACTCTAAATTATAGAAAGTTTCTTTGTTCACTATCTCAGAGTAAACAAGTGGTCAATTTATCAATTTCTTGTTATTACATATCCAATTAGAAGAGCTCTCAAAAGCTCTGTTCCAATATTTACACATACATCTTACTTTTTTTTCACAAAACTATACTTACCATGATTATAAAGACTGTCTCTCTTGAGTAAATTGACTATGTTAAATTTATAGGTGACACCACGAGTGGCTCGTTGTACTCTGAAGTAATACCACTGAGTATGTCTGTTTGTATAAAGATCTGTCTTCAGCACCAATTCATATTCAAACTGTCCTCTGAAAAAAATATATCCGAAATTGGTTAATAACAACTTTGTAGTTGGCAAAGAGTGCACTTCAAAATTTACCAGCATTAATTTAGTTTAATACAAGAAAGAATTGTGGAATCTGTGATTTTTTAATCACAAAGAGAAAGCCTTTGTCAATTCATTTTTTTTTTATCTTACAATGTAAGGGGAATGGGACATTTGAATTGAAGTTTGGTTATAATAACATGCAAGTATCACAGCATGGCATACTTGGGGTATTAGTACACTTGTGGTATTTTCAGCAGTTGCATATTGACAAGCAAAGCACTCCAATGCAACTAATCAATTGTACATCCTATGTAATTAAGTTTTTTTTAAGGGAAATTTGAAGTTTAAAACGCCTTGGTTGCTGGACATAACCATTAATCATACTCTTCTGCAAGGGTTTCCAAATACTGCTGTTAGGGTTGATTGATTTTAAATGTGAATTATAATGCTTTTCAATACACTGTAGTCACCCAAATCCTATATACATCTAATCTAATATTGATTACTGAGTACTAACTGAAATATCATTTAATTGCTAAAAGTGAGCATGACTTACATCCTTCTGGCTTGTCTCAAATTGCCTGATTCAAATCTAGACTCAAACATTAAGCTAGGAGCACAACCTTCTGGAACATCATGAGGTACACTTCCCTTAGTTGTCCTCTCAGAATCAAATACTGATATGACACGGTCCCAACGTCTGCTAAACTTTGTCTTCTGATTATGGATAGTTTGTCCATGATGAGATACTGTCAATGAACAAAGTACATTTGACAAGTCAGGATTCAGTGAAACAGTATATAAATTTATTAGATAGATAGATAGATAGATAGATATAGTAGATAGACCTAAGATATACATACACATATGTAAATATACAAATATACAACCCACACATACACACACTTTATGCATACACACAAATACACACACACACACACACACACACACAAATACACACATACATACATACATACATACATACATACATACATACATACACACATACACAAAATATACATACAGACACACACACAAACAAACACATACACATACACATACACAAACACATACACACACACACACACACACAAACACATACACATACACATACACAAACACATACAAATACACACATACATTCTGAGGCAAAATTACATCCTTATGACTACAAACACAGGCACACTAATATTCAATGTACGGTGTGAAATGAAAGAGACTTTTTGATTTGTTAAAGTTACAGACTAATAGCTGATCAAAATTAATTTTATTCATAATAAACACTATGGTAACCATAAATACATTGCAGCAAAAGTTACTTCTTGGCATGTCAGCTGTAACATCAAACATGTGTTAAACATGATATGTGTTGTAAAAAGCTTTGTTATAATGAGGTGTTCCTGGTTACACAGAAATTCCACTCATCTTGAGAACAAATCTTTGAACTTGAAGTTAGTCAGATTACAGGTATAATAAAGAATGTTCTCTGTCACACAACAGTGCTATATGTTCTCACAGCTTATGGAAATTACAATCTTTTACAAGACCCAATTATTCTCGTCTTTTTGCAGGAAGGGGATACATTTTTTTTACCTAATATTAGATTTCATTATCTCCCCTGCACTAACCTGTCTACTGGCCAAATCAATGACACGATCTGCTACTGTTACTTGTTCACTATTTCGATCACAATGAGACAGAAGGATTGTCATTGTGAAATGTTCCTTTATCACTTGCTATTAAAACATTAAGCAAGTGATTATTAACGTCCACGATGACAAAAATTCTCTCAGTCTAGTTCAGTGAACAAGTGTAGTAGAGTCACATATTCAGCCAGTAGATATGCCATCTCTACACAGAGTTTAGTTTTCTGTGTGTTGACAATATAACCTGTAGTTGACAGATTACCTACCATACTTCAGTTGACATGTAGCCATCAGTAGGTAATTTATTTTCTTTAACTGAAATGTCATTTAATTACAAGAGGGCATTAACTGACAATCAACACACCATACAATCTAATCAAAACCAGTCATTGGAATTTTCTCATCCTAGTAACACGATTTGATACTGTTGCTTTAAAATAGTAACAAGGTGTCCAGACTGGTATACTTAACAGGACAAAAACAAGATATGGCATGGGTGGGCTAGCCTAGAAGTGTTCATTCAACCATGAAGTACTGACTAGAGTCTTGTAGTAAAGCCTGGGATCCAGACTTAGTCTAATCTGTAAGATATAGGATATGCACAGGCTGAGCCAGCAATATGAAAAGCGTAATTTTAATAGAGCTAGTTGTAGCTTCGAATTTCTTTGAGAGGTTTTGAGATTTAAAACCACAGGAGATATCATCTAGACTAGATTACAGCTGAACAACATGATATAGCTTACAGGCTATACTTAGTCTATCCATAGACCCTCCACCAACATTGGTGGAGGGTCTATGATCTATCTATAGACTATATATGTCTTCACAAGTATCTAACTTCCAAGCAAGTTCAAATACATTATAATTAAAAATACCAATAGTAATTAATCATTCTAATACCATCCCCTTCACTTGTCATAAACTACAACTATATACTGGATGGTTCTATTCTAGAAGAAGGTTGATAGCATTAAGACTCACCTGCATTTGATAGTGGTTCTGGATAACTTGGTGCAACATCTAAATGACTTGGTGTTGCAAATAATGGCCCGATATAATGAGGTGGCCAGTATGGTCCATGTGGCCACAAACGATAAGTGCACACACACTTCCTTTTTTGCTGTAGTGTATAACAATTATCATGATCACATGTACATGGCGTCCTTTCTAAGTCTCCTGTTTGAGTCAGTAGTGCTCCAGCAACATTGATATGAGGGAGCATTATTGCACTGAATGGCAGCTGAGTAGTGTCGTTACATTAACACCAGTACTCTAAAAAATAATGCTTTGAAGTTCACTTGTAAGTGCATGTGCAAATCGCACTTCTGGTTTGTACTGCTATGATTGTCAGAAAATACATGGTCTATGGTCTCGTGGTTATTGCAAGCCACATGTCAGTTTTCAACTAAGGTCAGTAGACATCATAGGTAGTCAGTTTTAACTCCAATATATGAAAGCCTTCCATATGATAATGGCTGTAGTACAAGCATCGTCTTCAAAGTCAAGTCAAAATACTTGAGATTCACAGTGCCGATAACATTACACCTGGATGTGATGGTTACAGGTCAATCCATGGCAGCTATTTGTAAAACGTATGATTATGAGTTACATGTACAATGTAGTAGCCAACACAATCACCTTCTAACTGTACTAATATGCAACTATAAAATGCCTAGAAACCAGTATGTGTTTTATCACTAGGAACAGAAACATTTACACAGTTACAGTTGCGTGCAACACACTTTATGGTACAAATACTGAACACATCAAATCTATTTGCTATTTATTCTACAGATTTAAGGATTAAAGTCATTTTTTGATTGGAAATTTTTGTATGAAAACGAAAAGGATTATGTTACTCACTATAAATACGCATGGCATTTTTACCTAACATTCAATAAATGGCTAGTCTATCTGCTTACCAGCTAAATTTATGACAATATGTCATTCTTATATAATACATGTATATAGATTAAAAAGCAACGAAGTAGAATAACAAATCCAGCCAATAGACAGTACAAGATTACCTTACCATACACAAGCCAAGTTATTGTCCTTGAACAGAAAATATGGATTATACCTCCTGGTTGTTCCATGTCATGACAACCTGTGTCTACAATACTGGTTCTTTGGTGCTTGAAATATGAGTCAAAATGTTCCAGATTGCCATTATTTTTATCTTGATTTGTTATAAATAGTGCTTGAGGAGATATAATCATATTATTCTCTGATACTTTTTCTTCATTCAGCCAGAAAATACTCCTGGCTATTAAGGATTTATCACTACTTGTCTAGCTACTTGTACACAAGGCCTCTTAGGTCCATTGTATTTTCCTTGACTGGGGCTATAGAAGTAAATTTTGTGAAAAGCGACGTCAGGTAGTCTACAAAAAAGAGGCTATCAATGGCTTTGAATCTCTTTGGGGTGAAGAGAGACGTTGAGATTTGAGCATCTAGATTATAGACATCTAAGTAGATTTGATAAACTTGAACCTATAACAATGGTACTATTTGTAAGGATATCAACACAATAAATGAGTTTGTTTATAGCTGTATTTCACAATTGCCAGATTAATCATTCTAATCTAATCTACTTAATCCTATTAATCCTATCTATCTAATCTAATCTAATCTAATCACACCTACTATGGAATTATCTGGATGGATATTCACTCCTAATAATAGCTGACATTCAGATATCATTATAATTCTGTACTGTAGATGAAACTGTGCTTAAATATACGAATGTTTTTGTAAATCAGAAGAACGTTTCAGTTTCTTCAAATTTATTATCATCCCATGTGTTTCACATGTAAATGCCGTAAGTAAACCATATATAAGTTGTTTTAATATTACTGTTTTAACTGTATTTTTTTGTGCTTTAAAATGAACATGAATCCTATAGGAATATTATAGGTCTTATAGGAATCCTATAAGAATACTATAGACCATTTCCGTAAGGGTTTGATCGGTGGGTATGCAATTCTCCGGTAATTGCTACAGAAGCAATTTGCTTCCGCACTCGAAATAGGCTGAGTACATTGTTCATCGCAGGACGGTGTTGAGGGTCATGCCAGTAATCTATAGAGCAGTGCACCGTCTGCAAGCAGGACTAATCTAATGCTAGGTACTCAACGAGCCCAAGTTTGAAACCAATGCCCACTACACTCTAAATGTAAAACACTTTCTTTTGTATATATACAATTTGCAAATGTGAACCATCATTGCTGTGCTAGGCAGACTAACAAGAGAGCCTGGCTAGCTATATATAATCAAGTGGTTCACACAGCTGAAACAGCTGAAACACTTTACATGCATTTCTAGCCTAGACCATACTCACTACACTGATACATGGAACAACTTATGGCTGCATGTAGTCAATTTGTTACCATGGATACCACTACATTAACGCTATAACAGCAGGTGTTTTGAGAGTTGACATTCAAAGCTCATTTTCTTCCAATAGTATATAAATAAAATCAGATTGTTCCCACCAAAATTAGGTATGCTAATGCATATTATACCAGATTCCTCTTTCAAAACCAATCTTGATATTAAATCTGATGCACACCATATAACATCAATAATATAGTTATCTGAGTAAGATACTTAAGATAAAAAACAATTAAAATTGTGGTATAAATTAATAATACATCATGCCTAAGAATTACCATAATTATGTATACCCTAATTCAAAACAATACCTTTACCATAACATAGATGATCCTTGTGCCATATACATCAATATTTAGAACCAAGCATACTATAGACTGCATTGTAAGTCATGTGTCAGTGGTCAAATTCAAGACTGTCACTGTGCAATGACATACTTCCACAGTGCAGGCAAAAATATGATCAGAAGTCCATACAACAGCTAGAAAAGTGTCCTCTTCCAATGCAATCACAGTAATGGACAATCTGATTTGAACACTGGAGTAATACTGTATCACCAAAAGTTCCAAGTTTAATACTATTAAATAGCCAAGCTGTCACCAAAACTTCAAGTTTAATACTATTAAATAGCCAAGCTGTCACCAAAACTTCAGCCTTTTCCTCTTAACAAATGTCACCACAAACTTGAACTCAGAGTCTCCGTAATCCAGCACAGGTCTAAAATATCAACTTGAAGTCAATCACCAACCATCCTATCCACTAAACGATTGCCGGTCTGGAATATGTAGTCAGAGTCAGAATTGGCATTTAGTAAATCCACAACTGTATTTCCCAAATGAGTGTTGGATGCATGTAGACAGTGTATGTCAGTATCCTAGGTGAAGTAATCTTACACTGTATTACACTTGATTTAAAGTAGGGTTTGTCAACTCTACTGGTTACTATCACAGCATCACTATTTGTTGATTTAGTAGAGAACAGTCCAAAGTCTACTGGTCTAGGTATTATACACACAGTGGCATGTAGGTTACAAAACTTATTATGTATGGGTTTAACACACAGTGGCATGTAGGTTACAAAACTTATTATGTATGTAGGTGGGTCCTAAAATTTATTACACAAAAAATCTATCAAATAAATACAATATTTTCATATTTAGCCAAGGACTTGCTGAAAAGTAGAATGTCACAGATTGACACTGCAAATTGTCTATTAATTGTTTATAAGCATGCGATCTTAACCAAGGACTTGCTGAAAATTAGAATTTGACCTGCAGCTTGACACTGCAAATGTTCTATTGATGGTTTATAATTATAATGTAGCTATAGTATAGTTTTTAGTCAGGGACTTGCTGTTAAGCAAAGTTTCACAGTTTGACACTGCAAATGTTCTATTTCTTCTATTACACTGATACCACTGAATTCTTCAATGACAATACTTATTCATCTTAGCTGGTTCTTTTGGATTCCTATACTGACAAGATACTGACACAGGGTCCAAAACAAACTAAACATGAACACAACAAAAGACATCTGCTACAAGTGAAAACTCATGAGAATGTGTACATGAATCTTAGAAGAGAGGTTCAGATAATAATGCTACGATAAATCAAACTTCTCCCTAAAAGTTGGAAGATTAAACGTTAAACTTACATTTTCCATGTTTGTGAGGTGTGAATCTCCCTGCACTGTATGTCTCCTACTTTTGTTGTTGTGGTCTGATAATCAAAACAATGCTTCACCCAATTTAGCAGATCCCTTTCATTCAGAGACATGGTAACAATGGAACATAACTGTCATTGTGGTCAGTCACTATTCAACACATGAGGGCCTAATATCTTAGGAATAAAATGCCCAAGGTTACAGTTGCAATAGTATTTTCTGTGATGATTAACTCGACTGCCTTGGATACCCATTACACTGTCCATTGATGCATTACAGTTTGAAATTAGTCACAAGAAACTAACCACTTTCTGTATAAAGGAAACCCTAAGAATGGCATCAATAGATCTCTCTTGGTTTGTTTAATTGGATAAAAAAAAATCACTTTTTGTTCTAGCTCTGAGATGATATACGACTTTGAACAATTTACATTGACTTTTGACATAGCAACTCTATTTATGCAAATATGAAAAAATAACAAAGAAATTCTATCATTACTTTGGTGTTAAACTCATAATAACCTTTGTTACTTAAGATCTTTGTACCCCTATGTACCGACTAGTACCAACTGTCATTCAAATAGAATACAAATGTACACAAGGAATGAAACAAGTTAAACTAAAACTTGAAAGTAGGTGTAAAAAGCTCAGATGGAAAGCACTTCTATAGACTTAGCAGGTATTCTGATTTCTGGACTCACAGACTGTAAACAACATTAATTTGATTAAAATGCTGATTATGGTTGCTAAGAGTGACTGGTTTCAGCTGTAGAAAATGTTCCCTTCAGGCAGAATAATGTATACACTTACAACCATGGTTGCTTGATTTCCAATAGCACAAGAATTAGTGCCAACTATTTAGTGAAAAACTCTTTCTTTTTTATTTATGATAACAAACACCACTTTATAACTTACCCCACATAGATAAAATACTGACAGCTATAATATACCACAAATAACTCAATTATCCTAGGAGTTGAATAATGACTGCCTAAATATATCCGTCATATTCCTGTAGTTCAACAGTGCAGTTACAGACGAGTCAACTTCAGCCAAAACACATTCTGCAATATTCCTGTACTTCAACAGTGCAGTTAAGGATAAGTCAACTTCAGCCAAAACACATTCTGCAATATTCCTGTAGCTCAACAGTGAAGTTACAGATAAGTCAACTTCAGCCAAAACACATGCTGCAATATTCCTGATGATCAATGTCCGTCCTTCACCACAGTTTGACTGGATAAATGTCTAAACTCAACAACTACACACTTTTCACTATTACAATGCTCCTACACTCAAACTGAGTAATCCACACTAAATGTAATTTTCAGCTGACTGGATAAAAAAATGGATCTTGCCGACACAGCGACAGCTTTCATTGCCCAGTAAAGCATACAAACAATAAATATACTTTCTGAAAGCTTGTGATTGAGGAAAGCAATTTACTGCATGGTATGCTTCAGTTGCTGCTGCTCAAATAAAGTTTAGACTATTTCAAATTAGCAAATGTAATTGTCAATACAGGAATAGCATTTGTTGAATTTGCTGGTATAATTAGCTAATGGGAAAGTTTGGGCATTCATGTATAATCATGTAATTTCTCTCTAGGGGAGTGTATATAGACAAATCTTTAGAAGAACCTGTATAGATGTGTACCCTGGAAATGACAAGGTCAGTCGTAATTGCATACACATGTTCTTTTTTATTGCAGTGTTACAAAACACTTTGCATTTTAATTGAATTTTCAATATACATGTCAGTTCTTCAGCAGAACACACTATAAATAATCTCCATAATGGGATTACAGCATGGAAAAAAAAGAACTTACTAACAGCTTTATTGGAATATCTTTGAAAGAGAATGATAAAGCTTTCCTTGCCTAATAGGATGGTTCTTTTCATATATATAGCAATGCTGAGCCAGCAGTGTTCCTTGGAAATATGACATTATAATTATGTAATGATTGAAATTATTAAATTGTAACCTTTTTTTGTCCTTTCAAGTTTGAAAATATATATGTGTGTGTGCATGTATCCTTGTTGTAGAGTTTTTGAATAGTTTCAAAGCTTAGCCCAATATTTTGTATTTTGTTACAGAAGTATGTATTTAGGAGTTGGGCTTGATTATAAATTGCCATAGTTGTCTTAGCAACCTGTATACATGATATTGATAGTAATGTGAATTTATAATATAGATTACACTGATACTATGGGGAGGAATGTGCAGGCAAAAATTATATCCTCTTTGTTCTGGAAACTGATTTTTGAATCACTAATTCATGTAAAGATTGTCACACTATATTTATTACCAAATGACATTCACATGTCACTCTACTTTGCTGTGACCTTTAACCCGATTTAACACTTTCCCAAGTAAAACTATTTGGAACAACACTAGACTTGTATTGCTGTAACTTCGCATATTATGTTAGCTTTTTTTTAAGAAGTACATTAATTACTAATCCCCACTTATTTATTTATTAATATCAAATCTGTGTTAATGTATTGTGATCTCTGACAAAAAATTTCAATAACAACAAGATATTTCTATTCTTTCACATCTGATTATACATAACATTAAAAACAGAAAGTACTTGACCTCAGTTCAAATTCAATACATGACTAAGGGCATGCCTATTACTTTTCAAGGTTTGAAGGTCTAGGTATGCCATAATAGTCAAGAGACTAGGTGAGAGTGGTCACTATTAACCTGAGTACATACTGGTGCTTCCATGGTTTACAAAACAGGGTCTTTAGGAATGTGGACACATGCTCACATACTGCTTTGTGCAATCTGCCGTTTACTTCAATGCCTTCAGTTGACACTTTGAAAATCTGCATTTAACATTTTTAATTTAGAATACACTATTTTTGAGCAGTTTTTTTTTTTGTACACCTGAGATTGTTGAAAGTATATGTTTAGTGCTTTGAATTAGATTCTGGTTGAACTTTAAGAACTGGGTGTGTCATCAAACCAGTCTAAACATCATAGAACACCACCCAACCATTTCTGGTAAAAGTTATTAAAAAGTGTAGATAATGGCATTTGTTGATTTTCATTTTTCTATATGATTAGTTTTACCTTACTTGTAATGTCCATGTACAAAAGTTTAGCACTAGCTGAATACAGCCTTTCTTAACAATTGGCATTACAGCTTTCTATTTATATTATATAAATAAATATATCTGAACAACAACAACAACAACAACAACAACAACAACAACAACAACAACCTTAATATATATCAAAAAAAAATTTAAAAAGGTTTGTATCATAATGTGCACAATATGAATAAAAATATCAATCCTTCACAATCATGTAAAAATGTTCTTTCAAAAAGTTGATTATCTTTTTAATCATTCCTAGCAAACTTTTCATACAATGAAACTATATGGCAAACTCCCCTTGGTAATGATCAGTGGTATATTTATGTTTAACTCAGTCCAAAAATGAAATGAAATATTTTCTTGTCTGACAAGCATGTAAAAAATTATTACCAAAAAAGTTGAACCATTATTTTTACATCAATGATATACAAGGAAACTACACAGCACCCCATAGTAATGATCAATGGTGTATTTATGATGTTAGTGTACTCAGTACACAGTATAATGAACTATTTTCTTGTCTGAGTTGATGACAGCTTGGACAGCTACACTACAAGTTACAACATTGTAATAGACAGTACATAAAACTTTCCACCAATGACTTGGAGAGTACCCACCTTCCTACACTATAACCATCTTATTGCCTTATAGGATATAAACCCTCTAATTCTAGAAACAAAATTGATCACAGTGAAATGAAATATAGCATACCTGACAACATTCTGAATTCTCAGTGCATTGCAACACTTCCGTTATCACCCAATAATACTACATCAACCAAAACGTGACTAAATTGGTGTGTGTCAGCCTGACTAAATTGCAAATGACAACATCCTTATCATAGTGAAGACTAAACTGGTATGTGTTGCCCTGACTAAATTGCAAACGACAACATTCCGTATGTTAGTTTAGTGAAAGTTAAATGGACTTACACCTGTCAGGTGTGCTGTTACCTTTGTCTTGTTACTGGACTGTTTACTTTTTACATTTATCTAGAATTGTTGTGTCATCATGTCTAACGAGGCAAATAACAAAACTAAACAACTTGACCAAATAAGCCATCATTTAGACGACAACTACATTCTTGCACTTTACTTGCAGTGTGTATTAAGGAGGGCTATCATGGAGTCTTACAAAACAAGCATTCACTTGGGAATGATGGATTGTCTGTAGTCTGTACACATACCTCTATCACGTGCATAGTTTACTTTCAGTGTTTATTCTATGATAAGTTCTGTAATGTGATTTATCTGACTCTATTGATGGTACAAGTAGTTTGTGACCAACTTTACTTCATCTGCTATTTACCTGTAACTATAATGAACACTTTTATTACAAACTAGTTATAATGGACTGGTGGACATCACATCCCCTTCCCCCCTCCCATCAATTCATCATCTGGTACCATTCAATTCGTTATCAAACATTTTTGGTTGTGGAAGTTATTTTTGAATCAACACTCATCCATTGATTGATTGGATGATTTATAAAAATGTTTATTTCTTGAGAATTCTAATTAATGCATAATACCATGAAAAAACCTTGAATGACACCCCCCCCCCCCTCAATTTCACTACACTAACTATATAGCCTGGCATTGCTGTTCAAATATACAATTTTTATAGCACTTTTCCCTCATTGTATTGTGTATTCATCTAACCCCCGTAACATGGACCTATAGTGGCACAACTGACTTTATACTTACTACATGGGAGCATACAATCCACAACCTCTATAAGCCAATAGCATTAAAGCCTTCAAATAACAACCCCTATCCTACCAGATCCCCAGTTATGCAGCTGGGTTGACTGGGCACAACCATGATTCAAATCCCCACCCTAGGACTATAGCTATTCAGAAACAAGTGGGCACAACAAGGCTCCAACCAGCAAAATGCAGATCATGAGATGCCCACTCCAACCATTTGACCATCAACATTCCATACAGCTGTTTGAGCTGAACATTCTGGGGTACTTTACTGTGTAACACTCTAAAGCCTTTTCATCTTAAAAAGCAGGATATTATAAAGGGTTACAATACACTAATAAGTAACCACAACTCGACTTTTTTGAATAATGCTTTTTTATGATTTCAAGATTAATATCACTGGTGTAAGATTAGTTTACTATACAACATCCGACAATATTTATACAGTCTGTATTTGTACTGGATGTCATTGGAACTGTTGACATTGGACATAAGTAAATTAACTTAGATGACACAGCTCCCAGGCATGATTACACTTGGCTGACATTCCTCAGTTTATAAAGCATTTAGTAAGTCTGTATCAATATTTGACATTGGCCAACACATTGAATGTCTTCTCTAGGTAACCTGGTTTCTACAGTATAAATAACAATTCTGTACAAACAGATGTTATACTTTACAGATATAAACTGACATCATTTATGTACTGTCTTCAATGGGTTGGATGATTTCAACCAAAGATTAGAACCTTTGGTAAAGGTTCAACCTTTTATGAGTCAAGTCTTGTACATCATTATCTACACAGAAAAGGAGTGCACTTAATTAGTATTCCCTTTTTAGTACAAATGTAGAGTTGTTATTATTTTTGTATTCATTTCCATTGCTATCCATTTCATACACTATTTATACCTGGTTACTTAAAACTATTGTGTTATGTATAACTATCAAGCTATCCTGACAAAAATCCCATTTACAGGTATACTGTATTGGCCTTAATTTTGGACAGCCTCATCATGTTTGTACAAATACAAATGTGTCCTGAAATCCTCACAATTTTAAAACTGTTCTGACACCGACAGGAAATCTCCTGAAACCATCAGACTAAGAACTTGTTCCAAATGTGAATTCATCTGATTCCATACCATAATAGTCACAAGTTAGTGTCGTCCTATGTGTAACTAAATTCAAACACGTTGCACCTGTGGTAGATGCTGAGAGTAAGACTGAATACCAGAGATATGCTTCTTATAATATATGCCAACAGTGCTATAGATGAAGGCTGACTCAGCATCCGTAGTGTGTAATGACAGTATCAAGTATACTAACATGTTCTAACATTTATCAAAACTTGTCTTAGCTAGAAAACTGTTTTAGGCAAACATAAAAGCTTTTGACAAATTAAAAGTTATGGAAGTTTACCTTTGAAATGATATTTGATCATGACAACCAATTGCAATCCATAGCAATCATGGAGCACCTTTTCCATCTCAAAGATTTTTGTAAGACAACAAATCCCCTGCTTACATCATTTCTTGTTACTTGTCACAAGTTAATATTCAACTTCATTGATGGCAGTGGAGTACAAGACTTGAATTTGAAATACTGTAAGTCTTCATGTATGTATTCTGTCTAGGTCACTGTATGTAGACGTCCATTTCAGCATTATATGCCGATGTCCTAGTGTGGATATGAACACAGAGTCCATTGAAATCTTGGACCACTTCAACCGTTATATTTGCTAGTCATTGAAGTTTACAAAATACTCCAAACACAGAATCCACTTTAACATGTCCAAATCCAAACTTTGCTTGAAAGAATAGTTGTGAGTAATACACACATTGGTAAATTCAGACAGCAAACATCCTGATCTGTAGAGAATGACCAAGTCTTAGATCTGACACTAGGATTGATAGGTTTAGAAATAATATTGAAAAGCAGCTTGGTTATATCAATGGAGACATAAATCAACAAAGCCTCTATATATAACACAACTGGTTGATAATAGCAACTCTGAAACCATGAATAGTTGGTGCATATGAATTGCAATCAACCGACACAAAGGAACATTTAGACTATTCAAACACAGAATAGAGGGGCAATCAAAACAGGATTTCTTAAAAGACATCAAATGAATGACAAAGTATTTCTCATATATTTTGATTACTAAAAGTCTAGCATTTTGTTCTCAATGAGTGAAATTGTATGATTTATTGTACATCAAACTGCACATGCAAATCACAAGAATATTAACATTAGCAAAGAGACTTGGCTAGCTGACATCACACAGTGGTTTGACTGGCAAACGACATTGCCGAGCCAAGTCTCTGGGCTAACTAAACGTAATATGTGTTATATACTTTGCCCAGGGACTTAGCTATTACGTTTGACAATACTAGAAACGTCAGTGTATGATAGTGAATAAAGCAAACTCTAGGCTATCTTGTAATTTGAACAAAAATGTTATTTCTACACAATAATTCAGATTAAGATGAATTCTTTACAATTTGCATATCAAATCTTTTAATCAATCAATGAAATGTAATGTTCATAAGAACATTATAACTTGCCATTTTAATTCCATTTTGTGACAACGAAGTCCTTACAAATGACATGCTAACAATTTGCTGGTTGATAATTTGCATAGAAAAGTTTTAAAAATCCATTTTAAAATAATAAAAAAGTAAAAAAAAAAATGAACGGGTGTAAAATGTTGGAAAAAAAGAAAGAAAAGATTCAATTGCTAACTACTTTGAAGAAAAGATGGTGAACATTTTTGCTTACAATAGGTAACCTATTCTATGCCCTATGATGTTAACAATTTATTCTCCAATTGAATCATATCAAATCAAATCATATCAAATCAAATCAAAGTAATTTCAAAAACCAAAAATTAATGACACTTATGATAACAAAAATTGCGTAAACTCGTCTATATAGACTGTAATGACGTCATCGGGTCTGGTAAGAATGTTGTTACTATACTGGATAGTGTATATATTCTCCTTTCTTATCACATCAAATCAAAATCAAATCAAACAAACTCCATGAACCAAAATTAATGACATTGCTATGACAACCAAAATTGATGACACATCTTGACATAATAATTCTTACTCACACTGAAAACTCTGATTGAAGTTTTTGTATTAGAGAGTGTAAATCAACAACTCAACATTTGGAAAATTTCTTAATTTTTTCAATTAACACCTAGCACCTGAATATTTGGGAAAGTCACGCACCTTAAAGATATCAATTTTGAAGAATATAAAGTAGGAAATAATTATTGGTGATATCAATTTTGCAGACTATAAAGCAAGAAATAATCATCATCTGGTGCTCTATTTCATAAATCCTAAAACCTCAATGTCATGGTCATTTTCATTTGACTTCTCAAATACAGGTTGGGCTTAACAACATATAAATTGGACCCACTAAGTGAAAACTCTTCAAACGTAGCCCTTGGGTTAACACCTGGCATATATTTTTAGCTTTCTTTCAGAAGGGTGAGAGTCTGTAGAGACTGGGAGTAAATAAGAGCCTATGTATGCTGTAGGTGAGTTAATAGAAAGTACTCAACTCAAACCACTAGGTAAACAGTCCTTGTGACACTTTCAATCAGATTTGAGGTTTCCAAAAATAACCTTTGTAACATAACGGTGTTGTATTTCCTCAAATCAGAGTTGCAGCTACAGCTGTTTAATACACAGCCATTCAAACTCATTTATAATTATGATAAATGTACATACAGATGAAATGCAATGTCTTCCAGTACTTTTTACATATAAAACATACATTATTTGTGATAAAACTGTGGACTTCAATTCTACAACTTTATGCAATTTTAAATAAATTTATGCTATATATTAAAATGTTGTAATTCTCAGACCTGAATTCTACCACCTAGGTTTGTCATAGAAATAATGGCTATTTGATTTCTTGGTTGAAACCATAATTTTCACTCCATGTGCTCCATATGTATAACTATACATGTGCATGAGAATAATTTGACCACCTTGTTCTATTCTGACCCTTTAGCATGAGGTAAAATGCTATTGCAGGTATATAGCCCTGGAATGTTTATATCATTATGCATTTTGAAAGTTAGAAGCATCATCACACTTGTTGACAAAAACAGTTTTTACTTGTAAATCCATTGTTTATAGCAAGTGCTACTGTCCATACAATAAACAGCATTGTATGGGGGGATGTGTGATGTATCTTGGAAACAGCAACAGATCTATTCACATCACTATTGCAACATGTATCACAAATTCAGGATTTAAAAAAAAATGAACTGTAGATGGCGCTCTTTGTGATGTAAGCTAGACGGAAGGATGCATTGCTCCAGTAGGGAAGGGTAGCGTAGTAAAGGTAGAGCAATAGATTATGTCAGATTTATCATTCCATAAATCACTTCATCACACGTAAAAATTTAGAAATGTGACGGTGTTGCTACTATGTTCTATTCTAATCCTACTAGTACTGTTTCTTTAACTCCACTGATGCTATGACCCCTCCCTATCAACAGTAGTATAATCCAACCTTTTGTGCTGGGCTATTACATTATGTACAGTGGGGTGATAGTTTGGGGCTATGTTTTACACATGGAATGGAAATAGATTCCATAGCAGAGTTGCTGTGGGGATTTAGCATGACTGATTGCACATATTATGGTAACATCCATTCACACGTCAATAGCTGTGAAGTGAACATATCATGGTTAAAATAGCAATATCAAGATAACAACTCTACTTTATTACAGTCTTTTGAACTCTGTATGTGTGTCATCAATTACCCTTGAAGATAACAGTTAACAGTTAAACTGTATGTGTCCTTAAATTACCCTTGAGAGTTAACTGTATGTGTGTCCTTAAATTACCCTTTGAGAGTTAACATGCTATGAATAACACATATCTTGTTGGACTTTACTAAGTCCAAGGTCAAGGTCAACTAAATTAAACACTAAAACTAAAATAGAGTCCTCGTAAACAGATAAAATATCCAGGACTTTATCTTCAAAGTAGTATAAAAGCATGTTAATTGTACCGTTTACTTTATTGCATCCCAATATGGATCAGGGGCTAACTACAAAGATATTAAGGACAGTAGCACAGAGTCAGTTTACACTGTGACAAATATCATAAACATTGCAGGAAAATACAAAGGAAAAACATTTTTTCATACAAATGTAACTGTTACAATTTAAGGAGTAATTTTAGCTACCGTGTACATTTTTTTTACGACAATTTTGTTTTTTTATAAGAAAAATACCCTTCCCTTGTTAAGTTACACAGTTTTAATAATTTCAATTACATTTATTCACTAAACTATGGAAGTGTATTTATAATTCATGAAGTGTGATTTTAATAGTGAGCCAGGGCTATGTAAATCTCTAAATATCAAGGTGTAATTGGATTGGACTGGAACTAAATTCATTTTATTAGGACTGTTGTGAATTCAGGCAAAACACTAGATGAATCATTCATTTCAATTTACAAATAAGTACATGATGAATAAAACATATCTATGAAACATGAACCTACAGCACATTCTACTTTTAAGTTTTAACAAGCTTAATAAATAAGGACTACAGTATACTGATAACACAGGCTTATGAAATATGAGGCCATACTATATGTTCACTTTTAAATATATAAACTGAATGAAACATACGCGTGGGAGTCATACTGAGAGTCATATTACACTTTCTACAAAAAAAAACAGGACAACAACGTTAAATTAATCAGTTCAGTCACAGACTCAATTTGACATGTATATACTGCCTAATTCCTGGTGCCTAATATGACAGAATGTCAGCTAAAATGAAACAGGGTCATACTGAGTCATTACACTTCTAAGGAAAACAACATTAATAACATATTTATTCACTCCAGTTGCTGTGTCATTTGCTATTACATATGAAAGATGTTTATAAATTATAGTTTCAACCAACTTAAACCGAGACAGTGATTGCATATGCTTACCCTACACTAGCTTAGTAGCTATGCCCTAACGTTAATCAGATTACATACTCAGCCTATATACAGCTTACAAAGGGGTGATGTAATACTAATATTACATTTTTCAATCAGTCTGATTGAAATACAACCACAGAGTACTACATGGTTACATGTCATGGGGGAATACTAATACTAGGAATTAATTTCTCAGACATTTTACACGTACATAATATCCGGCGTAAAGGACAGACCCTACAAGATGCACTAAATCTCCTTTTCAACATTCAAGCACATACACTGAATGGAATTATACATGTACTTTCCCTCCTGGTACGTGTGCAAATTAATCTATGTCCGTGTATCTTAGCTGTGGGGTACAATATTCCTCAGTGTTATATAAATCAGATTATCAGTCCTGTTTGAATATTTCATATACTTATACAGAATTTATGATGTCATAAAAATTGATCATAACTGTGATTTCAAATGGAAATGTTTTAGTAATATTTCATCATATCAAAACCTTGCACTTTAATAGTTGGATAATTTTCACATATTTTTAAATCTGTACTATTGCTAAATCTGGTGACAACACGTTTTTTACCTATCAGCTAACATTTCAAGTGAAAACATATTTCCTGTTTAAACATTCTATAAACATGTTTTTTATGTCATGAAAATAACATATAGAGTTGAAATTTATTGATCCGTGATCAACTCTGAAAATAATGAAAAACACATTTTCTACAGAATTTGGGATCATATTTTTTTTCATTTTCCGTATTTCAGATATTCCTCACAAAAAAATGCTGGACTTTATACTTCCTAACAAAATTGCTAATTGGTACTGTTATATGTTGAAAAAGGTGCCTTGAACTGTGTAACAGTGTTTATCGTACTCTACAAAAAGTGCACACCAACACAATACTCGTGTCATACTAAGTTCAAAGCATAAATAAGTACAGCTACACAGGAAGAAAAGTGCAGACACATTGGGTAAAGTACTTTCCAGGGTTCAATCAACTGCTTAAGGAGTCAGATACTGAAAAGTACAGCCTGTTTAAGGTCACTGCATGCCTACATGGTTGGCAAGGTCGTTTACGTACAAACCCTGCCATCCCTGTACAATAGTGTTGTAATCTAAACCATTCAGTTGCTATTGAATAGGACTGTGCATTCTGATACCCCTATGAAAAGTGAGTCAGTCGAAAACAGTTCAGTTGCTACTTTGGGCTATGGTCACCTTGATACCCCAAGAAAAATGGGCAAGTCTGACTCAGACTCAGCTGTTGCATGGTGTATTATCAGAGAAGGAGTATTTTGTTAGCATAGGTAGACTGTCGACAGTCGCTCGCGCCTTTTTTGCCCAAAGTTTTATCTAAACTCCGATCCCGCGCAACACTAGTCTAATCGCAAATTGAGGGCCGAAGGCCCGAGGTCGAGGGCCGAAGGCCCGAGCGACTGTTGTCCCTTGCCGCATCTCCCTTGCTATTACTTATTCATGATAGGTTACTATTACAGTTACCAGAAAACTCTATCACATTGTGTCAACAATTGCAGATTTGGACATTTCTTCTTGTTCGTCATATGTTATTCCTCTACTCTACAAAATAGAACTGCTTTGACATTAGATTTATTCCCCAATAATTGTTATTTGTTCTGCTAAGGAAAACACTCATGACCTAAGGGGCTTTATCACTACAAGTTGCTCGACAAGTAGTGTCAAAACCTGCAGGTCACACATACTTTCTGGTTGAATGAAGAAATGTATGGGGAATGATATACCAACAACGGTAATAGCTAGGAAATATAGGGGAAAACAATTACAATTTTGAACATTTTGACATGTATTTTGAACACAACAAAACCAATGACACAGACACACTTTGTCGTGACGTACAGACATGCATCGTTATGATGTAGGGTATTATATAAATTCCATAGTTTTTTGCTCAACATGGCTTGTGCATGGTATAATGTCTTTGTTATATTATAACCTGTGTAATTCATGGGATCTAACCAACTGAGTATTTCTGTCTTCAACTTTTTAACTCTGTACATTTGTTGTTAGCAATACACTTCCATATGGTATATAGTATGGAATATGTATCAACTGATCTATTAGTATGACAACATTGTTGTTTTCTAGCTGTTGAATGCATCTAGCTAGTGGGTTGAGTTTTAATGTCATAGTTTAATTATACATAAATTGTTTTTTAATTATAAATTTAGTAAAATTAGTTCTTGCCACAAACAAGAAAACCGGATATAGGGGAAAATTGAGAAACTCAGACATGAATTTACAATGAAAACATAGATATCACTTAATTTGAATAATGATGGTGTGATAATTGGCATCATTTACACTATGTGGTCCTGATTTCCCAAGATACCGCATAGTTACAGTCATGCAACTATCGACTCCATGCTCTGAATTATTATATAAAAGCACAAATTAATCATTCTTAACACTACAGAAGTTAGACCCTTGATTGAACTCCATACATCATGGTATTAGTATAATTACAACTTAGTTTTATTACAGTTTTATAAGATACTCAATACAGGCTGCAGATTTCCCATTAAATGGCACTACCATTCGTATAGAGTCATGGTCTATTTCTATGACATACATACATACATACATACATACATACATACATACATACATACAATAAAAAACGTACGTCTGTACGTACGTACGTACAGGATGTCTTTTAAGTTTTAGGAATACTAAAGGATTCCTACAGGATGTCCTGGAGTCTAGTCTAGTCCAGTACATTCAGTACAGTACAGTACCGTACGTGTTATGCAGTGCAGTGTGTAGATTAGTCTGGAAGATAATATGACATGTGCCAAACTATCAGCTATCACTATGATTGAGAGGCCTGATAGCCCTGAACAACATGGCATACATGATGTGTAGTCTAAGTGTTCATAGGCTACCATGTAAGTGTAGATGGATAGGGTAATGTCAAAAGCATATCAAATGATGGCTATGACTGATATGACAATGTGGTGTACCTTTTGATGAGAATATTATTCTAGTTATTAAATATTTACTTAAAATTTCCAGTTGCCATAAATAATATTGGAGTTCCTTCAAAATGAAGAGGAGCAGTGACAGATGTACAGATTTGAATAATGCATCAGGAGTGTACCATATGTTTATCACAGATATAGAACATGGCAACCTCATTGATGACCCTATCTGTCACAATTACAGTTATTGAGAAAAACAGCCTCACCTCATACGTAATGGAACATTCCAATATTGCTTGAACTTTCTCTGTATCATGAGTTTTGAATACATAAAACCATTTGCCAATAGAATCAAATTACGCCCTTTGATTGATTGAACTGGAAAACATGTACTTTTGTTTTCAAATCAATGGAATGTATTTATTGAGGCATACACTGCATTCTTAATTATAATTGAAAAGGTGTATTTTACAATAGGAGATCAGGATCAGCAATCAAATAGGTCATTTCATATATCAGTAATACAACATGTGTGCCTAATTATTCCTAATATCAATCAATCAATCAATCAATCAATTAACAACTCCTGCATCAACCGTCCCCTCCCCCATATAAAAATGAACTAGTCTAGTTCAGGGAGCTCACGCAAATTAATAGCTGTTTACAATTTATAACTGTGGTAGGCCATGTCACTATGGTGATTTCATATTTGTCCCGGCAATGAACACCCACCATGCAACCCTCCTCCCCTCCATAAAAATGGACTAGTCAATTCCAAGAAACAGACTGACACAAATCAATTGCTTTTAAAGTAGTAGCTAGGCCATGGTAATATATGGTGATTGCATACTAGTAATAAAACATGTGTTCCTAATTGTTCTGCACCCCACCCCATCCACCATTCCCATCCCCTCTGATATGATTTTTATGAAACCCCATCTATATATCTATGTCCTCACTAAATTGTGAATATTAATCTCCACTACAAGGTACCTGGTATTTCATACAGAATCAGATATTGAAAAGAACAGCATGGATTCCTGACTAATATTATATTAAAGTGACTCAGTTAGACCTTCCTACATTTAGTCCTCATCAAACTAAGATTGACACAAACTAAACAATGTTGCATGTGGGAGATACTGCATGGCCACTAGTAACACAAGTGGATGATAGCAATGCCTTGGTTATGTGGATATAGTTATCCTGTAATAAAACTAGACTAAGTGTAAGACACTGATCCAGAATGACTTTGATTGCAGGCTAATTGAGAACTTGCTATTAGAAATGTCACCCTACCGTGAGTCTAATGACATCAATTTTCTATAGTTGTTATCAACATGTTGAAATAACAGTTTAAAATTTGCGTATTAGTTTGCCGATAAATTAAATCTGCAATTGCTGTATGCAAGATGGAAGTGGACGTGAATCATTATCTGTATTATACGGTGACATGTAAGATGACACATCACTATCCCATCATGTCATTTCTCATTTCAAACACACTCAAAGCACTACACACACTCATTTTTTCATTACTTGACTTACTAAAAGCTTAATTGGATGTTTTCAGCTCATAAAATAGGTCAGTTTGCCTCTTGTGTTGGCACCAAATTATCATAATCATGGTCTCTGAGATGCAACTGTATCAAATTTTACATACTCTCGAACAAAAATACAGTACTACAATATGTCAGTTTGATCAATATCATCATAGTCTCTGAGAAACAACTGAAGCTAACATAGTAATATTTTCTAAAACAAAAAATATACTAGTTTGTTAGTTTGCTCTGTGATGAGTCTCATATATTGTTAGCATTATTAGGGGAGTACTAAGCAATGCTGTGATCTATGAAATCAGCCGAGCTGCCTTGCATGTGAATAAATAAATGAAAATCAATAAGAATGAAACTATAATTTAGGTTGGGCATTCAACCACTGATTTCTGTGTATGCATGCACGAAGGAAAATATTGGAATACAAACACAGTTTGGATGTATTGAAAGTGTATCAACCATACATTCTAATGTTCCTAAGGGAGACAGGTAATTTGATAGAACTACTTTCTACCTATGTTTTTATACTATGGCCATAATGCAGCTATCATTAATAGAAAATTGCATTTCATACCCTGGAGTATATTCCATAAATATTATATATTACTGTCTCAAAATGAGTGTGCGCACCTGAGGATTGGCTGGTAAATCCACCCGAAGTGACGAGAGCAGATAATTTTCACATCTGATGGCACTAAAAACTGTAACCGCCATATTGGGGTTTGTACAATTTTCATTACAAGCTGAGTGAATTATTTTATGATGGGATTTATTTTGCCAACATGATTTACTTTAAATTAAATTTAAAAAATACAGCGTCTTGCAAAAACACAATTTAGTTGAAATACAACTATTCTTGTATATTTTCCATCCGCAATCATTTACTTTCAAAACTAGCATATTTTCAGCGACTTTTAAATACCCTGGTGTCCAGTGGTTGAGAACAATAGAATGAAACTCGGATACATTGTCATGTACATACCTATAACAGCAGTATTGGCAATGACAAATCTATCAGTATAAGTGAACTGATAAATATAACCATTAAAATAAATACATATCAAATAAAAAACAAAACATGATGCGAGGTGTTGATGAACACTCGAACAAGAACATAAAATAATTTGGTAAAATAAAGTCTAATTAACCTTCAGAGTAGACAAAGTTGCAATAATTCATTTTATTTCAAGTAGATTTCAATAGAGTCTATCATTCAACATATGTCATCGTCGCAAACCACAGCCTGTTTTATGGCAACAGTCTTAACGAGCCTCCCACTATTATTTTGAAATGTAGCGGTAGAAATAATAACTCTGGTTTGCGACATATACATTGAGGTCATAGTTACCTTGCTCGGCTAGTGCAGAAAAATAACCTTGTCCTACAATGATCAACAGAATATTCCATTCTAATATGAAGGGGTCCTCGATCTCCTATTTCTTCAATTTTGATTGCCAACTATTTTAACAATGGGCAAGATAGAATCACTAAATGGTACTAATCTTCTTACTATATATAGCTAAATCTTAAATCTTAATGATAGCACAATTTCTGCACAATTTGATGAATGAGCCAATAATGAGACTCTCATTACTGTATCACCTTCCCTACACCAAAGTAGAACAGCTGGTGAAATATTAGAATTAGATTGACACTTAGAGTGATGGATCAATATAATACATTCAAAACTCATGCCAAGATACACAATGGCATTACAATATCTGCCTTATGCTACATTGTATTATTAACAAATTGGATAATAAACCTAAAGGTACAATATGTCAGCTCAGGTCACATCATTAGAATGCTAGGCCACCATCAGGACAGGTAGTCATGTATGTCAAATTATATAATATAAACAGAAGATCACAACCCCCTCCCTACATTATATCTACACAAGTCCCTCTCCATTAACTATTTCACAACCCCCCTCACTACATTATATCTACTCATGTCCCTCACCTTTAACTATTTCACAACCCCCCCTCACTACATTAATATTATATCTACTCAAGTCCCTCTCCATTAATTATTTCACAACCCCTCTCACTACATTATATCTACTCATGTCCCTCTCCATTAACTATTTCACAACCCCTCTCACTACATTATATCTACTCAAGTACCTCTCCATTAAACTATTAACCAAGTCCCCTCTAATTCTTTCTTTCTATTTGATATTGGGACAGTTATGCCACACTGAATATTTCTGAGTAAATAATGAGTACATTATGTCATCCATCATTTTCATATGGTTGATTCCAAATGCTTATCCCTTCACTTTAGAATGGAACATCTTAAAATGTTACATTAATCATTCTCCATTAGTTGATCTAGCATGACATCCATATACCCCCTCACTATGCAATGGATGATTCTCAGACATATACATCCTTCACATTGCAACATATGACAGCCCATTTCACCCAAACTTTACAATGGAAGAGTCCAACCTTTTTCATACACCCCTCATTTTCAAACTTGATATCCCTATTAGTGAAATGGATAATCTCATCATTCTTTATCACATCACTCAGAATATTACTCAGACTATGACAGGAGGAAAGCTGTTACAGTAAGAAGTGATCATGCATGAATCGATGTATTCAGAGGTCATATGTCTGCATCACAACATATTAGTCATGTAGACAATGAAATGATGGCTATGCATCCCACAATTTGTTCCCAATAATAGACTGATAGGAAGTAGTATTGTAAACAGAAACATATATTAACGTTATTACTGTAAACAGAAACATATATTAACGTTATTACTGTATCATGCTAAAACATTAATGGCGGAAAATTAAAATGAAGTTTTCACAATAAATCATCCCTATCAATAGAAACTATATAGTGATGTTAACAGAAACATAGATTATTTAGTGGTATTATATTATCAGCATTCACAACAGATATACTAATTACAGGACACTAGTAGACGTCTATTAGCCCAAGGGCTCTTATGTAGCAACTGTCTCTTGAGGCAGAAAGCTGAGGGAAATAGTCGCACATAACAGCACGAGGGGTTAAAATATGATCTACCAGTGCCCGAATATGGCCAGGCAATAAGTGTTTTATCTCATGCATATATTCTTTCCATAGTCAAAGCAAATATCTGGTTCCTGTGTAGCATGAATATTGCCAAAGGGAAAACAGAGTGCAACTAGTGGCCCCTGTATGCAAACTGTGGTCACTATGAGTCAATAGTCCATACCACATGATACTATCTAAGCCAATCACTGAAGGCTATATGGAAATGATGTGTTATAAACAGAAATATACATCATTATTACTACATTGTACTTTGCTAGAATTGATTGGATGCAACATTCACAGAAGAAACTTAAAAATTATAAAATTAACTTTTTAGAATAACAATCTATATTCCCTAAATTTAGGAAATTAATAGTGGTACTTATGATTAATACTATTTCTAGATTTGATTGGATGTAACTTTCATGGCAGAATGCCTTTTTTCAAGTAATATTTCATATAATCTTAAATTCATGACAAAAAAGAAAAGAAAAAAATTAGAACTGACATTTTACAATCTAAACTTCTTATTTGAAATTAGCCTGTCTAGTCAGACATAGACTGCAAAATACGGTGCAGTGCGCCACATGTTCTGCTAAAACATAGCATATATGGACCTTTGCTGGTTGAGTTTCTACTTTGACAGCAGACTGACAATTATTATAGTCTATCTGGACATAGAAATTATGTCTGAAAATCATAAACTTAAAAAAATAAAACCAAAAAATTAACCTTATCTAAGACAATAGAAATTATGACTGAAAATCAACAGTTTTTTATGTAGTCCTCCTTATTATTAAACTTGGTTGAATTGAGAGATTTGGCTATCTGACACAAAATACGAGCTTTCTGAAAGTGACATTGTCAAGATGATAAGTCTCTTGACTATCCTTTAGGTTGTGAAGCAAACCTCTTCATTCTTATCCCATATAATAAATAAATACACACACACACACACACACACACACACAGAGGAAGAGAGAGAGAGAGAGAGAGAGAGAGAGAGAGAGAGAGAGACACACACACATGCACCCACCCACCCACCCACGCATGCACGCACACACACACACACACACACACACACACACACACACACACACACACACACACACACACACACACACCTTGTACTTAATTCTGAAGGTATAAAAGATAATCTTCAAACTATAAAGCTGTAACAACAGACTATAAATCTTTGTTTCAAACTACATAATTGCCACAGAGACAGATACTGAATGTTAATCTTTATTCAAAACTGTAAATAGAGTAATCAAGGGTATCAAATTCTGTTGCAAGGCTACCAGGCTTTGGGGTAAGATATCTAGTCTTATACCTTTCATTTCATCTATGTGTGGATATTTTATTAATTTGTAACACTGCTAATATGGATGACTGTACTCTAGTATAAGCATCTAGATTATTTTAGGTATAATTTAATAATACCTAAATCATGTGATTTAGATAACTTACAAATCAAGATAACTTTAATACAACTGGGGCAGATCTTATTGTCTATCATTTGTTTCTGAATGTCAGGATTTGAACCACCACAGTGTACTAATCAACCCAGCTGCATAATTGAGGTCCTTTTATGGTAGGACAGATGGTAGCATTATACTGATTTGCCTGACTGCACTGGCTGCAGGCAGTACTTAGGAGTACTTAGTCTAATAAATGTATATCTGCATCCAGAGCTGTACTCTGCTCTGTAGTCTTGGTGTATTACAAACACTTCATTATCATTGTTAGTATTTTCACAACCTTGGATATGGTGTTTAAATACAGGAACGATTCTAACAAACTGGGGTTTTGGTTAGTTCAAATCATTTGACAACATGCTGTCTGTTTTCATTAGAGACAGGTTGAAAGTGTGTTTTAATAAGATTATGGTATAACATTCCAAGTTTATGGTATCTGCAATCTATTTGAAGTGGAATATATATTTTAAAATTTAAAATATCAAACGATAAGTCAACTTTATCACCCTATATCCATAATGTAAAGTTCCATTTTTATAACTAGCTGGGTGCTCACAGGACTATTTCATTATATCATGTAGGGGTTTCTTCAATCATACTTAATGTTGTATTTAGTCACTGACACACTGAACCTACAAGTGGCATGGGTCCATAACTAGATCAATTTGGTGACACACCAGAAGCACTCTGGGTAATTTGTCTCTTTTTCTGGTACAAAATCCTAAACAAATCAAACACTACCTCAGGTGATTGTCACCTTCCTCTGGAAATAAGGACACCTCAGTTAAGGTGAGGTCATTTGTCCGTTTTTCTAGTTCAAGAAATACTGTAACCCAACTTTGAACGACAATAGAATCTTTTATTGGAAGTAGGGACATCACTTTAGTTGTAAAACACTATTTGTCTGTTTTCTAGAACAAAAACGGTTCAAATAAAAGGTGACATGACCTTTTCATTCAAAACTAATTAAAGGGATAGGACAGATAAAATAGGGAGTAATCAAAGACTTATTTGTCTGTTTTCTAGAACAAAAACGGTTCAAATCAAAGGTGACACAACCTTTTCATTGAAAACTAATTAACGGGATAGGACAGATAAAATAGGGAGTAATCAAAAACTTATTTGTCTGTTTTCTAGAACAAAAACAGTTCAAATCAAAGGTGACACAACCTTTTCATTGAAAAAATAACTAAAGGGATAGGACAGATAAAATAGGGAGAAATCAAAAACTTATTTGTCTGTTTTCTACAAGAAAAGTTAGTCAAATAGAAGGCATCATCAAAACATGATGTAACCGTTGACTGGAAATAATGACATGACAGAAGGGTTCAGAAGGAAGTACAAAACAATGAGGTCTGTAAGAAATAATCCATATTTTGTACTCTGAGTTGATAAATCTTGTTTAAATTGATCATATTGTTTTGTTACTTCCAGTACTTGGTTCAAAGTTCAAAATCTGAAGTCTATTTTGTAGAGAACTATTCCAACCTAAGATTATATATCTGACCTTTCAGTGGATATTATTCTCTTGTGTGTTGGTTCCATCACTCCGTCAGTAAAACACAAAAATATCTATACTAATATCTATACTAGTAGCGTAAAAGGAGAGTTTGTTTGATTTTCAAGCACAAAACTATCAACATCAAAGATATGATAGGGACTGATTGATTGATTTTATTTGGCAAATAAATTTATAAAATATTTTTGCCGAGGACAACACAAAAAAGTTAAAAACTTATTTCAGTTATGGTCCTCTTTGTAATACATAAAAAAATATACTAAGGGATAATCAGAACAATGCCATCAATGGCATATACTTATATAAATGATATTGAAAATACAAATAACTTCTAACTGGAATCAGAGACTAGGTGGTGGTTAGAAAGTTAGACATGATCATGATGACCATATTCCTAACACCAAAACTTTGAAGCGACATAGAAAAAGGACTTCCTATGACGATTCCCTGGTCAACACATAAAGTGGAACTGGTTAGAAAGAACCAGAAATAAAGAACTTTGAAGTACAGTGCTAGTGCCTGCTCTGTAGGCATAGATAAATAAAGATTTGACTTCTATATAAATGCTGCTCCTAATGTTTTTAGTGAGCCCCTGATATAAAAGGGATGCAGAAAATAAATAAATAAATAAAATAAAGAGACCATAGTTGCTATAATGATTAGTGTTGACTATGTAGTGACCATACTACATATTATAATCATCCTCAGAGGTCAGAGGTCAGAGGTAAATTAATCTCATTGCAAATAATACCAGATGATTTGATAAACCCTTCTATAGCCCTTTACCATACTGTGCTCAAAAGATGTCACAATTATTACCCATGGCATAGACATATAATGCCACAATGGTCTTTTATACTTCCTGAACTCCCTTGTGGGAGCATATAATCCATTGTACTAAGCCTATTGTACTAAGCCTATTGTAGTAAGCCTATAGCCTCTAGTACTAGCACACAGATTAAAAGCATTCACATTGCTACATGTATACACATATAACATCATTTTACGTTTTTATTCAACTGTAATGAATTGGTAGGAAACAGTAAGACACTGAAATATGATCCTAATTGATCCTAATTATTAAAAAAAGTGAATTTCAAACAAATTACATCTTAAACAAGACCACCATGCTTCTACTGCATTTTTTGTATTCAAAAAAATGATGAAAAACAAAGACTGTATCCTGGAAAATCAGTGTTCTAGAAACAATGTCTGAGTTTCCTTCCTAAGTAGGAAGTGTACTCTAAAGTCTACCAGCACACTTCCCTCCAGACACACTTTTTTTATGTCCCAGTTTTAAAGAAGTGAAATTTGTAAACTTACACCATCAACATCTATTAACCTAAACCTCTGTCTGTTGTCTGTGTTCACATTGTGGACAGAAGACTCAGCCTGTGTAATTATAGATCCTGCCATTGGTGGCGCTATACTGATTTCTTTCCCAATAACTTCACCACTGTTACTAATGATTCTGTTGCCTGAACAAGATTTGTATACGATGCTGGATACTGTGTAATGGTCATCTACTCTACGCAACTGATGAACAATTCACAATGTATCATGCTTTATTTTTTCATCTCCAAATTAAACACTTATGAGTAGTATTTCAGTGCAACGACCATTCTTTTTTATGATATAATAATCTTTATTCATCCAAATAAATTCAGAAATTTGCTGGTCGCACAAGAGCAGCACCCTAGTGCCCTAGTGTTGAAGAAGCAGGAAGAACCAAAGTACCCTCAAAAAACCTGCATTGTTCGACATGGTCAAACTGAGCATCACCCTTCTTACATACAGACCTGGTTAAATTTTAAATAAAAATTCACATTGTGTGAGCAATTTCTCAATCAAACCAAAACTTGTGACATGGCGCATATTAAGCAGCACAACCAAATGTATTTTCTTCACAACATTAAGTTTATCCGAATCAGTAAGCATTTCTTCATCAAACTAAAACTTGTGTCATTCCAACTAATAGGTGAAGAGGCAAAACATCACAAAAACTTTTCTTCATGCCATCATTTTTGTTCACATAAATAAACATTACTTCATCACTTCATCAAACCAAGCATTGTGTCATTGTATCTCAGTGCATTTGCAAAACATCACCATGTGTGCCTTTTCTTCAGGACATCACAGGATGGGCTGGGCATGGTAAGCAGAGGTAGTAGTAGTAGTAACAGCTATTGACAAACAGGTAATACTCCAGACTTTGAATATGGTGAGGAGGTACCATAGTTTCCCATCCTTATCATCTGTTTGATGTCAACTTATCAATTGTACATTTTGTTTTGTTGCTATGTTTTATCTCTGGAACACTAGGTAGCACTCAATACTACATGATGCTACAATATATAATCATGGTATAGTCATAAAGCATGATAGAGAGAGAGGTGTGTTTTATTTAGGATTCAATATTTCTACTACATGTATTTGCTTTTTATAATTTAATTTGTGTGTCTGATCTGTGACTGCCACCAGTTACAGAAAGAATGAAACCACACAAATTGAAGATCTAACTCGGCCTTTCTCTCTATCACATTTTAATCAAGTTATACCATGATTCATGTTGTAAAAGTGTGTCCATTCCTGTAAGTGGTAAAAAAATCATCCATATGTACAGCAAACACAAACACACACACACACACACACACACACACACACACACACACACACACACACACACACACACACACACACACCACATACATGCATGCAGTGACAAACACAACGCTACACTACACAAATACATGCATATACACATTATTGTAGACACATCTTTAAAACACATTTGACAAACACCCATCCCACAAACCTATGCATAACCATACATGTATATACATAAGACAAGCATACAATATAGACAGGTAATAAAGATAGAAACACACATTCAATAGATTGACATAAACATTTGACAAACTTGTAATGCATGTATCACACACTGCATTTCCATTCATTCTAAGTATCATAGAGTTGAAACTGGTAGAGATTTTCATTGGAAATCACTGGAAGATGATTCAACATCTAGAAGTCCTCAACAACAATCACACAAATTGATTGTACTTACCATCATCAGACAATGGTTCAGTAGTACTATCGGGATCACAGCCTACATGGACTGGTTTTGGAAACAAAGGTCCATGTTCTGATGGCCAAAAGGGACCATCATTGGTCAAAATAATCCCATTGCAGTCTATGTATCGACCGTCTTTCAGTTTCTTCAGCTTTGTACCATCCCTTGTCTTGCCTCTCTTCAAGGCATCACGAAAACCCATCCTAGTGTAACGGTTGAAGAGTTCTCTGCGTATTGCACGTTGAGTGAGATCAAAATGATCTCTGTCATGGCCATCAAAGTCAGCAAAATCATCGTCATCACTACTGCTATCATCTAACTTGCCGTTGAGGTCAAAGTTCACACGGTTTCTATGTCGATCAAAGGATCCTTCTAAATGGTCATTAGTGATTCTAAAGCCACCGTTCCCTGTGTTTCCTGAATCCATATGTTTGTGACCATGTAAAGGATATGAGGTATGGTTGTGTTTGAAGTGATATCGTTGTTTATCATCATCATCTGAGGTATTTCTGTAAGACACTGGTGTATCATCACTGTATCTGTACCTAGTTCTAAGAAGGTCTCTGACTCTAGAGGGCCTCCTTTCTGAATACTCTTTGCACTGGTCTAATGATAAGGTGATTGGAGTCTGCTGGTGCTCTCTGTTGAAAGAAATGAAAACGAAAATGAGTCTGTTGTATGATAACTCTGCCTAGTCATTTATGTCTCTAAAACCTCATTTACACTGAATCAAATTAATTCCTTACAGTTTATTATCATTTATACACTGTTTACTAATATATACACCATGTGCTATTTTTCATAGCCAAGTATGCAGCTCAATTTTCAATCTTGCCTTTTGAGGGCACGCTATAGTAGAAGGATCCCACTGACAAAGTTGGGGTACTGGTACAGTAGTCAAAGAGCAATGTTGATTCTGTTTACAATAAGTACATATTGTGCATCTGTTTACTTTTACTTTCTGTTGATGTAAAATAATTTCTAACTTGTGAAAATGTGAATGCAGCCAAGCCTTTAGTTGTAAATCAGTAACCAAAATATTTCTTTTGAAATAATATTCAAGAAATGTTTGAATTTCAGCAGTTTTATTTTGACACTCAACTTGGAATAGAAAGGAAGATTCCTTCTTCACTATTTCCAGTGAATTGCGAAACAAAATCTAATGAAAACAGATGTTCAATTTAGTCAAATTTTCACTCAGCCATATAAATCATTCTACTATAAATATCAAATAAAAATCTATACAAGTTTTTATTATTTCAGTATTAGTGATTGGATATAGCCAACTTACTGTTTAAGCCTGTTTCTATATCTTTCCTTGGCTTTTTCTCTATTCCTTCGCATTCGTTCTAATGGTGGTGTGGAAAGCGCATCTCTGACACGCTGTTCTAATTCTTCTTCTATCTGATTTCTGATACTTTCCTTCCATGATTCAGGCTCTACAACACAAAATAACACAAATTTAGTTTAACACATATCCATACCATAATATCATTTTTTAAAAATCTTATTTCTGAACTCAGAGCATAAATAATTTATCTTGTATATTTCAGCTAAATCATATGACAAGTCTATTTCAATAAACCGTATAAAGTCTGAAGAAGGCCGAGTGATTTAGTCACAATGTACTAGGTAAATTGTTCACCTTCTGGGTTTGAAACTAATACAAAATATGATTCCAGTGCAAGGAACGATGTTTTTTGTTGTATTTATATCAGTTGATATGAAAACAAAATAGAGCAAACATTAACATGGGTGATTTTTATAAACACAGTATTAAAACATTATTTTAATCTTAAATTTAAAGTTGTATGGAATCATTATCATCATTCAGGAATGAAACTACTTTCTTTAATATTTACTAATTTTGCAAATAATTGGCATGTACAACAAACCACAACTTTATAATGGTATTTTCTGGACGATTTAAAAATTCCAAAAGTTTCAAAAGCCCTCCTGAAATGTTGGTCTACTATATAGTATATGAAAATTGAAATGCAAGCGTTAATATAACTGAAAATTTCTCATATAGTGCAATGATAGATAGACTATTGATTGGTCACTGTATATACAATAACTCACATGATTTTCTCTCAAAATCACATGATCAATCACAGGAAGGACACACAATCCTCTGACAAATCATATGATTGTTTATTAAACCTACTGAGCAATCATGTGACTTATGCACAATCTAACATTAATCATGTGATCTGAAAGTATAAATCAAAATTCTGCCATGAAACAATAACAAGTGCAAATGTGACTTCAATACTTTATCAGTGATTATAGGCCCATATCAGATGATTAATATGGGGTGGGGGTGGGGGTGGGGGGGGGTGGGGGTGAAAATCAGTTGTTTGGGTGAAAAACATAGCTGTCTGGCAAAGCTATAGAAAGAGTTCTGAACAAAATAATTATTCTTAGGCTATTTAATCCTTATCGCTCCACTGATAACATAACTCTTGGGTGAAAAACTGGTATTGAATCATGGCTGTTTGTTGCTGTTTTCCACAACTTAATATTTCTTGTCATGTCTGTTTTGGTCTGTTTTCCCTATTGCAGACTTTCTCATGTCAACACAGACATTATATAGTCCAACTCTATACTATAATGGTCTGTTGTTTGATTATTTAGCCACTGTATTGAGTATGAGGTCTCTCTCTATGACAACTTTACTGTCCACATAAAATTGTGGTCTTTGAATCTTTCATCAAAGTACAATCTTTACAATAGACGGCATATACTAAGTACAATCAGGTCTGGGCAAATATAAAAACCCTAGAATTCTAAAAAGTGGAACACACATAGAATAGAAATGATGTACATAAAACCTGGGTGAAAAGAACACAATTAAGAAAGCTAGTACCCACTTGTTGAATGTCTACTGTTTATTGTGGCTTTTTTCTTTTAGTTTACTTTCTTTCAAAGTAATTAAGGTCTTACTGTGTACAGTGTCAGAATATTTCTGACCTAGTTAACATCAATACTGAAGTTTACAGTAAGCTTTGAAAGTATTTTTTTTGGTTTCCATTTCAGTCATACTTATCTGCATTTATTATACCATGTCGTATGAAATTGTTGATGGATTATCACATTAATAATAATTATTAAAAGCCAGTGCCAAATTAGGATTAAGATTTGGGTACACTATGAAAAACATTTGTCTGACAAAAACTTTTAAAACCATTGGTCCTGAATGAAAGAATGATCCTATTAAATTCCTATGGCTGCTCCACTGATAAGATAGTAGTAATCCAAGAGTTTGGGATTTGGAAATGCATATTTATGTAGAGCACTAGTCAGATTATCAAGTCGTCCGAATGTCTGGAAAGATACAAAATATGGGTGTCATGGTACAGAGTTGTGCTCACATTACAAAAGTTGGATCAGTACAGTGACTGTGTTGGGTTGCAGTGTTTAAAAGTTTTAAACTTAAGAGTGAGTGCCTCACATTATGACTTTATGTCTTCACCATTACTACGGTGGTGTTCACATGCACATACAAAGCCAAAACTTCATGTGATATCTATCAATGTTACATAGATATTATGAAATGTCCAGTAAATGCCTTTAGGCAATGGTGGTGACACAATTTTATAACTCTAACTGGGTTCAGTGTTCCACTGTCATAATTACTTTAACAGGTCCATGATATGATACTGTGATTAAATCAGCCCGGTCATAAAAAAAACAACCTCCAATGTGAACATAACTGGGACTGTCAGTAGGAATACCAGGATTATACCATTATAATCTGAAAATCTCCAAAGACACAAAAACACTGGGGGTCTTGGTACAACAACTATTAGCTAGAGGTTGCCAAACATTTTACAAGACTTTAGGCATTATTGATTGGTAATTGATTGAACACAATGACATCTAGTGAAATGTGCATTTGATAGTTTTAATTTATGAATTGTAAAACAATTATACCATGGTAACACAGCTTTTACTGAGACCTTATCAAAGGTCACATGGGTTAAATGACATCGGTTTTATCATGTATTTAAGTCTTACTGCAACTATTTTACAACATGGATGATAAGTTGAATTCTTGACAGATTACACTGATGAATAGTTATAATGTATACAGTATTGATCTGTTCCTCTCTTCAAATTTAGGGCATGTGTACAAAGTCAGACACATATTGAACTTTGCCATGCCCACACTTTTAAACACTACAATAAAGTATATTATAATTTGTGGATATTCACACATTCCAACCAAACACTTCAGATCAGTCAACCTTTTGGTATTTAAATATGTTTCTTTTCTGTATGGTCTTATTTTTGTTTCCTAGCAATCCAAACTTTGTGGTTATAAAAAAAATTCAGTTTTAATCCTCTAAATCATTTGGGGTCCAAAATACACAAATCAACACTAGTTACTACAAGAAATGTAATCAACTTGTAAAAGTTAAGTTAAGAGAAGTTTCATTGCCGGAGTGAAATAGTGGATACATTTAATTAAAAACTATTTAGTTAAACCAAAATCATTCCATTTGTACAAAGTTATTTGTATTGCAAAATAGTCATTCAATTTAGCACTAATACTAAAAAACAAAACAAAGCAACCACCAAGTGTAAAAGTTAAAATTTCTGTGATGACAAGTTTCATTACAGTAAATAGTAATTAGTTACTCTAATAAACAATATTACACATTAAATCTTATAGTCAGTCTAATAAACAATGTGAAAAACTACTCTGTACTCAAACTTCTTTCAGTTTACATTTAATCTAGGAAGAGAGCTGTTTGGAAAACAAATCATAAAAATATCAAAATAGTATAATTAATATGTTTGTTTAACTTTTATAATATAAAGCAGATCTTGTTTATTACTTGTTATCTATTTTATATATATATATATATATATATATATATATATATATATTTATCACTTGGATCTGTTTGTATTTCTTTTTTGGAATATTCTGTCTACATTTCAAGTTGTGATATAAGCAAATAAAACAACACACACATGTTGGAAATAATTATCATTAATTACATAATGATTACCAGAATAACTATTAGCATTACATCTATCATTTCACATCAGAAATGTAACCTTAATCTACTTCTTTCAAAATTTATCTGAAAATTACTAATTGTTCTGTTTTTGAATTTGTTCTGTTCTTTATCCAGGCACTGCAATTCAGAGAATAATTTTATTTTCTTAATTTGTTAAAAGTTTTTTTATGTATGATCTGATAACATTTTATTCAAGTGATTGAAATCAAATAAACTTTTACCCATTCATAAAGTTTGTCTGAAAAAATTCATTGATTTCACATTATATTTTGTGATTTACAGTATCACCAAAAATGTATTGTTCAAAGTCTGGAAGAAATAATGTTGATTATAAATGCAAATCATACATCCTGAATTTTACATTATGCATGAACATTTACAGATCAGAACTTCACTTCTTTTCTTTTTTTTCAAAAAGAGCAAAAGTAAGAAGTACATGAAAAGTGCTCCATGAATGACTTGAAAACTGAAAAGAATTTGTCAGAAAATAAATATACAACATACAACATACTTGAAATGTGAAGTGCAGAGAAAGCTTCACATGTGGTATTTGTGGAGGACATTAGGACAACAAACTGTATTTAGTGTTACCAGTACTACTACTACTAGTAGTAGTAGTAGTAGTAGTAGTAGTAGTAGTGTGTACATAACACTGTGTCACAGTGTGTGTAGCTAAAACTACAGTCCTTGATGTCTACACACAGAACCAAAACAATTCAAGTTTTGTGTTGTCATTATATAATATTGTTGTTGGTTTAATTTTTGACTTCTACCCAAAATTTGGCATTGAATTAAAAATTACCAGTAATGGAGTTAAGTACAACACAAATCTTAACAATACAAGTTTCAGATCATTTCAAATACTTATTTGCAACCTATTTAAAATATAATGGTGACTTAGACTCAAATAATTTACTATGACCATTTCTCAAGGTTTCAACAGTTTTATATTAATTCATGGTTGATTTTATCATAGCTGGGCAACTTTTCAAAGTTCAAGTTTTATCTAATTTGGTTTTAAAAATGGATGCCAGACTTGTTATTGAAATCAACACTCTATATGATTAACAGGTGTGCATAATCAAAGACAATGTTTTTAATTAACATAATGTGACCTACGTGACTGACAATGATTATTGTGAATAGTGGACATAACACAGTGTAGGATTGTTAAGTTGCTAGCTAATACATACATACATACATACATGCATACATACATACAAAACAACAGAGCACACTGCACTATGTTATGTGTTAATCAGGCATGAAAAACCACCACCACCGCTTTGACAAGTGGACTTAGTACCCTTGATGTGACAATTACGGAACACAGGTGATCAACGTGTGCTTCACAAACATTGGAAGAACTGAAATTTCCAAACCGCTTTCATCGAGTGGGGACAGTTCCCTCCTTGATGATGACACCACAAGTGGCCACATAATTCAGCTAAAACGATGACATGATGAACGTACAGGTGGGGTAGTAGAGTAGAGAGATCCACGACATACAGACAGATTCACAAACACTAGCCGCACAGTGACTGGTAGTAAAGAATAAGGCATTAAAGCATTGTGAACATAAAATGAAATAGCCCCTGGCAACAATGTTGATCAGGAGACGAGCCAAGTGTATAGAAATGAGACAATAAATAAACTTATAAAGAATACTTGACAATTGTTCTGTTAATTCTACCATGTCCTCCCACCCCTGCACCCTATGCGGCTCCTTCCAAAAGAAAGCCATTGGAGTGAATCATTCACAACTGGTCACTTGAAGGCTTATTATTGTCAATTCTTCTCCCCTTAAGAAAGAGGGTTCAGGCTAAGGTCTTCCACGGTTCTTCTAGTGTAAGAAATTGTAAAGTCTTTCCCATGGCGACCAGCACGACTTTGTGAGTGACTTGTACAACATAGCATAGATAGATCCAAATTGGTACACCACTATTATTATAATGAATAATGATGTTTTACTTTGCCTGCTGACTTTTAAAGTCAGGCTGAAACTATTCACAGTTTTTGACATGCTACCAACATTCTTAAGTTTCTAAGCTATGTCTGTGAAAAGCAAAGTCTGGTAGTTAGGTATTTGTCACACTATATCAACTCATAGTATACTATACAAAGAAGAGCAAAGCCATGGTACATGGTCATTGTTTACATGGCTATGTGGTTTGAGCTACTCAGTAACTTCCCACCTGCTACTACTGTGTGCTTTTCAACACAACTATTGTGTACAATCACCCTGCAACAAACAAGTATAATGGGAAAACAAACTAGCCAGCATGAGACTTGTTCTGTGGTACTCTCAATACAGGTATTGGCCCAGTTGAACTGACAACAACAATCAGAAGAGTACTACTATTGTATAAAATGTGAAATTCTTCAATACAGATTCTACAGTCTAGACACTATCTAAATATATACCATAGGACGTCCTTCTCAAAGGATTACACAATGTATATTCAAGAATTTGTCATATTTATTCTATTTATCATATGTATAATTCTTAAAGTTAAATTCTTATATCTTATATTCTCTTCAGAAGTAATGCTTATTTCTTCTGAGTTGTAAATACTAGTACTTGGTTGTCGTTAAACATTATACCATTCAGTTGTCATGAAGATGAGGTTGCATCACTATACCAACAGAATTTTTGTTATTGAAAATGTGTCCAATTTTTTAAACTGATGTTTTACCTCTTAGCAATAACTTATCAATGTTGGTTAAATTAGGCATGACAACAATGATTATGCTGGTTCCCCTTCAGATTTTTTCCAATCTGATTTAAACAGAGATATACAAAAAAGTTTGGATAAAGACAAAATATTTGTTAAAATTTGATTCATATTCACAAAGTATGGTTAAACAAACTTTATTGTATTCTAAAATAAATATGTAAAATCTAGCAAGTTTCCTACCTAGTTTCCTCATTATTTTGCATTATTTTCTAATTTTCATTTTATCTTTTTCTTACATTCTGATTGAAGTACTGCTATGGTAGGTGTTAACAACACACTTGTGAAATGGTTTGATTTCAGTTATAAATTGATTACAAATGTGTTCGATGATCTGATAACAACCAACTCTACAAAATGATCAGTTTTTGACACATTAATTTCACTCCCCTTTCTGAAAGGATGACTAAACTTCTTTGTGTTTATAGTAGATTTCAGTATAACCTGAGTTGATGCTTGATTATCTCATGTTGTTAATGACTAAAGGTGCAATAATTATCACACTCTGTCCTACATGTATTATTCCTCCCAACAGACTTTGGAAACCCAACATTTTATGTTTATAACACATTCTTACAGAACACTAACGTAGTTAATAAAAAATTTACAGTGATTAATTAATCATATACACATCACCTAATAACAAAAAATTCAATATAGGAATTCATCTGTTTGAATAATTTCATTCACTGTGTAGAATTCTTGACAAGTTATTTTCAACTATCAGCTGTACATTGGAAGTCTCTGATGAAATTAACTTTTGTTAGGGATTTATCTTATATAAATAAATAGGTGTTTTTTTTAACTGTGATAAGAAATTTTCATTTATAACTATGCATTTAGTTGTTAACATTATGTCTTAGGCACTCCTCTGGTCTTTTAACTCTATAAGTTGCTACGTAAATGGTCACGCTTTGGGAGGTAGAAAATACAAGAAACAGGCTAAAGGGTCAATAACAATAACACAAAATAACTCATTGTTACTCTTTATCGTCTCTTTAACATTTTGCACCTAAGTGGGTTCATATGCAAATCAATAGATGGAATTTTGCTTGGGGGAAACAAAACTTTCTCATCCAAATCACTTCACTGAATTTAGCTGGAGGGAAACACATTTTTTTCAGGCAATGTTTAACTTTGTAATCCATCCCTTTGGATGTATAGTATGCTTGGTTTGGTACTCGGTTGAAAACAGATCAGGGATCAATCGGTTCTTTACAACAACATTTGCTGTGAATGATGATAGGAGGTGCTCCTTGCATACATATAAATCAGAGTTTTAATGAAGCATACAACACAACTATTGCTAGATCTACTGAGAACATCAATTTAAACTTAGTACTAAGTTATAGTCACATTTAAGGGCAGTAATTTTGGAAAATACAATCATTTGTCTTAGATTCTATTTCCGTAAAGGCTATATGTTTTCCGGAACTCTATACAATATGGGTGGTCATCACAAGCGTTTCTGCTTCAAATGTTTGGGGATCCCAATGATATTAGGGAGAATTAGGTAAAAGTGGATGGATTTATCTTGTTCTAGTATAAGTTGGGTAGATTTTACCTGCTTACTGCCCTTAACAACCCTGGTAAAACACCTGGGGAACTAGCGTGTAGATTTTACCTGCTTACTGCCCTTAACAACCCTGGTAAAACACATGGGGAACTTGTGTGTAGATATTACCTGCTTACTGCCCTTAACAACCCTGGTAAAATACCTGGGGAACTTGTGTAGATTTTACCTGCTTACTGCCCTTAACAACCCTGGTAAAACACATGGGGAACTTGTGTATAGATTTTACCTGCTTACTGCCCTTAACAACCCTGATAAAACACCTGGGGAACTTGTGTGTAGATTTTACCTGCTTACTGCCCTTAACAACCCTGATAAAACACATGGGGAACTTGTGTATAGATTTTACCTGCTTACTGCCCTTAACAACCCTGATAAAACACGTGGGGAACTTGTGTGTAGATTTTACCTGCTTACTGCCCTTAACAACCCTGGTAAAACACCTGGGGAACTTGTGTAGATTTTACCTGCTTACTGCCCTTAACAACCCTGGTAAAACACATGGGGAACTTGTGTATAGATTTTTACCTGCTTACTGCCCTTTTAACAACCCTGGTAAAACACGTGGAGAACTTGTGTAGATTTTACCTGCTTACTGCCCTTAACAACCCTGGTAAAACACGTGGGGAACTTGTGTAGATTTTACCTGCTTACTGCCCTTAACAACCCTGGTAAAACATGTGGGGAACTTGTGTAGATTTTACCTGCTTACTACCCTTAACAACCCTGGTAAAACACCTGGGGAACTTGTGTAGATTTTACCTGCTTACTGCCCTTAACAACCCTGATAAAACACGTGGGGAACTTGTGTAGATTTTACCTGCTTACTGCCCTTAACAACCCTGGTAAAACACCTGGGGAACTTGTGTAGATTTTACCTGCTTACTGCCCTTAACAACCCTGGTAAAACACCTGGGGAACTTGTGTAGATTTTACCTGCTTACTGCCCTTAACAAAAACATGTATAATCATAAAGCAACTACATGTACCTGTTTCACTTTTATTAAATTTCCCATCTTTCTACACCAAGATCTCAGACCATACCAAATGTATTAAATGATACTGAAACACCCTCCAAGGAACAAAGAAAGCATTTCTCATTTCACATGAGGTTTATTATGACTATGAAGTGGTAGCCAATGGTGATTGAGTGCTTCATTTGAAACATTTACAAGTCAATTCAAATGAGTACTATAAATCAGGTCAACAGGACAAATGTCCACAGGAAATGACTAGTTTACTGAAAGATGTTTTTGTAATCATGATAGATTGATTGATTCTAAAGTTAGGACAAAGCAGCAACAGAAGAGTCCAAGACAGAGCTATATTCTAATCTATATGCCCTTGTATATATTACCATCAATTTATGACTGAAAAAAGAAAGAAAACATATATTGAATACCAGCTATAGAGGGCGCTGTGCTAATTTACAGTTTGGCTGTAATGAATGGCTATCTCCACCTGGGATATTAGTTTTAGGCATAGTATATTACTTATCCAATACAGAAAACACTTTTACAGGAAACATTTAATAAAACTTTAATTTTCCTTTTGAACTGCAACTTGCAATCCCTTGAATAGACATTAGTAGAAGTTGCTAATTATGGCATTTATTGTATTAAATACTGTTCTACAGGTACGGCTACAGTATAGAACTCTCAAAATGCTAAATCATTGCTACTGCAGATTAATGCACTCTAAAGGTAGTACACAAATATTTAATCTAGTATGTACATATTTCTCTCACTGATATGGAAATTCAACATATTTTTAAGATAAGATATATGGTAAATGTGCATGTATGGTGTCTGGAGACTAACAGTATACCTTACATAAATGGGTAACCATGACAATGTAAAAGTTTACATAAGCATTTCTCACAGGATATTAAATGTCACATCATATGTACAGTTTACCGTTTGTCCTTCATTATTGTCCCAGAAGATGTACACCCTATTCATGTCTTGAAAAAAGATATTCGAGTTTAGACTGACTTATTGTTCAGACGATATTTGTGTTGCTTAGAGTAAATGGTCAAAGTTTAACAAGGCAAGTACATCAAGATTCGATCATAATGCTTTCATTGGCAGCAGACACAAAAAGCCATGAACTATTTGGAGTGAAACGCTGAAAGGGTAGCCCAGAGATTTGTCTATCTGACTTGACATACTGGCTTGACAGTATATAGTCCAGAGCCTTGGATATCTGACTTGACCTACTGGCTTGACAGTATAGCCCAGAGACTTGGTTATCTGACTTGACATACTGATTTGACAGTATAGCCCAGAGACTTGGCTATCTGACTTGACATACTAGCTTGACAGTATAGCCAAGAGACTTGGATATCTGACTTGACATACTGGCTTGACAGTATAGCCCAGAGACTTGGCTATCTGACTTGACATACTGGCTTGACAGTATAGCCCAGAGACTTGGTTATCTGGCTTGACAGTATAGTCCAGAGACTTGGATATCTGACTTGACATACTGGCTCATCTGGTGAATGACATTGTCAAACCAGACTTCACAGTCTAGCTGGGCTACTGAAAGCTGAGATAAACAAAAAGACTGTATCTTACCTCGAATTTTCTCCTTCATAAGTTTTTCTTGTTTTCTTTGGGCCAATTCTTCTACTTCTCTATTCATGACTCCTCCCAGTCTGACTGGGTTTAAAGGTGGGCTTTCGGCAAGTGAAGTTTTACTTCTTTTATGATGTACCTTGTCACCATGTCGTTTCTTTCCACCTGACGAGTGACTCCTCACATGCCTATAACTCTCATCATCTGAGAGTCTGTCAGTAACTTGTGGCATTTCAGCAGTCAACATACTCGTTATTGTAAAATCATACTCTTGTTAACGTCACTAGACTCATAGCTATTCAAATTTAGATTGTCTGTAAATTTCACTGTGTACAAATAAAGTCTTGTCCTCCAACAATTGATGACAAATCTTCATTCTTCACTCAAGCTCTCGGAAATAAATCCAAACCCAGATGAGCTTCTACAGTACAGATTGTCATTGTTCTGCTCCTAACAGTTTCACTTTCTAATCTCAATGCAAAAGCTTACATTTTATACATTATAGTTTTCTTCGTCTTCAGAAAGAAAGTGTACATTCCTGTGATGACGATCGAGACTTGATATTTTGTATTAGATTAGCATTCACAATCAACATATCTTAGTAACAGTTCCACATGAGGTAACTCCTATATCATGTCTAACGTTGTGTGAAATCACCGGCTATTCCCAAAGGTTCAATGCCTGTAGATTATGAAAAAGAAAAAGAGATGGGTTTAATATAATCATAGTGTGTTAATTAAGAAATGTGACGCAGTAGTGATCTCATGAGATAAAACAAAAATTGATGTAAAAAATACTTTGAGTGTTTTTTGCCAGGTTGATACGAGAGATTGAATTATTATGATAGCTTTCTAGATCGGCTTGGTAAAAGTTAACCTTACTACATGTATATGTAAAGAACCAAATGCTTATTGTAGCTGTCATTATAAAAAAAAATAACATCAGAAAAAATCCTACACAAATATTAGTATATACCTTACCTAATTTCCTATTTGGATTTTAAAATATGTGTAACTTGAAGTATATTCACATGGTGAAGTATACACTGACTATGAGTAATCACACAGAATGATAAATTACCAGGTATTATTGAGTTGCATAAAATATTGTGCACTAGATATTCCAATTTTGCTTTCAAGATATGAACTTTTAATATGAAATGGGAAATACATTAAAGAAAATAGGTGAAACACTTAAGGAAACACAGCATGTTGTATTACTAAATTCATGTGACTAAAATTAGACTACTTATTTCAAAATGGATAATTTCAAGTGAAAAATCAGGTCAGCAGCTGGATAACATCAAATATTTCAAATGTAGTTTTTGGAAAAGGTCATGAGAAAATGTCAATTACATGAATTAATGGCATTCATGATACAGTATTACAGGTACATGTAGGTATGTATACCTGGTGGCCAGACAAGTGAATGAAACACAAGGAATCTAATAGTATCAAGACACTGAAGACCATCTCAAATAGCTATTAGATCTCAAATGAACTATCAATGTCAAATGCTGGACAACAATGGCAATTTAAAATCACTTGCAGTACAACAAGAGCTCTGCAGTACAAGACAATTTTGAATTTCACTGTTTGGAGAAAATGTAAATTTCAAATTTGAAATTATGAATACTTGCCAGTCAGGGTCTAGCCTAGAGACTTGTTGCTGGTTCATGCCATGGTGGCTGATCACTAGATTTGACAGACAACAACAACTGTCTGGGCTAGTTTGGGTCATTTTTCTGCTTTGGTGGAAACACGAGGTAGATTTTCCAAGTAGTTACAATGGCGTAGCCTTAGACTTTAGTTCCCAACTTTAAACAACAACAACAACACAATGAGTAAACTGTTACAAATCCTGAGCACACTATACACACATCTCCCTATATCCTCATGGTAATCTAACTATTATTGAGAGAAAGCTTCTCTTTTACAATTCTATTGAAACTTTAAAACCTGCTTGTACAGACTAGTTACTTAAGGTGAAACCCAAATGGTTACAATGTTACAACCACTTCAAAACTTAATTGGTGTATTCAGCAAACAATATACACCTTGCTTTGTTCTGAGGAGCTTTTGAACTTTACACAAATGAGTCTGTTTGTGTACATTATTTGAATCATCTGTGGAAATTCAACCAATTAACAGTGGTGGATCCCTAACAACACATTATTCTGTATTGTATCACAGACAAGTAACATGTCTGTGGTTGTATAAGGCTGATACATCCCTAGCAACATGTTATTCTGTGTTGCAAAGGCGATTTATCACATCATTAAAACACAATTTATGCACAAATGACAAAGGTTACCAGATAATTCATGTCTCATCAATCAAGCAGCAGATGTGACAGTGTAATTTTCAAGTGTAACTACATTTTCTATTTGTATTGTTATTATATAACCATTGTTATGATTCAGTCTTGTCACAGTCAGGGCTGGTCAGAGTACAAGTTCCTCTCTATCAACACAAATGAAAGTCTGGTATCAACACAAATGAAAGACTTAATAGTCTGAATTTCATGCCATTTTTGTCATAAATTTTAGGATTTTAAATTTCAGCAAGGAATTAGATCTGGAGAGCCTGTTTACATTGCAATATGTGATTTTGCTTCACTGTTTGTTTACATCACAATCTGTGATTTTGTTAAATGCAATCTCTCTAACCACTTGTACTAGTAACAGAGAGCAATTAAGTTAGCCATGGCAGTAATCAGCATGCCTGTTTATAGATATTTCCATATTCGCTATAAGTAATTTATGTCGCTTTTAAGAACAACCACGTAGAACACAATATAATGTTAGGTATTTATATTACATTATTTTTACAAAATCAAACCAAATCTGACATAAGTATGCAAAAACATTGATTTCTCTAGATTTTAGGACAATATTCCTCATAAATGTCTTGTAGTCTTTAGTGTGTATAGAAGTTTAGTAATCTAGTTTTAGATTATATCTACTAAATTTAAGTTGATTTGTCACTCAGTTCATCATGATTAGTGTAAATGGACAAACAACACAAATCTTTACATGTAAAAATATATAAAATGTAGCATATACTACAGTATACATTTATATTTTATATTTATAGTTTATTAGAACACTGAACTGATGGTGTATCGTTCTATTTCATCAGTACACAGATATTAAGTCAGGTTTTCTGATGGTGTATCGTTCTATTTCATCGGTACACAGATATTAAGTCAGGTTTTCTGATGGTGTATCATTCTATTTCATCAGTACACTGAACTGATGGTGTATCATTCTATTTCATCAGTACACAGATATTAAGTCAGGTTATCTGACTACTTTTATCTTGCCTTTATCCTTTGTTAAAGAATGTTAATTCAAAATGTCAGGAGTGTACTTTTTGATCAGGACAGTTTTACTCATTTTATACTTTTGCACTCCTATATAGTATACGTACATAGATATGCATGTGAGCGTTATATAGATGACTTCAATATATTAGTCTGAAAGATTCAGTCGTTGCTCTGTTTACTGTAACCACTCACTCACCAGTGGAAACTACATAACATCTACAGATCTTTAAGGCATATCCTGAATATACAGGAAACAAAATACAAATCTATCTTACAATCTAATTATTTTGTGTGTCACTCTGAGCCTGCAGGAGAGATAGGCAGCGGATCAAAGGTATAACTCTTAAGTTAAGACCATGAGTAAATTAATTCAGAACCTTACCTACAATCGTACCTCTCAGCATATATTGATGAACGTTACATATTCAGACTTACATGTATATATCAAGTTGAATCACCACAACAAAGGTGTACATATTTATAAAGTGTAGCTGGGTGATGTAGCAGCATAATACATTCCCTCAGCAAAATCAATGACAGTATAGGTCTGTATGCAACACATGTACAACTGACAGATGTAGGAAAATGTTATGTCTATGTATGTTGTATCAAGTAGCATAGCTAGTTGCAGTGTTGTCTCCGTCAATAATTCACACCTACTGTTACTACTAGAGTTAAATCAACACTGCCATACCAGTGCTGTACAAGTTCTACTGGTTAACCAGGTTAATGTTTTTAGATCATGATTTGTGGCTTTCTTTAACAACATAGCATGCATAGTGATTGATCTGTCTGCCTAGTTGTTTCCTGTGTGCACTCAAAAACAGCTGCTAACCATATTGCAATTTGATTAAGATAAATATTGTATTTTCAAGTTTTCTACATGCAAGGCATAAAAAGAGGAATTTGGAGGTTAGATTCTCATTTCTACATGACCCACTTCAGAGCTGAAGTAATACATCAACCTACTGATTACTGCCACACTGCCAGCATATTTCAAATGGGGACAATTTGACGATGGATTTGTGAACATTTTACAATAGTGTACGCTGTTGGGCACTTTTGCCACTGTTGTGATGTTAAAGGTTGTATGTTTACCTGGTCTAAATTACAAAGTGCACTGCTATCTTATCACCTAGTGTATTACAGTAATTAATATCAATCTTTTAATTCAAAACTGTACTGCATCTAGACTACACAAAATATTAGAAAGAGCTTGGCAATATTTGATTTTGTTATCTTTCTCTAGCATAATTTTCAAAATTCTGATTTTGAAAAACATAATTTTTATTATGTGTGATCAAAATAAAATACTTCAGTGCTCAGTCAGCTTCAACTTCTATACTTGATAGTCAGATATAGCCAAGTGATTTGTTTTATAGTGTACAATTTTCTTTTGATTTCCATTGGTATAACAGACTTTTATCTTAGAAATTTGGCAGTCTAGATACAATGTTAGTAAGTAACATATGCCCTTTTAAGTTTTACTACTGCTAGTTTTGTATTTAACTTCTATGCTTGGTAGTCAGATTTAGCCAAGTGATAGTGGTTTCAGCTACAATTTTCTATTGATTTCCATTGGTCTAACAAGACCTCATAAATCTATTATTTTAGATACTACTGTATATGTTTAGTAGTCTTAGTGTCCTGGACTACTACCAATCAGATTTAGCCAAGTGAACTGTTTCAGCTACAATTTGTACTGATTTCCATTGGTCTAACCAGACTACCACCTCATATAAATCTAGTAGTCTAGATACTATATGTTTAGTAGTCTAAGTGTCCTGGACTACTGCCAATCAGATTTAGCCAAGTGAACTGTTTCAGCTACAATCTGTACTGATTTCCATTGGTTTAACAAACTACCAATTTATAAATTTGGTAGCCTAGATAATATATTTAGTTGTGTATGTGCCAAGGACTGTAATTTTGAGCTGCCATGTACCTTATATGTTGAACACAGTCCATGTTCTGTGAGTATTCCCATCTACAATATTATGGTTCAATTTTACGAATCAACTATTTGGTAAGATTTTAGTGTAATTTGTATCCATCAAGTAATGCTTATGAAATGTATGTTGATTAGTCCAAATACTTTGTTATCTGGCTCGACATACTGACAAATGGCCAGACAGTCATTCTGGGCTCAGTGTTACATGTAATTCATTGAAAGCAAGTAAAGTAATCACAGATTGATACAATTTTTTTTTCAAGAAATTCTATAGCTTATTGATCAGCCTGAAATCAATGTTATCTTATAATAGTTGGTAATTTTGAAATTATTGAATTACTACTAGACTATAGAATCATATACTATTCATAAAAGAAGCCAGGGTAACATGTATACATTACACAAGTACACATACATATTAAGCAAATGTTGCAGCAGTAGAATTCTGACTGCCCTAACTTCTCTTTGCAATATTTGACAACATCTCAGCTACATGACATACAAGATCAACAGTAACACGTCAGCAGCATTACAATTTGAAATTCCATACATGTATATCTACTGTAACAGTAAATGCAAATTTGTGCACTTTGTTTTGATCTATTTGCCTGTACACTGCACACACATTTCAAGTATATACTGGTATTTGTAATTATTCTAAAATTAGCTTGCAATAAGCAATATTGTAAATATTGTAAATATTGCCACAGAACATGATAATATTAGTTGATATATTGAAATAGTATTTGTGTGATTAATGAAAATCTATATAACTTTAAAATACCTGCTCTCCAGTTTTTAATAGCCCTTGAAAAAGACTGTCTGTGCATAGTCGAAACGTTGGAATTCAAACAAGCGACCTATCGGTCAGAATAGCTCCGCTGTTTTTTTTTTAAATTTAATTTTTTATTTTGGTGACATGTAGAAGTGGTTCAGGTCTTCAGCTCTTCAAGTCACTATGCAGTTTTGTTTTAGCGATGCAATAAAGTGGTTAGTGGTTTCATATGATGTCTCACTATAAAACACATTTTACACAGAAGTTGGTAATGTATTGTACTTTTATACCATAGTCACCATTTTATAACAAAAATCTACTGTTATGAAAAATTGCACAAAATCTCTGAAAAAAATGACTGGGAAATGCACACAAGAAAAAGAAAAAAAAGAGGATTTTGAGGTTGGCTATAAGTAATTCCAGTGTCTTACAGCTGTAACCCTGGAAAATTTTAATGAAGAATGAAATAAACTAGGGATCTAAAATAATTTTGAGGCAATTTGAATTTGAATTTTCTAACAAATTTACAAAGTCAACAACATTCAACTTGTTCTAGTTGTGGTAGATATATATAGGGAAGAAATGTATTAATCGCCATCTTAGTTTCCGTACGGCGACAATCTCAAGTACCCGGAAGAGAGTCATTCTCAGCCATACGTTACAGTGGTAACACTCGTTCATGTTCGGTTACCTTTCACAAAGAAAACACAACGAAATGGTTGAAATGATCTTTTTTTAATTTCTTTTCATCACAACAACAAAATCTGCGTGATCAAAAGTGTTGTAAACTAAACCAGAAAGAATTATCGGACTGGCTAAACTTCCCGATGAACTGGAAGGTCCTACTACTTCCAAGTAAGCCTCGGTACGTGAGAAAATCGTCTCAAACTAGCGATACAACTTTCAAAATATAACTTGACATGTCTTCATTTGTTAGAGTTATACAATTCAAGACGGGTTTTCACTCGAAAACAACAATTCTGTGAATAATGACAGTGACACTCTGAACGCAGCGATTTCTCGGACGATGTTACCACTGTAACGTATGGCTGACAACGACTTGCTTCCGGGTTAGTCCCTCGTGCATACGGGTGGATTGTCGGCGATTAATACATACATGTACATCGTCTGATATTTTAATTCACAGTGTTTTTTGTGACCGGCGCCTGTCAGCAGACTCTGCCATTTTTTTCATCATTCCATTGTATTTAAACCTTGTACTTGACATTTCGCAATATTTATAATTCTCAACAAAGTACCTCAACATGCCTCACTTCGCTCGTACTCAAAGCAGCCCCGCACGTAGTCCTGCTTGCATACGGAGGAATTCGGGACTCGATTCTGACAATTGTCCCTCCCCCTCCGGTGTTTAGAGTCAAGTCAGTAATACAGACTCGTGCACCCGAGGACTACCCCGCGCGGTATGATCACTGACACTGATGACATGATGAGAGAGAACCTTTTCGGATTTACATGTAAAACGGGGAAAGATACGCAAAACCTAATGCAAAGTCTGAAGCCAAATTAAAGTTGTAATTATTTTAATTATTTTTACTTGCCAAATATTTGCATTTTGGAAAGGCAAGACACGTTCATGTCGTTTAACTTTACATGTGAACTGTCGGCCATATTTAAACTTCAACCGCGGCCGCATGCCTGGCATGCCCTTCCTTACGCAAGTTGTCTGAATTCTGGTTCACTGTCATTCCAAATTGCACGACAATATAGAATTAACCACAAGTTACATGTTATCTGAAAACATCACACTTTTATAGTGGGTCTGAAGTGTGATTTTAGTGAGTACTAAGAACGTCCTGTGTTGATACTCAAGATACTTGCTGTGGAAAATCGCTCGGTCGAATGAGGTCATCTTCAGCTTCTGGTCGAATCAGGATAGAGTATGCAAATGAGATGTTGCGGATTGGCTGATAATCAGTCTACAAGATCGCCATATATAGTCATGCTATTTTGCATATATGAATATTTATGATCGAATCGTTCCTAGGGAGATGTCTTTAATTTAACCAATCACAGCTGTAAAATAATATTCAGTGTTCTATGAAGCATGTAAATAACGTGATTATTGACATTACCATACAAAAACAATTGTAGAAATTACAAATATTGAGAGAAAATTACAAAATGTACACAAAATATTCTCCTACATCTTATTGGTCAATTGACAAATGATTGACAGTTAACGCTCCCGATCGATGAAATGATAGTCACTGAGCTCGAGCTTACAATAGCAGACGACACTTTTAAAGATAAGGTTCAACAATGCAAACGCATCAATCTTTGTCAAGCCTTGCAGCAATTATTTTAGCCTTTTTATTTTTAATTAGCATTATTGTGATCGTTGTGTTTGTTGGCCATGGCCCACAGAAGAAATGTAAAAACCCGTTCCATGAAAGGTGGAATAGAGGTTCTGAGCGTGAGAAAACCGGGGTTGAAATAGCGAAATATGTACGGAAGGACTTTCGCAATGCCTTCGCTAGACTTGGAGTTCACAGGACAGCTAGTATCTGCACCAACTGCCTTCGTATGGCTGCAATGCGACGGGAATTTACGCAGCACTTCAATAATGTTGCGGAGCGGAAAGTTCAGGTATGTACAAAAGAGGTTGTTTTTTATAACTCTGAGGGCGATGTATATAATGACCTCTCACGTTTGACCGATGACCTTGTGCTTCCAAGTTGCTGAACGACATAGCCTTTGTTGTGAACTGATAATATGTTGATACAGTTGATATCTGGATCCCACTTGCAATTTGCAGTCTGTCTCTGTGTTGTAACATACATGTAGTCAGAAATTTTCTTTGTACTGACCGAGCCTCGTCTCGTGCGGGATCCGGAGCAGTCCTGTTTGACGACCGTGGACGGGACACAACTCTGACAAATAACAAATGTAGTCCTGCTTGTAATAATTGTGAACACTGACAAGAAACATTACAGACACTGTCAGAATTGAGTCCCGACTTATTCCGGTTGCAGGACTAACAAATTCAATGTCTCTAAACACGGAGCTGAGAACGAAAGGGACAATGTCAGCATTGAATCTCGACTTTCAAGTCTGCAAGCAGGACGAGTTTCGATGCAGCTGAGCAAACTAAGTTTACTTCTATATTCGTGGGAGCTTTTTTTGTAATGATGATTTGCTCGTGTAACAGTAAATCAAATATGTATTATAGTTCTATAGACTTATGTTGACAGTCAGTGTATAGTTAGCAAGTGTAAAAACTTTATTGATGATCACTACATTTGTAGTTGTTTGACGACTCGTTTAATAATTGGAGACGCGGGGTGACACACCTACGAGTGGTATGTACTATTTTGTGTATTTCATTTGTGTGATATTTGGAATTGCTTTCTTCACAGGCTGATCGCAAACGAAAGGAGACCCATGAAGAATCTCCAGCTACATGTATAGACATCGACTATATTCATGATATTACACAGTCACAGGTTAGTCATGATATAATTGGCTAAGTAAGGTCAGGCAGCTAGAAATCCACATGTAGATTACAGGACATGCCTGTAACAGACCTCCTGCACCTCCTAAAACAGGGTATGTGAAAAAAGTGATGTTATATAGGGTCTATAAATCTGGTAAGATTTCATAGCTGTACTAATAGACATGTGACAGCTAGCATATTAGATGTAAAATTATGACTATTGTGATCTGTTTGAAAAATTTCATGTACAAATGCAGTTACATGGTCTGTACATTTCTGTACATCTTCTCAGAGATGTTTTCACAGTATGAGTGATGTAACTGGTCTGTTGATATAAGTATGTATACTTATCAGTTTGTATTATCTAAGAATATGTACCAAACGATATATTAGTGTTTTAATTATAAACAGTGAAATGTTGATAAAATAAGATCTGCTAATACACTTGTATACACAATCCATGTATACAGTTATATCAACACAGATACAGCAACATGTAGAAAAAACATTATACTCTAATAGAAAATGATCCATCCTTGATTTTTCAGTAGACTTTTGAATAACAATGACTATGTACATGTGTGTGGGAGTGCATAACACCCCAAAACGAATATTTAGATTTGAAATGAGTTACTAGTACTTTTGTTTTAAAATACTAATACCCAACTAGCAGTAATTGTTAATTTCACTAATCCCATACTTCCAGTATCCAATTATCCATAGAGTGCATATATATTTCTTGATTCTCACTAAATTCCCAATTCATGGGTTGATTTTTGCTGTATGATTTATTTAGTGTCCAAGCAAAGGATGTTCATCTATCCCAGGTCATATTACTCGTACAACACTCCAAAACCAAGCTATAGCTACGGTAACTCCAATTGATAGTCACACAAAGGTAAGATGCTATTTGTGTTGCATATTATTTAATATGTTACTTTATTGGCAATGGTAAAAATTTTAAAATTATACGAAATTTACATGATACAGTACACATTTGCTGAACATGTTCACAACAGTATTATATGTTGTTCTTATAATTGTAAAATTGAATAAATGAAATCTATGTAGTGTTTTTAAGTACTGCATTTATGATTGACGATGTACATTGTGTACTTCATTATTATGGATGGCTGATATAATATGCATGTATTTGTAACATCATGATATTAACAAATTCAATGAATTTTTTTTTTTAAGTATAATGGTGTTGCAGATACAACTGTCGTATTTCTGAAGCAGCAAGAGGTGGTACACTTTGTCCTGAAACAAAGGCAAGTCACAGTTACTGCTGTACATTGCATATTTTATTTTAACGAGTAAGCTCAGTTGGCAGGATCACGCTTGTTCGTATTCAGGGGATGTGGGTTCGACTCCTACATCCCTATATGTCTCACTTGTCTCTCCTCATTTTTCATTACATACATACATACATACATACATACATACATACATACATGTATAATCTTGAAGGACTGGTTTATGTAATTAGTTCCAATGTATACATGAGCGAAAGATACACTGATATGAAAGCGATTACATGACATAAAAATGACATGAATATACCAATTTTCCATCACTTGAACATGTAACCTGTAACACATGTAACATGTAGCACATAGGCAGGTATGAGAAGAATGAGATTTGTCACTCAGTATCTATGGGCCTCTAAGTTCCCTCAGAGAAGAGAACACGTCCCTGTAATTTTTGTTACTAAAGAAGAAAGGGCAAAATATAACAAACTAGAATCTAAATCTGTGGCACAATTAAAGTGTGAAATGCAATCCTACTTGTCAGTGATGTCTCCAGAAAGAAGAATAGAGTGGGATAGTAAAGTAACTAGACTGAGTAAAAGTAGGGTTGTTAAATCAACATGGTTAAAACCTGTCACAGAAATCCAGGATGCAATAATTAATGAAGTGGGGGAAAGTGATGGTAATGTAGATGGTATTTCTGAGGATGACAAGTGAGACAAATATTTGTTAAAGTGAAGATTAAAATTATCCAGTGAAAATGTAACTATTTTGATGCTACAATGTGAAGTGTATCTTTTCATGATTACAAATATATATGTATAGACTCTGATAGTTTAAAAGATTAAAGTAGAAAAATTAAATTTAGATTACATTAGAGTTGGTTTCTATAATATTTAATGCTAGATGTAAGTTTCACTGTTTATCTCAGCAATAACATTTTTGCATTGTCTTTTTCAGGTATGGTGTTTGGGGTTCCACCTTTCATATACGAATCATAAATCTAAACATGGCTGATTTGGAGTAATTAATTCATAGAAATAATGAACTGTCAAGTTGCTCTCTACATCTTTATACAAATATACCAAAGTCAAAACAAGACAAATGTCACTGTAGTACAAATTAACACATGACACTGTGTTGAATAATTTTGTTGTTGGTGTAGGTCTGAAATACCATTATTAAAATAATTGGATTGTTTTTAACATTTTCTGTCCATTTTGTATTTGTAGACAACAAATAAGCATGAGGGCAAATTGACATTTCATGTAAAATTTCAAATTGAAATTGTCCAGTTATTAATGGTAATGATGCATACATGTGTTTTTTATAAAACACACATACACACACACACATACACACACACATGCATGCATGCACACAATACATCTATTCAAGTAATTGGTCGAGTAGATAGCATATTCAGTAAGGAGTCAGTTGTTGTTTTTTATCTGTAGCTTGTTTCACACATTTTTGGAGTTTTTATATATCCAACTGATTCTGGTAGTACCTTACAACACTCCTACTGAAGGCTTACATACATGTTCATACTATGTATTGTATGTACGTATGTATGTATGTATGTATGTATGTATGTATGTATGTATGTATGTATTATATGTAATACTTGTAAATGTTTCAATTCAGAAGTTTTATTTGAAAATAAAATTCATTGTATATCATAATTCATCGTCTATCATTTTCATTCCCTTATAGATACATGCTTGCTTAGACATAATTTGATTGCAAGTTTGACTAGAAATAACGCCCAATTGTCCATCTAACCATCCCTTACCACTCAACCATCTACCCATCAATACCTATTTAGCCCAAACTCCATTCCCCAAAATAGTAAATAATGACAAACCAGTAGTTAATTGTGACAACTGTGTATATAAACAGTTGAAGGTCTTAACACTACAAACAAGGAGTATGTGTAAAAAGAAATTAAGACATCAATTACAGTGTCCTTGCTAGTATTTCTAGTTTTCTCAGATCAGAGATAAAATATTGAATTAATGAAATAAGTGACACGAGTAATATATTGTGCAAGTGACATCAAAAAAGACAATTTATTGTTTGTCTTTTTGATATCATGTTAGAAAAGTGATGATGATCCCATCACACCAAACAAGTGAGAAATAAAGTAGTCTGTGACAAAAGGTATATCAATCAACATAATAGGGGTATCAAAAGTACAATGACATGTTTTGCAAATTAAGTATATTGCCAAGTAGTGCTTCGGATTTGTTTTAGAAACAGCTGTAAGTTGAAAGACCAAAGCATATCTCTTGTTAAATTAGAAATCATCATTAACACACCCACCTTAATTTTACACACATAACCAACCATTGAATCATAGAAATACATCACGTGACCAAGGTTTGCCTGAAGTCACAAACATGTACGTAATGATCTGTCAAACAAGTGATGATTGCCCCCCCCCCCTCCACGCCAAAACCAACGACATCAGCAAACACGAACTAGCTACAGTATAGTCTCTGTATGTCACAACGATAACGTAATACTATAAACATATGTGTTGTATCCTAATCAGCGTTTACTCAATAGCACACTGGTGACGGTAATCTGTGTAGTTTACCTACCTGTGATGTATTCAAATCAAAATTCAAACTTCGAACTCTACACTAAGTTAACATTTTGTGAAAGTGCACAGAACAGCTTTCATAACACCATGAAACCATGTAATTCACATTTCTACACATACACACACACACACACACACACACACACACACACACACACACACACATCACGCATTGATTACGGTAGTTCTCTTTTTGGAGGATGTGTGGCCCTGAAAAGGGCCGTTTTGATTTGGTTTGGTGTCTAGGGGAACAAGACAGGAAAACTCTGGTTCAGGACTATGTCCTTTGCCCGAGTGACGTCCTCTGTCTTCACCATGAAGCCGGCCGTACACATCTGAACTTTACCATACCGCCGAGAATGGAAGAAACAACGGCCCTTTGGCTTCAAATAATACCGTCCATTTGAAGCTAGACGTGCATCAATCACTTTTGCTAGTAACTGAGCAGCGTCTCTCTTCAAATGGCCGAGTACTTTTTGATGTTGTTCCATTCCATTCTCGACGATACCGCAAGCATTCGGATCATGCACGTTATTCAGTTCATGGATGATGTTGTATCCTCTCCCTGGCGTTAGTTCCCCCGAATAATGGTGCATTCCCACAGCAATTACGTTTCTGATGATGACTTTCGGCATCGTGATTAAAACTTTGTTGTGGTTTTGCTCTGGTTCAGCAGACGATAAGAAAAACAAAAGTAAGCGCGCCTATTTGCATAACCTATGACCCAAACTTTCTGTGACGCTGATTGGTTAAAATGAAGAGTAGAACGTACTACTTAATATTCATGACTAATTCCTTATATGGCGATCGACTTGACTGATAATGTAGAAGGGTGCAGAATTGGATTTGAAGTTTACAACCCTGTTTCGAACAAACGCTTGTCATTTGGGCGCCCAATGCGTAGAATTATGACTATAGCACATATTACATTGCTTGTTTGACGTCAATAGTGTCTTTTGAAAAGTGGCAGTTTACTTAAAGTCTCGTCGACTGATTTCCAATATGGCGTCGGTCATTATGCTCATTAACATATTCATTTTTTTTTCAAATTACAAAAAAAAAATCATAAAAAATAAAAATGAGGATGTGCTGACTTGAAATTAACAAATCTGAGTAAGCTACCCCCTGCGCATCAACACGCCAGATATCAAAGCAATCTAATAAGAGGTTTTCAAGGAGTTGATGAAAATGACATTTTATGAAAAAAAATCATAAAAAATTGAAAATGGCACAGATCAACTTGGCATGAAAAAATCTGAATAGCCTCCCCCCAGGGAACATGCACACCAAATATCGAAGAATTCCGACCGTCACTTATGGAGTAGATAGTAAAAATATAAAAGTTTGACGGACACCTATGATTCACTCTACTCTCTATACCTCAATACCCACCTATACCTAAAGCTACGCTTTCAGCTTTCGCTGACAGCGGAGCTAATAAAGCAGAAGTTTTAACTAGACTTGGACTTATCCTTTTATTCAAACTCAAGATATGCCATACTCAAGTCCATCTGTGTTGAAAAGTTCATCATACCATATCACAGTAGTTGGATTGATACTTGTATGTACTAAGAACTCAACTTTAACACCTGCTTGAAAATTTTACTTGAATCCCCACATTAAATGCTGCAATTGGCGTGCACAATTTATAAAGACCAGTGCACAACAGAGTCATCAGATACAAAATTCTGGTTGTTTTACATCTGGTTTACAACTCTACATCAAATACCTTCACTATTGATTGTGAAGTAGCACCTATTGCAAGATTGTGTAGCATGGATTAATACAACAGACTGATTGTTTTCAAATTGATTCAGCTGAACATAGTTGGTGACACTGCTTTGATCTGGTGCGAATTCCTGGCCCTACAATCTGGTAGGTTTCCCAGCAACTACTGTGCACCTGTCTGCTATCACTCATGACATTATAGTCTCTGCATTGTTTTGTCTGAAAATCTACTTCAAATTACCACTATTTATAACTTTATTCTCTTTGTTAAGTAGTTTCATATATGTTCAAAAGAAAATCAAAATTCAAAATTTGTGCTAGATTCCATGGAAAATAAAAATTTGACAATACCTTGCTCAAGACACAAACTCTGAAATGTTGCATACCCCAGTATTTACACAGAATGTAAACGTTCAAATTTGTTTTGAAAGCTTAACCTATGAGAAAAGGATTAGATTAAAATTGGTGGAGCTGATTCAATTCCAGATCTCAATTTTATTAGAGAAGCCATGGTATTAAGAGCATCAGCCATCAGCCACTGAACTCATCCTTGAGGGTGCCATTGTTTGGTTTTTATTTTGGATGGAATTTCAGGCTTATTAGGAGACCTGCTCAGGCATTACTGTAGGTATAACTATAATAATACTTATTACTATGACTACTGCCCAATTATTTTGTGTTCGTGCATTTTTTTTTGTAGTTTTCCATTTTTTTTAAAGAATGTTGACATTCGGCCAATTCATCAGCTATTAGCATCACTTATATCTATCATATGATATGCAATGGTGATCTCTATATTCCTGTCTCCTTTATTTGCCTGTGTACTTTATCTTTATATGTATTCATTTTTTTGTTAGATCCAGAGAACTTCTATATATTTTTATAATTTTGCCACCAAATAAGAATTTTCATAATTATTTACAGTATATGTAGTTTTTTTGTTATAACTCATATCCCTAAATTTGTCTTAATTTACATGTAAGTCTGGTCTATGGACTTTCATTAGTTCCTAGGGAATTATTTACATGGCCTTCATCAGATTTTTTTTCTTACTTTCAAAATTTGTATATTTCTGTTCTCTTTTTGGTAGATTAAATTGAATTTGAATTTGAATCTGAATTTGAACAATAAATGTATTGTCATGATGTACTGTAACATAAGTATGTAGGTATATAGTGCATCAATAGTCTTGCATGTACGTTGTTCATTTCCTTGGAAACACTTCAAACAGGATGATAGTGAGCAACTCAATTTTGTCTTGAAGGTTACAAGACAGAACTGTGACCCACTGTCTCCTCTTACTTGGCACAAATGTATGTTTGCTAAAAAGCACCATGTGTCCTTTCCTTATACCATCCTCAGGGACACGACATCCAAAATATTGCATTCCAAGTGTCAAATATGCACAAATAATGTATTAACGTAACTGTGAAGGGCTTGGGACACAGCAAATTAACAATGTCTTGTCTTAAATATTTCAGTTAGTTAGGTGCACACTCCACTACTAGCACTAGAGAGCTTTGCCACATTCTTGTATGCACAACTTCTCCATTGCCCACGATCTCCTGATATTTTCTCTGCAGTTAGCAAGGGTAGTCCAGTATCTTTCAGGTTTTTTTTCAGAAATATTTCAGAGTTCATTTTTGTTATCTTATGTACTCAACTATAACATTTTACACAAATAAAATAGACTTACCGACACAACTATTCACTTTACGGCCTATAAAAAGATGCCTAGATACAATCATACTCTGATGAAATGTACTTGTATGATGCTCTATATATTATGCAAAACAATGATACAGCCTAACTTTGATATTCAACATGTACATTAACGTTAATCCAATTCTAGTGTTATGTCAATTTGCAAACAATTCTACCCAGAGCTGCATTCATGCTAAAAATGTATTTCAATGGTGTGAATTGTTTATGAAATATTACTAAGAGTGTTTCCTGTAAATTTCTCATAGTGTTTCCATTACATCAAAAAATATTGATTTGCTCTTTGATTTGTGTATTTCTCCTTTTACTACTGTTATTTCTCATATTGTTACCATAGTGACATGGATTAGAACTAGTTTTGGTACTCTTAAAGTAAGGAGGGTGTTATCGAACGTGAACAAAAAATTAGTAAAATGGAATTCACAATATATATTGCTGGTGATAATATTGATATTAATATAGTATTTAAATCATAGTCATCAAAACTACACAAAATTTAGAAATCCTGAGGTCAACAGAAAAGAAACTTGTACTTTGATGAAAATAATTGCAACAATTACAAATGGTCATATACATAATTAAACCTTTTTAAAACTAAAGTTCACTTTGATTTACAGATTTATTTTTCAAGCAGACCTTAGTTTTAGGACAATATGTACTATTTATCTCCTCGCCTCTTATTATTAATATTTTTGGTATGATCAGCCACTTTTCAGTTTCAGGATATCTACATAATCAAAGTGTACATTTCTGTCAAGTTCTCTTATTTCAGCAAGTACATGTTTAAATTACTATTTTAATGTGATAAAAATCCACCTTAACGATTTGATTGATAGCTTCGTTACAAGGCAAACATAGAAACCTAGTCAGGTATTGATTTTTTCTGCCGCCTTCAATGTCTGATAACCTAGAGCAATGTATAAGTCTATCCATACACAGAAAAGTAGGTATGGTCAAAAGTCAAAGGTCAAAGGTCAAACTACTTGTTGAGACCAAATCACATTATATTCATACCCATGTTTTTACCTATCCACCTATTTATTTATTTATTTATTTATCTATTTGTTTATTTGTTTATTTATTTATCTATCATACCCCTTTTGGATCAGGGGCTTACTTAAAGTATGTTATGAGCAGCACTGGCAGTTTTGAGGCTAAATTCTCAGCATATGGCCACCAATTAATAAAAGCAAAAATGCTAATCCTTAGATAAGTCTTGAATCTATGGTTACACTGTCATATTCTACAGTCAAAACAAATAGTTAATGGTGTTATGATGGACTTACAGCCACTCTATAGATCTATATTTGAAGATGTGTCATAGGGGTTTCCATTTTGAAATGACAGTATAGAACAGGGAGCAGCTGGAACTTTACTTGATAGCCATTAGTACAGATTCAATTTTCAAAATGAAAAGATTTGAATCCCTTGCTGTGTGAATGGATGAATTTTAATACTAATAATTCACTAAGAGCTATCTGACAAAGACATGCAGTCAGTTTAAAGACCACCATTTCAAATGTAACAATATCATATTACAAAATATTCTACTTGTCTCTCTCAGGCTATGAACTGGGATTATCAGTCCCTAAACTCTCTTGCCAAAAAAAAAAAAATCCTGTATTATACTACATACATGACTAATAGCACTTCTACTACAGAATCTATTCCATGTATGTACCATCTTTTTTATCTCAATATTATTAGACAGTATTCTGAGATCTTTTCGCAGATAACATGACATTGATTAAATTAAAGGCATACTTATCTTTTTTCTTCAAGTTTAGTACTGACCCAATGACATTTCTATATTAAAACCTAGCTCATGTAACTATTTCATACCATTTCTCTTCCTTTTCAGACACTCATAGAATTGTTGTTATACAATCACATTGTTGAATTCAAGGCACAATTTTTTTTCACTGGATTTTGCATTGACTGAATGGCATTTCTATATCAAAACCTAGCTCACATAACTAATAACTATTTCATACCATCTCTTTTCATTTCAGGACACTATTCACAGAATTTATTTTTTAAGTCTAAAATTGTTGAATTCATGGCACATTTCAATTTCTCTTTAGTTTAGTGTTAACCCAATGACATTTCATACCTATTCCATACCATCTCTTCTCTTTTCTAGACACTATCCATAGAATCTTTGTACAGATAACACTGGTGATTCCACAGCAAACTTACCTTTTTCCTCTGCATATATTAAGCACACACTGAGTCAGTGAATAAATAATGGTTTCAGTTAGCAGTTAGATAATTGGATATTAATCATCAGGTTCCTGTTGGGGTGATCTTCTTTGCCTGTGATGTCTTTGATAGGTTGTGATTGTCAGAATCCTTTGTGATGATTGTCAGATGCAGATTGATTTTTTCATTCAATGAATCACATCAATTTAGTCTCTGAAATAATAACAAAAGCAGGAGTGTTAAAGGCCAGGGTTTCAATCCAGGTTCTTGTAATAATGTTTCTCATCAGTGGATCCATTAAGATTACACAGGATCATTCATTTGTTCTGCATTAACTTTTTTCTATGGCTATGCCAGACAATTATTTACCAGACGTAAATTGAAATGCTATTCCAAACTGGACCTTCAAAATAATAGTGAACATTACATGATATGATTTTGCTTTTATCTACACCATCTATGAATGCATACATTTCTGAATAGTTTCAGTTCTAAGGGCCTTTTTCAAATAAAATACATGAAAGATCTTTCCCTCTGTTCACGCTATTTTTTCTTTTAAAATAACAATGAAAGAATGAATGAATGGATGGATGGGTGGATGGAAAGGTGGATGGATGGATATGTGTGTGTACGTGTGTGTGTGTGTGTGTGTGTGTGTGTGTGTGTGTGTGTGTGTGTGTGTGTGTGTGTGTGAGTGAGTGAATGAGTGAGTGTCAGTGAGTTAGTGTGAATGGATGCCTGGCTGGCTGGCTGGCTGGATAAATGGACAGATGGATGATGGATGGCTAGATGAAAGAATAACTTCCATCTTGTTCACTCCTTGTTTTTCCCTTTACATGTAAGTGAACCAACACAGGGAATGACATTCCTTTTATTCACACCATCTACTTGCCTATAGTTCTAAAGAACTGAACACACAAAATGACTATCGTTCTGTTCACGTTATTATTTTCCATTTATGTTACATCCAGGGTACTATGTTTTACATTCACAGTAAGTGTCAAAATGATCACGTTAAATAACATAGAAAATCATTCAAGTCTATTATGCTTCCATCTATCATTAAATCTCTTGAAGGTTGCTCCTAGCAACGTCCATTATCAAGAGTCTTTGTGTCTAAGTACTTCACTGTTACCTTACAATGTACATGTTGAATATATCATGCATTTCAAATGTATCAGTCTACAAGTGAGTGCATTATCTAATTAGGAGAGATTTCCATGGGTACTGTTGATGGAACTAACACTGGTAAAAAAATCACTAAATGTCCATCTAATATATTTAGTGGTTTACACTTGCACTTACAATTTAATTCATATTTTGCAATTTAGATTTTAAAAAATAGAAGGAATAAACACACCTCTTTTTATATTAAGTGTGTTATCTCATTATGAAAGATTTCATGAGTACCGTTGATGGAACTAACACTGGTAATAAAATTACTAAATGTCCATCTAATACATTTATACTTGCACTTACAATTTAATTCTTATTTTGCAAATTTGATTTTAAAAAAGAACAAATAACACATAATTCTTTATATTTAAGTGTGTTATCTCATTTCAATATTTCATGGTTACTGCTGATATATCTGATACTTTTATAGTTGAATGTACATTGTACACCTTAGACTTTTACAATTACCCTGTAATTCTTATCTAATAGTCATTTTGATTTCAAAAAGAACAAATAACACACAATTCTTTATATTACATGTTATCTCATTATAATAGATTTCATGGTCACTGCTCATAAAACACTTCTATTCACTGAATGTACACCTTAGACTTTACACTGACAATTACAATTTAATTATTACTTAGCAATTAAAATTTCAAAAAAGAACAATAGTGAAACATGTCATTTTGTATGATTGTCTAACTTTTTAAGGGCTATAGTTAAATTATTAATATATAATTCTTGACAAAATCTTATATTTCTAAAATATTTACATATCTTACAATATTATTATAATGAAGTATACTACTCCAGACATGTTAATATATCTTCATTTATCATACTGACTGTTGATAGTTATTTAAGACACCATCAATCTGCCACAGATGATAAATGTAATATTACTTTCTATAATTTTATCTCATACTTAATTATGTAATTTTTCAAAAGTCAAGATAAATCATCCTAAATATTTATTATGACTGTTATATATGTAACAATAATTAGGTGCTAAACAGTTGGAATGTCCACCTCTACTTCATTTTGAATTCATCAATGACACTTCTTTGATTGCTTGCAAAAGTGAAAAGCTATATTTGTAAGCTTTTCACTAAGGTGAAAATACTTCCACAAAAACTTTAAACTATTCTAGTACAGTGTTCAATAAAAGTCAATGTAAGCCTCTGAAGGCATCAAAAACCACCTCCTGGTTGTTAAATCTGTTTTTATTCATTTTAAAACTATACATACTGGGAGTGGCTGAAACTGGAATAGTTTTTTTTAATTACACAACCACAATATATTCATAGAAAATCATTAAAAATTCCAATAAAATTAGACATTGTCCATGTTGATTAGAGGACTATTTTATCCAAAAGTAGTACATACTGCCTGGTAGACTCTCTCACAGTCCTCGGAACTTCGCTTTACTAAAATCGACGCTAAATGAATTATTTTGTATGTACCGATACCATCTACATAACGTACTCCATCGTACTCGAACAACCTTGTACTGGTTAATTAGCTGGCATCGGTACATACAAAATAATTCGTTTAGCTTTAATTTTAGTAAAGCGAAGCTCCGAGGGCTGTAAGAGAGTCTAACTGCCTGGTTAAAATTGTGATTGTATTGGGATTCCGATTTTCAGGTTTGGACCAAGAAATCACTTTGATTGGATTTATTGTACCATAAATAATGATTGTGTACAGTTTAATACACAAATACCTTTACTCGCATGTGATTCAATACTTAAAAGGTGTTCAATATTACAAGAAAGTCATACAAAATAGTTCCAAAAAACATTCCTGTTGCAGCTTTAATTTTTGTATTTTGTAAACATAACCGGCAATAAGAATACGTTTGTGACATTTTTCATACATTTAGTATTCCCAAAAAATAAAATACATATTTTCAAAAGGACTAATGGTTTTCATACGTCGTCAAAAGGTTAGTGTTTCAACAGTACTGATTGCTCTCATTCATCATGTCTGTGTATACTCAATGTGTCTTTATTGAAAAAATATCAAAAGGTATACTATATAGCATTTAGGACAACATGAAATGAACACCACAACACAGTGTAAAATTTAGAGCTTTCATAGAATTCAGGCTCCCTATGGAAATGGAAATATAACTGTGGTGGAGGTTTTTAATGAGAATGGAGGTAATATCAATTTTTCCTCAAATATGCTTACAGAATAATAACACATGGGTTGCAAACAAATTGCAGCCTGGAATATTCCATCTATATAGTGTTGCATTTCCTGAAGTGCATTTGTAAAATAATAGCGTTTTTCCTAAGGATGGTAAGGTGGTACACTCTCCTTGGCTTTTTAAAATGGTTTGACAGGGAACAGTTCTATTAATACCACATTTCTTGTTTTCCATTGTTGGGGTGCTGATTTTTACAGAAAACAGTAGAAACAAGGCGAGTAACATACATTCTTGATTACTATAATTGAGACAGCGTTGTATGGATTACATTTTGTATTGTCTACATTCACATACAAAAATACAGTATATTTCCTAGGTAGACGACCTTGTCTCCAACTTAATGGAAAAAGACTATGCTGCAATTATTTTCTCTAGGTAAATTGAATCAATTCATACATTAGGAAATTCAAAAGTCAAGTTTCTGATTAAAAAATACCTATTTGTAAATTTAGCCTGAGAACTAACGTCGTTAGGTTTCATTAGAATATCACATGGTAAAGAAATCAGATTGATTTACAAAATCAGACAGTTTCCTATACCGTATTATATACAAAAAGTCTCTGGTGTGAACTTTAGATTTGGTGATCTGACTTGAAATTGCAACTGTCAGATGGCCTCGAGTCTCTGGCCTACAACGTAGTTATACAAAGCTTGAAGAATCAGATCCAGTTACACACTGAAGAAGGACAAACGATTTTTTCAAAACATGTCTGTTTCTCAATCAAAAAGTGGAAGAAAGATTATGAGAATTTGTGTATGAATCATAGTGCTTCCATGATGAACATACATAGTGTTATTCATGAAAAAAAACATTACAATTTACATACCACACACAAAAAGACAGTACAAACAATGTGGAAGCAAACATATCTTTGATGAATTACATCAATACAATGGTATCTGGATGACAACTCCCATATTTTCAGTTGGAATATGGTCACAGACTTGTAGATAAAATGTAATATCATGATATATCATGAGCCTCTGATACAATTTGTGGAAATCAGAACAATTTTACTACCCTTAACAAAAGCACAGTATGGTGATAAGCTACAGATAAGCAATATTATTATGGTAACTGGAAAACAAATCTCAGCTTCAATATTGCAACAGATAATAAAAAGTAATATCATGATATATGTTTATGAGTCTCTGATACAACATATGGAATTCGGAAAAATTTCACTACAAAAGCAAAGTATGGAGATGAACTGGTAATACCTAACAACTAGAGAACAACTCTATATCTTCATTTTACAACATGCATATACATTACAACAAGACTGTACATAATAATTTGTACCTACCAAGTGATAGCTGTCCACTGCAGTTATGTTTACAATGTCAACAAATTTGCTGGTAATTTACATACATGTACTACTACAGGAACCAACAAAACACACAATGGGTACTACATCATACAAGTAGACTTGTTTATCATGATGGGCTTTTGCTCTATAAAAAGTAAATGCCACTGCTTCCCTCGCTACCATAGCAACGGCACATACATTCATCATGGAAGAGCACTTCCTTCTTCCTGCAACTCTGATATATAGTTAGTTACTGTAGCATACTATTAGTAAGCTGATGCAGAATAATAAATATACTCATAATATGTTTAAGCATCTATAACAATTGACACTGGAATATGTTACCCATCTTGGTTCATTCCGTATTATATGCACCTATTTTACTTGCAGAAATATGTCTGAGTATTTTTTAACTGAATAGAATGATGGGAATAAGCCTGGAGGCATACATATACATACTCATATATGTTTCATCACATGATTACAGTTTCAAACACATTTCATGTTATTATCCTTCAAGGAAATCCATAAAATGTCATCTAAGTCTTTTTCCTATGGAAGCATGTTCAACAACCAATCTATTAAAAGCTGTGTATACAATATCTATTCTACCAATGAATTAAAACAATTTCAATACATGACTGAAATTTTAGATATTTTATTGATTGCTATCCAGTATATAAATAGTGTATGTCATTGTCACTTCTAAGACATGGCCAACAAACAGTTGTTACTTTCCCACCAATAATATTCAGTATCCTGAAGGAGACCACAAAGTATCTATCACAAACCAATTATTGCACTTATTTGCCTGCTTATTTTCCCCCCAAAGTTTCCATTATTGAATATATATATAATCAGTTTATTTACCTGAATATGAATATAAATATTATAATATTATGTCTATTAAGTATATCATTTCTAAACAATTAATTCATGTTACACATTACATTCAATGAATAATGTTAAAGTGATAAGTTCGATATTCAAATAATTATGGATACCAATTAACATATACCAATATTTTGTAATTTGTATTGAATGTACTCTTTCGGCAATTCATCTGGATATACTTGCAAAACAAGAATCTACAGAATATTTTAATACATTTTTGCAAGCTATAAATTCAAAGAAACAGACACAGACTATAGACTGCAAACAACATAACATTGTACTGTACAACACCATGATTCTGTACATGCTATTTTCAGGAACTCGAAACCATCTATAAATCATTTTGCTGCCTGTAATGATGTCCACATATTTCTCATTTCTCATTTTCTCCTGATGCCAGGCATAGTGGTAATTTGAATATTGTACAGCATAACCTGTAACATTTGCTCCTAAATTTATAACCAGGCCGTCATGTTATTCCATGATTTATATTCACATGGATATGTGTTAGCCCATTATCAAAACACTGCCAATTTATGGCTCATTATTTTTACTTTGCAAAGTATACATTTATGAAAGTTCACTTTCAATTTATTGCCAGGCAGTTACACTTTGTAGTTAATACATGGATATGTGTGAGCCCATTATCAAAACACTGCAAATTTAATGGCTTATTATTTTTACTTTGCAAAGTATATATATGTGAAAGTTCACTTTCATTTTGATTTGAAAACTGATAGAAGGAAAGAAATGATTAAATGAACAAAATACAATGTATTAAATATTTCATAGAAGTGAATCAGTATCAAAAAGATTGAGTAACAGAGAGTACAGGCACATATCTTAAATCATCACCTCTTTGTCAAGGCCACCTACAGAATTTAAAATTGATGTTTATCATCATTTTAAAACCATATACATTTATCAAGCAAGTCATTTTAATTAGTGTAGAACTTACTTTTTTTGGTCATATCAAGTCAAAGGAACAGTGAGGAAAAAACTATTTAATTTGATGACAAAACCTGTTTCATATTGCCAGCAAGAATTCCTCTGAATTGACAGCAAGTCTACTATGCGCAAACAGACAAAGGGAAGCACCAAGTCATCATTAGATCAGGTCTTTTTTGAATTTTGAATCGACTATACATATTGCTTTATTTGTAAGACAATCATTCATCATGGCATGTAAAGTATAACAGATGATTTGTAATTCACAAGATTCCAATACATCAAGAAACTGACAAAACTAAATACTAGTAGTACCTTTTTGTTAATTTAAATCAACAAGTAATTGTTAGATTATAGAACTGACAGATCAGATTGGATAAATAACTGAATGATTGATTTCAAGACCTTCACTTTTTGTTGTGAGAAACTTCATTCAACTTTACAACTGTCCTTTGGGATACAACTTGTGTACAGTAGTCATACTCTGTTTGTATTTGTTCCTATCAATTGTCCGTGTCTCTGTATATGTTATGGTTCTGTCCTTGCCAACAAATGGGTTGTCCTTTCCCTTGTATAACATCGTACAGGGTTATATTCAGAGAAAACAGTATTTTTAGTTTAAAAGTTCAAACTTTGTGAGTGCACTTGTGCCATCTTCACTTGTGTCTGTTTTCTTTAATCTCATAGATTAGTAAAGCACTTAAGTACAAAAAGAAAAGTAATCTCTATTCAAATGAACACCTTTTGTTTACATGTATGTAAATACAGTAGCTGCCTCTCAGGCAAAACCCCTCATAATAACCTGGGGGTGAATGGCTTAATAAAATACCTGCAGCCCTATTAAGGCTATCAAAAAGCTTGGCAGTAGTATTATCCAACAGATTAGAACTAGGTACAAAGAATGTGTTCAACTTCAAGGAAGGGGTATATTCTGATGTGAAGAATTAAATAGGCTTGTTCAAAAGAAGAGTGGCATTGACATACGACATTCTTGTACTCTTTCCACCCGTAGCTAGGTAAACACTACACAGCTTCGCCAAGATTCAACACTTTTGCTGTGAGTAACTGATACTGTACTTTCATTTTCTTTCATTCTAATTCCTATATAAATTATTTGAATTAAAGTTGGCACATTAGAAACATAATAAACACTTTTAATGATAGAAGTTGCAAGCATAATAGCTCATTCACAACACATCAATATTATCATGTTACATGTAAACATAAACAACGCTTGCATTAGTAAATACAAATTTGTGAAACTCTCTGAGTACAAATGTAAATATAAGTACATTTCTATAAAATACAAGTACATTACCTAGTGCTGTTACAGTATCTGGTTGCTGGCAGTGTTGGTTTCATAGCTATCGTACCCATGGTTACGTATGTTAAAGGTATACAGTCATGTACAATTTCTTGTCAATATTAAGGATCTTTTAAAAATACCACAGAAGGCTAAACTCTAGTTGTGTGAGCTTTCAAATTTGGAATCAATGATGGTTTTCATTTAAACTGTCACGATGTAGTTACTAGTAGTACTTAGTCTATAGTGCTATCCTTCATCCACTCCTTCGTATCTCTCTTATCATGTTGGCATCCAGACTAACTGGTACTTAACTTCTTAAGTATAGTATTGTATATGAAGTCCTTGCTGTACAACATACATCTGTATGGTGAATAGTGGATTCCTTGTGACAAGACATACAGTCTGTTGATGATCCAGCCCTAGCTAGTCCTCGCTATACAACATACTATGTATGGTGATGTCCTCTCAATGTGGAACACAAATGTAGTATGAAGTCCTTGCTATAGTATAATACTGTACAACATACATCTATCTATATCATGGTCAGGTCCTTGCCACAAAATATACACATGTATGGTGAAGCCCTAGATAGTCCTCACTATATAACATACAGATGTATGGTGACGTCCTTCCTCTCTATAGATGCCATACAGAAGTGTTAATTAGTCCTTGCTATGCAACATACATCTGTATGGTGAAGTCCTTGCGACAAGACATACAGACTGATGTATGGTGATCCAGCCTAGCTCGTCCTCGCTATACAACATACAGACGTATGGTGATGTCCTCCCGATATAGTATATGGCATACAGAAGTATGAAGTTGCTATGTAAATGGTTAATTCCTTGCAACAAGAGATACAGACTGATGTATGGTGATCCAGCCCTTGCTAGTTCTCACTCTACAACATACATATATATAGTCAGTCCTAGCTGTATGTATGGTACATACAGAATGTAATTGTATACTGAATTCCTAGCTACAGTCCTTACTACACAACGACGTAGAGAAGTGGACAACATGACGATATGTCAGTCTACGTGTCATTGTGGTAAATGGAAATATTAAACACAGCTATACTCCATTTTGTGGTAATTTAGCAGTCCAGGAATTCCCAACAATTACAAGGTGATTGAATAATACGCCAATATTAAAACATATAATATGATGGATGGGTGAGTGTGAATGCAGCCACCTGTAGTAGATGGGTGGTTTCCTATGTGTAATTTTCTGTAGCCATGGTAAATAGTAAAAAGAAATGTCTCCTGGCTATACACGTTTAAGTGCATTTGACGACACGTTATTGAATTATTAATTAGTAGGTCTTTGAATTATAACAGTGCTATACATAGTACTGGTTAGTACTTGAATGTCTTCAATTGTAACAACTTAAATATACTTAATCACAATAATTACTTCATGAATAATAAATATGTTGATTCTTGTGCCATTCTCATTTTACTTCGTATTATAAGTTATTAAGGTCCTTCTTTGTTTTATCTTGGATATTAGGTTTTCACACAGTTGTTAAGGTCTCTCTGTTTTTATGTTGGACATTTTCACTGTTTAACCCTTCATGCATGATGCTTATTCTTTTTTTAGTTCTGTAAAGTGCATTGAGGCTGTTGCATAATGAGCTGATAAGAATGTACTATCATTAGTAGTATTATATTATCATTGTTGTTGATCCACAAGAATGAAACTGATTAATGCTCTGTTTCCTTCACAGTACTATAGCTGAATTACATGTGTGAAATTAACTATAGTTCAATATAAAGAATCAAACAAACAACAACCACCATTTCATATCATTAATTTATAAATGTACAGCCTCAAACTTGGTATTCAGCTTCTGCGATATTGTGTGATCGTCCCTTACTTTAGGTATATTAATTTCCATGACACAGCAGTGGCAATGAGTTGTCTCCCATGAGGATAATAGCAATTAAATGTATGTCCTTTGTAAACTCTAACCTTATCTACTAATTGTCCTATAAAATCTATTATTATAGGCTAGTGAAATTAGTAATTGTTAAAAATACATGTATCTGATACAGGCTATTCTGTCACAGTTTTGGTACAAGGTAAAGATAACATAACACCAGTATTAAGAAAACTAAAATGTAAACATTTCCCCACATTTAACTCACACAATGCTAGTGGCACCAGACATATCATACATTTTCACCAATATGCAGACCAATTATCAACACTTGACCAGTAGAGTAAAAATTGACAGTTATATTAAAAGCTGACAGTTACATTAATCACTCTGGATACTTTATTTTGTTTGTATAATTACTGTAATTGGTCTAAAACCAATTTATTATCTGTACTTGGCACATAGAAACAATTGTCAATGCTTGGTAGAATGGCTGCATAGGGATGTACAATAGAACATCCTTCATTACGTTATAACAAAACACAAATACATTGTATTAAGAGTTGGAAGTAAGCCAATGCATGGTTTTAGATGGTGTTACTAATGATAATGATCAAATGTCATATGGTGGAATTGGCTTGGGTCAGGTTTTATCATTTAACAAATTAGAGTCAATTTTATCTTGTGGGTAGTTAAAAACTGAGCACAGGTATCGTTTTAGGCTAAAGTTAGTGTAGAAATGAAAATAAAATAATAACATACACATTACAACGCTCACTTATTTTAGGAACAAATTAGGAACAACATTACACTGGTAGTTAACAATGCAAAAAAGGCATGGTAAACGAGACTGTGTTTCTAGAAGCTATTCATTGGGTTTGAATCTGTAAATATCTCTACCTATATATCTTTATCCCCATGATATACTTACCTTTGGGCTAAAGATATCTTCAGATTCTAATTCAACAGATAGCTGCTATAGACTAAATTCTTGGTAGCCACAAAATTGTGCCATAGTCATTTCATTATTTTCATATCTGAACACTTGGTGGAAGCTCTACATGTGATTGATTAAAAATATTCAACAAGTTGGATGATTAGCATACTAATTTACCAAGACGAAGCAACTATGAAACCACCAAAAACATAGTGCACACTGTACATAATGTATATAGAATTGCTGATTCATTATAGCCTACACATGCCAGCTATACTTTGACACCTTGTCTACCTTGACAAATTGTACATATTAATCTTATTAAGTTGTTTCTATTCATAGACTGAAGATTTTTTATATCACAAGACAAATATAATATTGATGTTATTTTTTGAAATAGGGAAACATTAATTAATAAGACCTTGATATGTTTATGACGGGATAGTGATTAAAGTATTGCACAACCTGTCAAATACAAACATCAAATATAAACAGAATGCTATTTGTTTTGCACAGATGTTTTAGAAACTAGGGGTTCATAACATAACATTAATATATCAATGAACATTTTATGTCACTGATTTTATAAATATTATAAATAAATATTTATAAATATTTAGTTTATACTGATTTTACTTTATATTTCACGTTATTAGACTTTAATAAATTTTGAATTAAGAAAATTTCAAGACTACAAATTACAAGTGTCATTTTTAAAATTCTTTGACATGTTTTTACTTTTTGCTGTCTGAATGTTAGAATTATAGAATTTCATGATTCTATGGGTTTTTTTGGACAAAACTAATACAATACACTGATATCATGATGTACTTGTTAGCAAAATAACAACCTACGTGTACTGCATATGTGTCTTGATATGTTTATTAGCCAGTACAAGACCGATAAGTGCTGAACAACACAACCTATCTCACATCTACTCTAATAGGTGATCACAGGAGCCATACAAATTTCTATTTTTTGTACATAACATATATTCGAAACAATTTTTTTTTTTTTGTAAGAATGTAGTTGACAGTTACATTTAATAATAATTCATTATGTTTTTGTTAATGGTAGTTAAGTAGGTGAGTTTCCCAGTCAATTTTACTAAGGTTTCCTGACAAAACTATACTGTATACAGTATACAAAAAAAAAATCTATGCTAGTTTTCCTGCATATCGAGATTTCAAAACCTTAGCAAAAACGTTGGCAATTCTTAACAGTTTTTCTTTATAGTGAAGTACATTTAAGATATTGCAACATCCAATGACATAACTTTAAACTGTCTCCTTTTTCAAACTCAGACGATATCTCAGACACACTACAATACACAAATAAACTTTTTATTTCAATAGCTAGAGGCAAGGCAGCATGTCAAGAAAGTGGTGGCATGGTTGAATAAATGAACTAAACCTACATGTTTATTTGTGCTATTTCAATCACCAGTCAAGAATCAGTAACAGACTTTGATCCTTACATGACAACATTTGACTGGAATTGAAGCACACTGACACAATCAAAACACAGTAATATTTTACTGTAACTAATACATAGATATGAGGCATGCACTAAGTCACATGTCAACACTTGTGTGCTAAATCCACACTGTAACGATCTCATTCACCTGGTCTGTTTCTGACAGAAAATACCAACTACAAGGAGGTGTTGCTTGCCAATGGCTTCATTAAACATGACATGAAGATGACTGGTTTCTCAACCACTGACACAATGCACGTATACTGTAACTTGTCTCAAAAACAAACTCAACATAACAGTAACGCAGTAACCTATGTATTTCTTCTATTACAACACACGGTTTCACAGCCGTGCTTCCAAATCAGGCGACATTTACATTGTACACTGTATAAATACTAACTACATACAGCCAACACAAAATTCATGTACATACTATTACTAGTACAAATGCTGTACATTTCCTTACATTGTAGTATACTTGTCAAGCGTATAAAACTGACACACCAACACTGATAAGATCACAATACCTGTTTTACACGATAGTTCTTGACATTAGCAAAAACTGGTGTAGGAGTAGCAGAACAGATCATACACAACATACCTGTTGCTTGAAACAAGCAAATCCCGCTTTAGATCGTTACAGCAGACAGCTTTGCCGTGTCTCTGCATACAAACATAATGACATTCAACACTAAGCTATTTGCAGTTGTGAATGGCTCTCTTATGCTGACAATGTGCCCTCGGGATTAACCCATGTGTTTATGTAACATGACTATTCTTATGCCTCCGACCACACTGGATAAGGCTTTAGTTGCTATAGTAGCCATAAAGACTAAAGACCATAATTGATTTTCTATAACGGAAAACTTCTTTTCATTTCTGTCAACGACTTTACCCGTAATTATCTGACTACTGATATACAGTAGAGTTCTATGAATAGGATCACCTCTAAGATGGTAGCCAGATAATTCAACATAGTTAAATGTTGACACTGTTTTGACAAGTCATTCGTCATACAAACTGACAACAAAAACAACAAATTAGCTCTAGTAACCTCCATTCTGCTCTAGTAGGTTCCACTAGTAGAATAGCTGTCCATTCAATTTTATGAATGTATATTCATATGCTGGTGACATATTATCAGAAAATGTATGAATTTTCAAGGTATTAATAATTTTAACTATTAATAGGGAAGTTAAATATTTATTTCATTTATCTATATAGTACTTTCTTCAAAAGTTCCGTATTTGTTAAACCATGACTTAGCCATGCTGTATATATACTATATAATTCAAAATAATCTTCCACGCTAGAAAACTAGAAAGTCAATCACAAAATAAATATCTTTTCTAGAGTTAAAACTTATTTCAAGCAAAATTAAACAAACCAAAACAGAACAAAACCAAGGGGCCAAAATACTTCACTTATTTTTTAAAGAAGCTAACTGTTAGGGCTTATGAGAAGCATTAGTTCTTGCTAGGATCCCAATAATTGGAACGTATACACAATCACTTGATCTACAATCACAGACTCTATGTGTAGGGTCTAATAATCATTATCAATAAATGAACATGTTGCTTTCTCATATTTTTGACCCAATCAGAGTGAACCTTTCAAAAAGCTTCATATTATACTAAATTTTAGGTGATTCACATGAAAAGTTTGAACAGTTTCCCTATTCCTGGAAACGTTTTACAAAATGAATTACAATCTTGCCACCTATCAATGTCGAAATAATTTCTTCTGAGTAGAGCTATCTAATGGTATTATTTATTTATCACCTATTTCTTAAGTTTATTTACATAGTCATTTTCACACCTAAGTTAAGGACACAATGTTTCATAAATAAAGAATTCATTCATTACAAATTTAAGCCATGATATAAGTTGAATGAAGGCTGGGTCAATTTAAATTCTGAAAAGTTTACAGGGACATAGCTTTCAACTGATTTTTTTAAACCATTTGCATCATATGGTAGTTATGACATTATATGGTATCATTGGCAATGTTCAAACCTAAAACACTCACACACAGAGCTGTCAGTGTGAAGTAGCATGCTAGATGTCAAATAAAAACACAGCTATTAACATATAAATAAGTAGGCAAATCCTATTATTGACTTACAGTAAGTACTTGAATTAATTAACAGATGATAATGGGGGTGGGCATTTCTGTAATATACTTTTTATTTCCATTTCAGTATTTCAGTTAATTAAAACTGGATGAAGTCTGGCTGGCAATGTGGTTATAATACCTTGCTTGGGATAATAAAACTAGTAATGAGGTTAGCTTCAACTGTGCATAAAACAGATTCACACACAACTTTTTGTTACAGGTTTTTCTGAATAATACTTTAGAGATATTCAACTATTGTTTGTGAAAATGCTTCAATATCAAACCCTCTCAAGGAAGTGAGTCTAACCCGTGCTAAACACAAACTATTGAAATGTAAAAATGAAAAAAATAATTGGAATTGGAATTAAATGTGTGAAATGCCTAAACTACACGTTAGTGGTTAATGTTTGGGAACCTAAATATAAATATTGATAGGGGAACTCCCAGTAAATAACTGCAGATCACAAAATTTGTAATGTACATGTATGATAATATGTAACATTTATAAATAACCTACAAGAGCAGTAATAAACACTAGGTGCAAATAAACCTCACATGCATTTCACACCACAAGAATTAGTGTGCTTTTGCTTCAGAAAATAATATTAACTTGACACTACAGCTGTGTTGTGTTCAACATTCTAACCTTGTACAAACTAATGTTCTGCAATCAGATACACTTCCACCATCATGAGTCAGTTAACTTTCACTTGTTGTATACATTAACGGAATGTATACTACAACTTTACTATATATGAAATAAAATGCTCCTTGATAGATCACAGTGAATATTGACAGCGTATTACTAGACTAGTCTGACAACAAATATACAGAAACTAAATTTCAAAATGGATTTTGTATACAGCCCCAATTTTCATACATCCTCAAGAATTACTAACATTCCTACAGTATATGCCCTTCTCATGCATCAATGTACAAACTGTTTAAAATTATTTAATCCAAGATATTTAGGAGGTTTTATTTGGTGGGTGGGTGGGTGGGTTGGTGGGTCGGTGGGTGGGTGGGTGGGTGGGAGGGGGGGGGGGAACGGTAAAACCTTAATCTACCAGTTATTTTTGTTTAAGTTTTTGTACAATTGCACAAGTGAGATTGTTTAGAAAAGGGCTTTATCACAAGTGCTTTCTTTGGTCTAAGGTCAATATCTTATTTGTCTGTCTGTCTGTCGTCTGTCTGTTTGTCTGTCATTCTACGTATGTGTCTGTTTGACCGGTTCAGTAAAACTTTACCATTTGTTCACTTTAAAATGTACATTTTTGAAGAATTTACAATATAATACTTACATAACTGTCCTGTTGAAGAAACTTCTCTCAAATCAACTGGTGACCTGAAACTTAGCAGGTCAATGCAAAATTTCACAGACAACCTCCTGTGAAGTCCAATAGTAAACAAACCACATAACAGCACTACGTAAACATGAGGACTGTCACTGACCTATGGGGGACTTGCCAACACACTCACTGGTTAGTTGTCAGCTAAAACAGCTAACAGCACTTCATAGGATCATCAGAGCATCCCTGTAGGGGTTTTGTGCTTTACAAAGAAGGTTCTTTTGTAGAAAACACAGGCTTGGCAAGACTTGGGTCAAACATATAAGCTTGTGTGCGTATTGGTGTCAAGATACCATATCGTGTTACATGCACTGTATTATAAACTCAGTAAGAGGTCCTTACTAATCCCATGATGCATAGGTGTGGCATGATGTTACAAAACAATCTAACAACAGGCCAAGGAATATATACGCATCTCCCTAGCAACAAAAAAGAGGGCATCTTTCCCTCTATTTGATCTGTGTTATAGACATTAAATATTCATTGTTGGAAAATTACAATGAAAGTTTTACAAACATATACAAATATTAAATTACCAATAATTTCAATTTTCATTTTAACAGTAGTTTTCTAATCACATCTTTAAACATTGTCACATTCATCTGGTAGATAGAAATAGCAATAAGTTCTATTCTCCATTCTTTGAATAAATCATCAATACATATTAATTATTAAATTCAATTTGAGAAAACTGTATAATTGCTTATTCTGACATTTGACGATTCCAACCCAGTCTTTTCAAAACTGCACCAAGAAGGAAAATTCACTAAAATGTATCCATATTTCACCATTTTCACCAAGTGATGAAGTATTGGCAGGGATCAGAGGTTTGGTATCTCACAAATATGAAAAGTGAAAATAAATGTGATGATAATTGATATGTACCCAAAAAACTGTCATTTCAGTCCATAATTTCTGAATGCATTTGACAAGTATACAAAAGATAATAACAAATAATTAACTTGCTTCACAATCTAAAATTCACAACAATGTCTCTAAAATGCAAATATTACAGATGTTGAAAATCTATCTGATGAGTACAAAATACACCGTATTTGTTGTGTTCATTTGAATGGACTATATTGTAGGTCACAACATTGTATGGTAAAATTGGGGCTAAAGTCATTAAAACTGATGAAATATGGGTGGGATTAACCTTTTAACCTTAATAATGTGTTTGTAAGTTTAACCCTGCTTAGTATCAAATAAAACAATTTAGGTACTGTATGATCAGAGTCATTGGGAATAATCATTATCTTACAGTTTAACCACACAAGAATTTGCAGATAACTTTTGAATAATTCATGTATATAACTTACTAGCCTGGGCCCATATCCATTTCAAAACACATTTCCTACTCTCCAGGAGAGCACAGACATCAAGCTATAGGGTTCCTACATGTTCATTTTGGTTAAATGTATTTTTCATCAACTACAAATTTTTTTTCAAAATTTTTATTGCAATGGTTCCAAAACTTTCACAAAAGAAAATGTGTTATGTGTTCATTTCCCGTCTTTGATATTACAAGTCAGTAATTCTGATTCAAATAACTCTAACAATGTTAACCGTTTTAAGGTTAGCTTAGTGACTTCATTGTTGAATGGTCACGACAGTTGTCTTAGTGACAAGACAATCCAACAGCTTAAGATATTCAGCTAATGTTAACTGGACAACAACTAAAACATCACATAATATAAACTATACTAAGCTTGGACTTTATAATTTGTTGAAAAGGGGGATGTCTCCTTTATCAACATTTACGTTGAAATCTGGTGAGTTATTAGCAACAAAATATGACTTGTGACCTCGTTTCATAGTCAACAATGAGAATCTGGAGATGCTATAAAACCACTGAAAAAAGCAACACAAAACTGAATTTTATGGGACTGCATACCAGACCATGGTACACTAGGTGTTTGACACTTAAAAGTTGAAGACTTGAATAGTGTAGCTAAGTTTAGAATGTAGGTTTGGTGACATGAGATAAATCACTGCATGGCATCAAAGTACTTGCATGCCTTAGAAATAAGTGCCACACATCAAAATTCTAGTCCTATTATGATTGTTATCCAAGTTTGTGGAAAATATGAGTTTGTTTCAGTGGTCTACAACTGCATAGGAGCACTATATGTTGTCAAAAGATCTGTTGACTTTAGAACACATACTCAACAATACAAAGCACTGCATGGCGACCACTACCCTAAAAAAGTCTGAAAGAACAAAAGCACACTGAAGTGTCACCTAAATATTATTATACAATAGTTGATAAAATCATACAATAAAGTTGATAGATTACATGTAGCTGCAATATGCTCTGTTCTGAACAGGATGGGTTTATTTATAACTCAAGCGCTATCATATAAATCACTGTGTATTGTGTCACCCTACAAAAGTACAATAAGGCAAGAACACAAGTCACAATCAAACTAAAAAGTAGTGGTGCAAGTTAAACAAATGATCATGTGCATTATATGCACTGGTAGTCTAAATCTGATATTCTGTGGCACTATCCATGTCATGTATCACTACACTATGTTTTCAAAGCAGTGACACTAAATATGAGGAATGGTTGTGGATTGAACCATGGCAGTTAGGGTCAAGGTGGCTAGTGTTGCATTGTTAGTAACCATTCAGATCAACAAGTACTTGTCCTTTCCCTGTATATTTCTAAAATCTTGCAACACAGAGAGAGTAACTGAAGGATGAAAGCTGATACATCACAACAATAATAAAAAACCCACCTGTACGATTCAAAGTTGTCTGTTCATAAAACAAACAAATGAACCACGGCTGGCTGGTTACCTTTCAGTCGATATATGATATATATCACGGACTGTATAACAAACACTTATGAGAGATGGACATTTGCCCAGACTTTACAGTTAGGGGCAGAGCAACAGTTAGGGGGCAGAGCAACAATCACTCTATACATCTATATAAACGGTATACGACCAATCAAATCACACATCTAAGTGTTATGCTCTTAGCCTTGTCTTTGATGCAGCCATGCCATTTAAGTACAGTCTGCCAATAAAAAAGAATTTCAATTGTTGTCAGGAATGAGTACGTCAGAATCTACTATTATGGGAGCAAACATAAAATGGGAACAATCAAAATGATGTCCTCTCTCCTCAGTGATAACAAAAACACAACAAAGGGGAAGCATACAAGAAAACTCCAAAAGCAATACCATATAAGTAGAGATATATAATAGAACAGTAAGTGGAAAACAATTTGATTGTTTGAATAACTGAGCCGCCACTGCTAATCTATGCCCCAAATAACATGGAACGTGCTTTGACAAAGGTGTTCAATTGGTAGAAATACTTTTTGTATGAAAGGGAAGCACATTGGATGTTTACTGGCATTCACAGATCAAATAACATCAGCAGAATCTATTGACAATACTTTCAATTGGCTATTCTCCTTCAAGTTATACATGTATTAAATGTCAAATAAATCCCTTTTCTATGAGCAATGACATACTTTTTGAAATATGATGTTGAAATATTCTCCATCAGGTAAAAGGTTTGGTTTGTTAAAGTTCAAAATTATGTTTCCTTTGATATGTAAATATATTTTTATCAAAACACAAATGAATGAATACATATTTCATGTGACATGTCTTAGTTACCTATCAGTCTTAATTAATGATAGAAACAAAAAAAAACTCATAAATTACTCTGAATAAATTTTGACTAGTACGAAATATATTTGTACATTTGCAGTAAAACAGTGTAAATTATAATACGGTTATAGGTTTGTAGTATAACTACAATGAAATTCAGGTGTCCAGTATGAAAGGCATAGATACCACTGTGATTTTCACAATAAAGACCCCTGTATATAAACAATTCCACTCTTTGGAAAGCCCAATTCAAACAATCAATGCCTAGTTTGGTATACACATATGATAACAGGAGGTAGTAAAATACAAGGCCAATATCTAGATCTAGACTGAGTAAAGTTGACCTACCTAGAAACACTATTTATAGACAATCTTGCAATACAAAATCACAGTTGTGTCTTTTCCTTTCACACTTGTCATTTGAATTTTATTGTAATAATAATAATAGATTGTAAATGTAGATGTAAATTTTCAGTGTCTGGAGTATTAACAGATTACAGATATACAGCACTCTTTAGGCAAAATCAGCAAACAGTCGTTTTCAATTTATCGTTCCAAAAGTAACTATATTGTACTATCCAATACAAGAGTTACCATCCTAAATGAATAACTGAACATAATTCTGCATTGGACCACAAACACATAAAATGTGTAAAATCATGCAGTTTGAGTAGGATAATTATTTATCAAATGAATGAAATCCACTTTTTCTTGTCTACAATGTTTTACAAAAATTTAAAATGTTGAAATAAATTTAAAATAGTTTGGATCAGGTGTGATTCTAATAAAATTCACCCAATTCCATGTACACTAACGAGATAAATGAAATTCATTATTAGTTGAGACCAACACAATACAATGATAAGACTGATATTTGACATTGGCCAAAACACTTATTGGTTGTTAATTAATGATGGCAGTCAACAGACTAAAACCTGATATGGTTAACTCCATAAACCTGCAATGATCTCATCAATGTCAATATCACTGCAATCTGATATCACCACCTTGATGCACAAGTGCATGCACTGGATTATCTTGACAAGTTTTCAACAACTAAGGCAGGTGCTACACTGTACTCCTATAAAGCCTCAGTCAATGAGTTCCATAGTCTGAGGCAATGGTACTACCATGACAAATGAAAATATCTAGAAACGATACGTTTGCTTGAAGTGAGCCCTCTATCAGATGTGAGTCATTTATTTGTGAAACTCATTTATCAGATACATACATTGTAATTTGTATATATATAATAATATATATTCATTCTGTATATTTCATATGTTCTAAATTCATATTGTCAGTCAAGTAACACATTATTATGTTATTGATTCGTTTCATGGTAATTTCAAAGCAATGGTAACCTGAAAAAACACTCATGAATACTGCTATAACCTATACAACATATTGATGTGTCTGTTTGGCCAACACTTGGGTAACACAAACTTGTGCATAATTTCTAAATTTTCTTTCTTCAAATTCATTAATTTGAAAATATCAATGTCAGAATTCTGGCTGAGTAGAATTCTATGGCAAATAATTGCCAATTTGTTGAATAGCAAATTATGCACCTCCTTCCAAAGTGAATAAAAAATTAATACTATTAAAACTACTTTTATTAATATGTTATTAGGATAGGGTATTAACCTATACAGTGAAAGATAAACACATAATTCAATATGGTTGACAGGCAAAATAATGATCAAGGGCTATAATGCATGCAATGTATCATTTGAGAATTGTCACTTCCTAGAAACACATGGCGTGAAAGTTGGATAGTTGCTTGATAAAAATATAGTTGGCTCAAAAAGACTTGACTGTGAGTATAATTTGTTTTAATAATCAATGTGTACAAGTCTTTATTCAATATTCCTTTTGAAATAATGCCCTCTGTACAAATTATTCCATCTTCCAAATCAGCCTCTATATTAGCCTAGTAATAGTATCCAGTCTTGTGGGACTCCAATTATGATGAGAGACAACAGTCAAAATCCACAGAATTTTACATTTTACATAACATCACCTCTGTTCTACAGACTGAAGGTCATTGTTACATTTGTATTTCATATCTATGACTACCAGTCAATACATTTACTGTAACATACTTGATCAACACCCAGAACAGAACTAAAACACTTGGGATAGTCTCTTACCTGAAGTAGCTTACACTGAGTAAAGTCAGGTGTATTTCAATAGCCATCACTGAATTCACATAGCTCCCACTTTCTAACTTCAAGTTCTGAGTGAGTTGGCAAACAAGTGCACATGTGTCTGAAAGGAACAAGGTGAAACACAAATATTGGGACATGCTAATGAGGTATGCCTATCTAAATATTCTATCATTTTCCTTGTTTACCACACAACCTTGTGTAAACTGTCTGTTCTCCTGAACTCACAGTATCACATTCAGTAGAAGTACAACCTTGTGTCTGTATGTACCTGCTCCTGTGCATTATGTGTGTATCACTACGACCACAACAAGGTTCAATTTTAACGACAATTTCTATTGTGGTGTTCATATTACAACAAGAAATACATAATACAGTCTGACTAACACTAGAATTACTTACAAGTAATCAGTCAACACATAGATGCTTTGATCAGAGAAGTATCACATACATCCATGCTTACATTGTAGATGCATTGATAAGGATTGTTTTACTGTACAAGTAAACCAACAAAGAAAACACATTACTGGTATTTGAAGGCCATTCCATAATACCAACAACCTCAGTTCTGTTTCAACTATACCTATTCTACAGTGGAGGCTGCATCAAGTGTGTGCCATGATATAGTGTAGATCCTATACCTGTCGACATTCTCTATGATTGCCATACAGCTGGTACTGAGTAAATATTAATTTTATACAATGTAATATTATTTTAACCCACTATGCAACATGTATGTCTACAGTGACAGTATTCAATATTCTCATAACTGTTTTCAAAAAAAAAATAACAACATGGTGTGACTGTCACTACTGTATTAAATAGAGGTCTTTTATTTCATTTTATGTTGACAGGTTTCTCAATGCTATTAGTAGTCTAGATGCCAAAGGTCTCTAGTATAAATCGTAATGATACAGTATAGGAACTAGACTAAGGTATCAGTAACTCTTCACAGAAAATATTTACACTCAGTTGCAACAATTATTTCCTATGCCGGGTAAAAAACCTGCATGTTTTCCACAGAAGGTTTCAAGAGTTTTCCCAAGGTTTTTCATCAGGCATTCTCCTCTAGCAATATACTATGATATGGGTAACCGGTAAGTCGCGAAATACAACCTCCCCTCAGTCATAAATATTCTACAATGTCAACCTTTATTATTTAAAAAAAACAACAACAACAAAACAAAACTTTTGCATAGGTGTAAACAGAGAAGGGAATACTGTTCATTCACATTATCATCATAAATCTTGTAAAGACTGTCATAATTGATCAAATATTAATGTTAATTATAAATTAGCAATGTGCATATTAACATAACAATGAATGCATCAGAATCCTTTTAAATTTCATTTGGTAAACAATATATCTGGCATTTCCTAGATGTTCTGGTTTTTTGTTTGCTTTCTTTCATGATAAACAATACCAAACATTTTGTAGATCTATGTATAATTTTGTGTCGTTTGTTTGTCTTCTTTCATGGTAAACAATATGAAACATTTTGTAGATGGTGTCATTTTGTTTGTATATGTCTTGTTTCGCGGTAAACAATACCAAATATTTAGTAGACGGTGTCGTTTTGTTTGTATATGTCTTGTTTCATATGCCAAACATTTTGTAGATGGTGTCATTTTGTTTGTATATGTCTTGTTTCGCGGTAACAATACCAAACATTTAGTAGATGGTGTCGTTTTGTTTGTATATGTCTTGTTTCATATGCCAAACATTTTGTAGATGGTGTCATTTTGTTTGTATATGTCTTGTTTCGCGGTAAACAATACCAAATATTTAGTAGATGGTGTCATTTTGTTTGTATATGTCTTGTTTCATATGCCAAACATTTGTAGATGGTGTAATTTTCTTTGTTTGTCTTGTTTCATATACCAAACATTTTACCATGATGTAATTTTGTTTGTTTGGTTCCGTCTAGTTTCATAATAAACATACCAAACATTTTTAGATAGGGTAATTTTCTTTGTTTGTTAGTTACATGATAAATAATATCACATATTTCATAAAGGGTCTGTAATTTTGTTTGCTTGTTTGTTAGTTTGTTGGTTTGTGGTTTTATAATTAATAAACCATGCCTAGAGGGTCTCTTTATTTCATGATAGATAACACTAACCCTTCCCTACATGGTCTTTTTGTTGAAATTAAAACTAAATTTTGGGACTCAAAATGAAATATCGAAAAAAATGACATTGGACCCTCATCTCAGTCAAGAGGTTTGATAATGTTTGTCTGATATCTGGAGAAGATAATTTTATTGACTTGGTCGCCTAACTAAGCTTTTAATTCTATAATAAGTACCTAGGTTGCTAGGTTCCCACAAATAAACATGATTTATCATACTAACAAAAATATTTTATTCTTTACATTACATTGGTAAATGCATAACATTTAATTGGTTTGTAGAAATTACAGCCAACTGTTTTTATTTGCAGCCTATATTTTTTTATATAATGGTGTATACTTAGTATTAGGGCCATTCTATCCCTACATCATTATGTATACCGTTACTAAGATTTTATTGTTTTTTGGCCATTCTGGCCAACTGTTGCATCTGTTTATTTGCCTATTTCTTTTCAAAGCATATACAAATAAAATGCAAATAATAAACTGTATTATAGTTTTGTGGATCGCAAAACCCAATATCTTACATATCTATTTCATATTTTTTAAAATTCAGCCTACTATTGTTACTTTGTATTCTTATTTACATAACTCCTACTGACCCTTTTTTTTCTTTTCCCCAGATTATCCTATTCCTAATAATGTAGTTAAAAGTACCAATGTCATCATCAGTCACAACTACAAGTGTTTACAAAGCTTGTTGTATTATCATTTTCCTCAAATTTTCTATCTTCCACTGTATTCTTGATTTACCATGGCAAAAAGTAAAAAAAAAACACTTTAAATGAAAATTAAGAGACAGGGTAATGTTCAAGTTACCCATTTTGCTATATCAAACGCCAGACAAGTAATACTTTGGCTGGTAACATCATCACATTGTCATTTCAAACGTGTAAAATACTTTCTCTTTGTTGACTTAATAATCAATTGCATGAACTAGGAAAAGGTTTGACTTATTATTCAAATGTCTTAATCCTAGCTCTAGGGGGTGGGGATGAGGGTGGGGGTATTTGTTTGTATATAAAAAATAACTACAATTTGGGGGGGGGGGGGAAACGGGATTAAGGTGTATACATGCATATTCAAATATGAGAACACTTGAAGTTGCACATTCATAGAGATAATGTATAATTAAAAGTTTAAATTCCGATAGGAATTTTTTGAAGAAAAACCATTTCAGAAGACAGAAAAGCGACAAAATTCAAATATTTAAGTTGTAAAATCTTTTCTTACTTCGATGAAAGAAGAAAATGAAAAGGAAGAAAGTGTTACAAACTCAGCACTAAATTAATATTACACATGTATAGTTTATATTTCAGTGTGAACAGTCATGACTTGTTGATACAAACTTTAAGAAAGGAAAAAAGCTTTCATAATATGTGCACATGCTATCGCTTTGGTTAAGAAAGAAATGTATACACTAAAAAAATAAAAAAATAACGTTATAAAAATAAATGAAAATTGTTTTATTTCATATTTTTGTATGCACATTTTAATATTTGGAGCACACATTTGAAAATGATGTGAATGTATCAAAATTTGGAGTAACATTTTTTTACTGTAGACAAATGACAAATGTGCTTACCACAACATTTACCTAACACTGTAACATGTAGGAATATATTTGATATTATCTTTAACTTTATAAACAAACTTTCGTTTAAGTTCAACCAGAGATCAATTCATTCAAGAAGAAGAAAAAAAGAAATATAAGTTTCGTTGTTCACGTGAAGTGCGTTACGTTACAATCATTCAATTCCCTAGAAAAAGGAATATAGACTTTGCATTCCAAAAAATGACCTTATAGTTAGAATCTACTAAGAAACCTCTTACCTCAGTAGAAATGTCGAGATGTTTTTCATATAAAAATACGGAATTTTGAAGTTGAATATGCATGCACCGTAAACATACCTCGCTCAGCCTTGTAGCTCTGGTGAAGAGTTGACGACTAGACTCGACCAGCCAATTTATTGAACAGGGAGATTCTTCTGTTCATCGCGGGAAATACGGGGTCTCAAATCAATATCTGTTCTTTGAAGATTCGGAAATACAACTTTAGAAGTAAAGTCTACCTCTTCAAAGAGTATAGGATTTGCATAAAAAAATCATCACCGTTCTCAACTTAACTCATATTGATGAGTATTTCAACTGCTCTCGATTTAGCCTTACCACCCCTCTAATAGTATTAGTCCATTCCACAGTCACATGATTGTTGGGCGCCGCCATATTGAATCTAAGAAATATTGGACTGATTCTGTTTTAGGTGTCTTTTTAACGAAATAGGTACAATCTAGCTCAAGATGTCGTACCAAAGACTGGAACATGTGATTCAAGGAAGTATTGATGGCGGGGAAGATATTTCCGGAAAGAGTTTGCAAATCGCTACCAGTTTATTGGCAGCGCAGGCGAATGACGTAAGGTCACATCGAGTGAACTGGCAATCTTATATGCAGTGAGTAAATAATATTTTTATGTTGTATTTCAACATTTCTATATTTTAAAGAACTTTCAAGGATAATGATTACAAGCGTAGATACATCTGTCAAAGATAAATGTTAGACAATTCTGTGCTCTTTTTTTGAGGAGGTTTTATCACCTCACCTTTATACAATGTTGGATATCATGTGCTTCCTATTTTTAGCATTATAATTACCACTATATCACAAGCTACTAACTCACAGTGACACTAGTAGAAAGTTGCAGTAGATTGCAATATTTTGGTCTGTTTGACACTCGGTGTATTTTCACCGAGGTAAGATTTTCTAGAACCCATATATTGTCAATATATTCATTTATGTTTTTTTATCTTTATTTCCATTGTAGGGCCCTGAGCAGGTATATTCCCCAAGTATTAACACAACTTTCATTTTTTGCTTTTCATTCTATTTATATATATTTCTACCCGCATGCTATGGTAGTATTTATACTAGTAGTGGGTTATCATGAATGGGTCTTATCTATTGCACTTATATTTTAATTCAATACATTATATTCTAATATACCTTGGATCAGTGATTTCTCCATAATCGTCCTCAGTAACCATACATGTACCTCCATATGCCCACCCACATCCAACCTCAGGAGTCCGTAACCATACATGTACTCCCACATGCCCACCCATGTCCAATCCCTGTTGTTGTCAACAGTTTTATCATCCACACTTTACCAAAGTAAAGTTTACTAGACTTTGGAATTTAGTACAACATGAAAACTTACTGAGGTCATATTTATAAAAAAAAAAAAACCTTCAACAATTTGTCAGCTGTCATTTTCAACAATCATTCCAGTCAAAATGTTTGATATGCATTTATTAGAAATTTAAATCAAAACTCAAAATGGATCCATGAAATGATTTTTGACCCATGTAGTCTACATTGTTAGTGTACAAACTCATTGTATTGTTTCAAATGTGTAATTATAAATGACTGATGAATTTAAGACCACTGTAGCTAAATTAACAAAATATTTTATTGACATTAAAGTTCACAAGCTAGCAAATAGAAACATGGTGTGAATTATTATCCTAGTTTATAATAAAAGAAATGAAAAATGAATATATAATAGATGTTCCTTAAAAATTAACCCCAAAGGAACACATCTGAAAATGCAATCCAACTTTAAGAGATGATTTGGAGAAACCACTAGATTTCACGTAACATTTACTAATAAAGACATAACACCAAGCATACATGTAACACAATGGTTATTCACCTCTATACAGCCTCATTATCATATGTTACTATGGTGATGGTTCCACTTCTTGTAGACTAGAAGTCAAATAGCACATTGGTTTAAAGCCTTCTCCATTGATTACTTATTAATTTGCATGTCAACTCTGCTCATTTGAATAATTCTTCAGCATCTATTTTGGGATTTAATTCTGCATATTCTATCATATAATTAAACAGTTAATAACTTCAAGTATTAATCATTGTAGCATCCGTAGTATTAGTAAATTTATCATTTATAGTAAGTAATGTAGTCATACAGTTTCTAGCAAAACTTAAGTATAAAAAATTGTGAATTGGTTGAAACTCGAGATTAGACAGGTATTGTATAAATGTATGTAGTCCTCCAGATATTCAATCTAGGTAAAATGTCAGCTGGGATTTAAATTAAATGACCTTGGTGACCTTTCACCCTGTGACCCTTCACATTCAAGACACTAAATAGTCATCATGTTACAAATAATAATTCTGTTGCATGCACAGTAAAGTCTAAGGTGTCAGGATGTTGTAATCATTCATAATTGTGGCATAAGTTAAGGTTTGAACAGGTGCAATTGTCACTTCAAGCTTTTATACAATAATGGCCAGGAAATAAAGTTCATTGCTTGCATTTAAGAGTAAAAGTTTTGGAAACAGAAAATTAAAAATTAAAGTACTATGGCAGCTATGTATCTTTAATTATGTGATATGCTAACTTTTCATTTAATTTGCTTAATGGCAGATTTACACAGTTTAAATAAATAAATTGTACATGAGAAAACCAGGAGCCTATAATCTACATCTACACATAAATATATGTAATTCATTTTGTTGATAAATTGGTGATATAAACAGTGGAGATTAAATAAAGTATAATATTAATATTTTCATGATATTGATAGCGTAAAAGTAGATGACATTCTTAAAGGTAAGTCACCAAATTTGTGGTAGCTTTCATCAGAAGGTACACTTGCATGCTGGTGACGGATCACTTGTTCACTCTCTTCACATCTTGAGACTTTAGATCCTGATGACTTTGTATATATTCAGGAGAGACAAATGTGAGCCATGGGGGGAGGGGGGGTATAGTGATTAATTTTATAAAACAAGGCGGGTCTAAGTGACAGTACCCAATGTAGCTCACATTTCTCTCTCCTGAATAAAGACAAAGTCTGTGGAATGATTTCCATGGTAACTACCTATGACTGTACAAACCAAGTTGTGTATTTGAAAACAAAAATATTATTCATTCATTTTGATATACACATATACCAATAGTAATAATGCTACAACAGTATGGTACTTTAAAACATTCACCAGTTCAGTAATGTATAATGACAATATTTTGATGTTGTGACCAAAAGTTACCCCCAAGGTATGTTTTGCCTGTTCCTGTAGATAATGTTCTTACTTATGATCTTATTAGTACAAAACTAGATACAAAAAAACAAAAACAACAAATGGATAGTTTGACAAAGCCTGTTTAACCAAAATTGGCAAAATATTACTGACAGGCATTATAGCTTTTGATCTTAGTCATCATGATATTTTGCAAACAAGTGGAATAATCAAGTTTGTACTGAGTATATTATATTCAAATACTACAATTTGGTTTGTGTGGCCCCATTACCTCATGCATAAAGTTAACATTTCTGTTTTCTGTCAACAGAGGGCAGATGATTTCTCAAGAAGAGTTCCAGTTCATTCGTGAATATGACAATGCAACTAGTTCAGAACAAAGAGATCAGATATTGACACGCTATGGACCATCCGCTGCCAAGATATTTCTTAGTTTAATGGGACATATTTCTAAGGATCAAACTGTACAGTACATACTGACTATGGTTGATGATATGCTACAGGTGAGAACGGCATTCTGTTAACCAATGGAAATGCTGCTTACATGAAGCAAACCATTCCTGGTTGATTTAAGTCTATTCTAATGTGCATGCTTAGGATAAAGGCATCAGAATTCAAAAGTAATTCTATGTGTCATACTGATATGATATTAAACATTCTGCATGCCAAGCCATTAATAGTAACTGAAATGGATAAACTCAGACATTGAGAGTTGCCATGGAAACAGTACAGTGTGTCATTGGACTATGGTGGTGTGTGTGTGTGTTGTGTTGTGTTGTGTGTGTGTGTGTGTGTGTGTGTGTTGTGTTGTGTTGTGTTGTGTGTTGTGTGTGTGTGTGTGTGTGTGTGTTGTGTTGTGTTGTGTTTGTGTGTGTGTGTGTGTGTGTTGTGTTGTGTTGTGTGTGTGTGTGTGTGTGTGTGTTGTGTTGTGTTGTGTGTGTGTGTGTGTGTGTGTGTGTTGTGTTGTGTTGTCTACAGCCATCATTATCCAGTTTCAAACAAACCCAGTCTTGTCATATACTACCAAAGGTGTATTCATATCACTTTTTTGACTTTTTTTCTGACATTATTTTCTTCCTACAGGAAAACCGTCAACGTGTAGCAATATTCTTTGACCATGCAAAGAAATGTAAAACCACACCATGGGCTCAGTTTCTAAATATGTTGAACAGACAAGACCAATTTGTTATCAATCAAGTAAGTATTAGGAATACATTAACCATGTGTAATTCTTGCCACAATTTGTTTTCATTTCTGTATACTAAATTGAATATTTGTCAAAGTAGAACAGAATGATTAGATATAAATCATATACAAGATTACCATACAGCTATATACTGTACTTTAAACACTGTATTGAATAGTGTAAAGTGTTGTTAGTAGCTGAGTGTTTCAATCACTGGCCTCTTACTACTGCACTGTCAGGCTTTGATGAATTAAATTGGCCATATATGTAGGAAGATTGTCATTCAGTTTGATTCTGTGAAATAATGCAGGTTTTCCCTGGATACTTTGTTTTGTATTGCACCAACACTGAACCCCATTAGAGTCAGCCTTCTTCGGAACCTGTAAATAGAACCCATTTCCCATAGGGGTATTCCAAAGAGATAGTGAATAAAACATACAGAAGACTTCCAGGAAATGTGATGTGGTATATACTGTGTCATGAAGAGTGAAAATATTAACTTGATTACCAGAGGTATTAATTCAAAATTGTTGAACTGCAAAAAAATACATCATTAATTTGATTCATAGCCTGGGCATCTCATTCTAAACTCTTTCCTTTCCCTGTACATGTATGTAGGCTGCCAGAGTGATAAGTAAGTTAGCTTGCTGGGGAAGAGAAAAGATGGGTGGCAATGATTTGAATTTCTTCTTCTCATGGATAAGAACTCAGCTGACCACACCCAGTAATGAATATCTTCAAGCAGTGGCTGGATGTCTCCAAATGATTCTCAGAGACAACACTTATAGAGAAGCTTTCATGGACACTGAAGGGCTCTCCACGTAAGTTACAATGTTTCAGCCATGAAGCCAAGCACTTCAAAGTGATGTAGCTTTCTAGTAGTTGAACCAAAGTGCTCCCTCTAGTGGCAAACTTGGTAGCAACTTCCTTTGGTAAAAAATTACCATTGAGTGGCATTGCCTCAAGATTATGTAAGAAGAGACAATGGCTCATCAATTTATTGAGGTTAAATAAAGTCAACAACAATAATAATAATACTTGCACGAATAATTTGATTGTCCAGATTTATACAGCATCACATGACTGTGTATTATTTATCACATGGGGGCAGCTTACTAGAGAGGTTTCTTTACTTAGTTTACATAATGTGATTGTCATTGGTTGACTGTAAATTTCTCTTCACTTATATACACCCCCCCCCCCACACACACACACATATTCACAAACACACACACATATATGCACACATACACTTTAATACTAAGACAGAGAAACACACAGACACACAACAGTTAAACATTTAAGACCCATAGACTATTATAGATTCCAAAGCATTTAACAAAACTCCATTACTATAGTTCTGCAAATTATTCAAGAATAATGATACTGTTTTACGGTTGTACTGCAAATTAGATTACATGTATTCAAATATTGTTTATAATACCAATGTTAATTGTTGTCTATTTTCTAGCTTGGTATCAGTTCTTGGCAGTCGTTGTGGATTTCAAATATTGTTTATAATACCAATGTCAATTGTTGTCTATTTTCTAGCTTGGTATCAGTTCTTGGCAGTCGTTGTGGATTTCAAATATTGTTTATAATACCAATGTCAATTGTTGTCTGTATTCTAGCTTGGTATCAGTTCTTGGCAGTCATTGTGGATTTCAAATTTTGTTTATAATACCAATTTCAATTGTTGTCTATATCCTAGCTTGGTATCAGTTCTTGGCAGTCGTTGTGGATTTCAAATATTGTTTATAATACCAATGTCAATTGTTGTCTGTATTCTAGCTTGGTATCAGTTCTTGGCAGTCATTGTGGATTTCAAATTTTGTTTATAATACCAATTTCAATTGTTGTCTATATCCTAGCTTGGTATCAGTTCTTGGCAGTCGTTGTGGATTTCAAATATTGTTTATAATACCAATGTCAATTGTTGTCTGTATTCTAGCTTGGTATCAGTTCTTGGCAGTCGTTGTGGATTTCAAATATTGTTTATAATACCAATGTCAATTGTTGTCTGTATTCTAGCTTGGTATCAGTTCTTGGCAGTCGTTGTGGATTTCAAATATTGTTTATAATACCAATGTTAATTGTTGTCTATTTTCTAGCTTGGTATCAGTTCTTGGCAGTCGTTGTGGATTTCAAATATTGTTTATAATACCAATTTCAATTGTTGTCTATTTTCCAGCTTGGTATCAGTTCTTGGCAGTCGTTGTGGATTTCAAATATTGTTTATAATACCAATGTTAATTGTTGTCTATATCCTAGCTTGGTATCAGTTCTTGGCAGTCGTTGTGGATTTCAAATATTGTTTATAATACCAATGTCAATTGTTGTCTATATCCTAGCTTGGTATCAGTTCTTGGCAGTCATTGTGGATTTCAAATATTGTTTATAATACCAATGTCAATTGTTGTCTATTTTCCAGCTTGGTATCAGTTCTTGGCAGTCGTTGTGGATTTCAAATATTGTTTATAATACCAATGTCAATTGTTGTCTGTATTCTAGCTTGGTATCAGTTCTTGGCAGTCATTGTGGATTTCAAATATTGTTTATAATACCAATGTCAATAATTGTCTATTTTCTAGCTTGGTATCAGTTCTTGGCAGTCGTTGTGGATTTCAAATATTGTTTATAATACCAATGTCAATTGTTGTCTGTATTCTAGCTTGGTATCAGTTCTTGGCAGTCGTTGTGGATTTCAAATATTGTTTATAATACCAATGTTAATTGTTGTCTATTTTCTAGCTTGGTATCAGTTCTTGACAGTCGTTGTGGATTTCAAATATTGTTTATAATACCAATTTCAATTGTTGTCTATTTTCCAGCTTGGTATCAGTTCTTGGCAGTCGTTGTGGATTTCAAATATTGTTTATAATACCAATGTTAATTGTTGTCTATATCCTAGCTTGGTATCAGTTCTTGGCAGTCGTTGTGGATTTCAAATATTGTTTATAATACCAATGTCAATTGTTGTCTATTTTCCAGCTTGGTATCAGTTCTTGGCAGTCGTTGTGGATTTCAAATATTGTTTATAATACCAATGTCAATTGTTGTCTGTATTCTAGCTTGGTATCAGTTCTTGGCAGTCATTGTGGATTTCAAATATTGTTTATAATACCAATGTCAATAATTGTCTATTTTCTAGCTTGGTATCAGTTCTTGGCAGTCGTTGTGGATTTCAAATATTGTTTATAATACCAATTTCAATTGTTGTCTATATCCTAGCTTGGTATCAGTTCTTGGCAGTCGTTGTGGATTTCAAATATTGTTTATAATACCAATGTCAATTGTTGTCTGTATTCTAGCTTGGTATCAGTTCTTGGCAGTCATTGTGGATTTCAAATATTGTTTATAATACCAATGTCAATAATTGTCTATTTTCTAGCTTGGTATCAGTTCTTGGCAGTCGTTGTGGATTTCAAATATTGTTTATAATACCAATGTCAATTGTTGTCTGTATTCTAGCTTGGTATCAGTTCTTGGCAGTCATTGTGGATTTCAAATATTGTTTATAATACCAATGTCAATAATTGTCTATTTTCTAGCTTGGTATCAGTTCTTGGCAGTCGTTGTGGATTTCAAATATTGTTTATAATACCAATGTCAATAATTGTCTATTTTCTAGCTTGGTATCAGTTCTTGGCAGTCGTTGTGGATTTCAAATATTGTTTATAATACCAATGTCAATTGTTGTCTGTATTCTAGCTTGGTATCAGTTCTTGGCAGTCGTTGTGGATTTCAAATTCAATATCAACTTACTTTCTGTATCTGGATGTTAACATACCATGTTGGTTTAGCCACACAGGTTAATAAGTAAGTATGTCTTCATTTCTTTAGTGTAATGGAAATCATTTTATCACTGAGAATATTAATGGTGTAGTGTTTTTGATAAAGTTCAGGAACATTGGTAACAAAGACAAGAATATTCTTGGATTGTAATTTGATTCAAAATGTCAATTTTTAAAGAGTGACATAGAATAGAAAGATATTATTTTTCTTTACACAGGTTCAATGTGATTCCAGTGTTGGCTGATATTCTACATGAGTCTGTCAAAGAGAAAGTTACTCGCATCATTCTAGCTACATTTAGAGTAAGTACTTGAATCATTCTAGCTACATTTAGAGTAAGTACTTGCATCATTCTAGCTACATTTAGAGTAAGTATTTGAATTATTCTAGCTACATTTAGAGTAAGTACTTGCATTATTCTAGCTACATTTAGAGTAAGTATTTGAATTATTCTAGCTACATTTAGAGTAAGTACTTGCATTATTCTAGCTACATTTAGAGTAAGTATTTGAATTATTCTAGCTACATTTAGAGTAAGTACTTGCATTATTCTAGCTACATTTAGAGTAAGTATTTGAATTATTCTAGCTACATTTAGAGTAAGTACTTGCATCATTCTAGCTACATTTAGAGTAAGTATTTGCATCATTCTAGCTACATTTAGAGTAAGTATTTGAATTATTCTAGCTACATTTAGAGTAAGTATTTGAATCATTCTAGCTACATTTAGAGTAAGTACTTGCATCATTCTAGCTACATTTAGAGTAAGTACTTGCATCATTCTAGCTACATTTAGAGTAAGTACTTGCATTATTCTAGCTACATTTAGAGTAAGTACTTGCATCATTCTAGCTACATTTAGAGTAAGTATTTGCATCATTCTAGCTACATTTAGAGTAAGTACTTGCATCATTCTAGCTACATTTAGAGTAAGTATTTGAATTATTCTAGCTACATTTAGAGTAAGTACTTGCATCATTCTAGCTACATTTAGAGTACGTATTTGAATTATTCTAGCTACATTTAGAGTAAGTACTTGCATCATTCTAGCTACATTTAGAGTAAGTATTTGAATTATTCTAGCTACATTTAGAGTAAGTACTTGCATTATTCTAGCTACATTTAGAGTAAGTATTTGAATTATTCTAGCTACATTTAGAGTAAGTACTTGCATCATTCTAGCTACATTTAGAGTAAGTATTTGCATCATTCTAGCTACATTTAGAGTAAGTATTTGAATTATTCTAGCTACATTTAGAGTAAGTATTTGCATCATTCTAGCTACATTTAGAGTAAGTATTTGCATCATTCTAGCTACATTTAGAGTAAGTATTTGAATTATTCTAGCTACATTTAGAGTAAGTATTTGAATTATTCTAGCTACATTTAGAGTAAGTATTTGAATTATTCTAGCTACATTTAGAGTAAGTATTTGAATTATTCTAGCTACATTTAGAGTAAGTATTTGAATTATTCTAGCTACATTTAGAGTAAGTATTTGCATCATTCTAGCTACATTTAGAGTAAGTATTTGCATCATTCTAGCTACATTTAGAGTAAGTATTTGAATTATTCTAGCTACATTTAGAGTAAGTACTTGCATCATTCTAGCTACATTTAGAGTAAGTACTTGCATCATTCTAGCTACATTTAGAGTAAGTATTTGAATTATTCTAGCTACATTTAGAGTAAGTATTTGCATCATTCTAGCTACATTTAGAGTAAGTATTTGAATCATTTTAGCTACATTTAGAGTAAGTACTTGCATCATTCTAGCTACATTTAGAGTAAGTATTTGAATCATTCTAGCTACATTTAGAGTAAGTATTTGAATTATTCTAGCTACATTTAGAGTAAGTACTTGCATCATTCTAGCTACATTTAGAGTAAGTACTTGCATTATTCTAGCTACATTTAGAGTAAGTACTTGCATCATTCTAGCTACATTTAGAGTAAGTACTTGCATTATTCTAGCTACATTTAGAGTAAGTACTTGCATTATTCTAGCTACATTTAGAGTAAGTACTTGCATCATTCTAGCTACATTTAGAGTAAGTACTTGCATCATTCTAGCTACATTTAGAGTAAGTACTTGCATTATTCTAGCTACATTTAGAGTAAGTACTTCCATTATTCTAGCTACATTTAGAGTAAGTATTTGAATCATTCTAGCTACATTTAGAGTAAGTATTTGCATCATTCTAGCTACATTTAGAGTAAGTACTAGCATCATTCTAGCTACATTTAGAGTAAGTATTTGCATCATTCTAGCTACATTTAGAGTAAGTACTAGCATCATTCTAGCTACATTTAGAGTAAGTACTTGCATTATTCTAGCTACATTTAGAGTAAGTAGAGTAAGTACTTGCATCATTCTAGCCACATTTAGAGTAAGTACTTGCATTATTCTAGCTACATTTAGAGTAAGTACTTGCATTATTCTAGCCACATTTAGAATAAGAACTGTAAATTTTCATGGGGATTAGCAAAAGATTTTTAAAAGTGGAAAAATGTATATTTATACTTGGTTTGCAATTCAGATTAGTGTACTTTCAGATGACAATCATTCCCAGATTAGCATATCTACAACTCTTGTTCCCGTCTGTTATTGTTTGTGGGAAGAATGAGTTTTTGAAGATGTAAAGGGATGGTTTGTATTTATCTTGGAACTAGTGATGAATCTTTTGTACTGAGTAAAATAAACTTTTACCAGAAATTGTACCATAGTACAAAGCTACAAAACATGAAATCATTAAATTCAAGTCGATGGTATTAAATTTTTTAGATTTTGTTCTCCTGTTTAGAATCTCTTAGAAAAACCTGAAGAACTTGAAATAGTGCAGGACAATGCACTGTCTATGATTCAGTGTAAAGTGTTAAAACAACTAGAAGTGTTGGAAGGACAGAAGTTTGAAGACTCTGATATCACTGAAGATATTGAATATGTGACTGAAAAGCTACACGATAGTGTAGAAGGTCTCAGGTAAAGTATTATATCAGTGTAGGTTTTAGGAAACCTAGTAACAAAGAGAAAATCTGAAAGAACTTGCATAGATTTCCTTACTTTGTACCGTACTATAGGGTTGGAACCAAGATAAAGTTACAGAGGAACTTTGATAGATCTTATCAACTCATCAAAATATTGCTACATGTAATACTGTAAATAGGGTTGTCTGTGACTACTCGCCTCTTACCACTGTGGTTGGGGTTCAAAGTCATTAAGGGTTTGATTAAATTTACCACGAAAGTGGGAAGAGTGTTGCTCAGTTTGACTCTATCGAACAACACAGGTTTCCCTGGGTACTCCGGTTTCCTTAAGACAGAACTTCTTGGGAGACAAGTGTTTATATACTTAAAGAAATATCCAGTATGAATAAAGATTATTATTAAAATGTTGTTTTTCTTCACTGGAATGGTATTGTTGTAAAAGTAATGTAGTTTTGTTAGCAAAGCAATGCTGGTTTCAATAGCAGAAGATGAGTTACCAACTATGAACATAAATGTCATGTGTATGTTGTGTGTGTGTGTGTGTGTGTGTATGTGTGTGTATGTTGTATTTGTGTGTATGTATGTTGTGTGTATGTGTGTGTATGTTGTATTTATGTGTGTGTGTATGTTGTGTGTGTATGTGTGTGTGTGTGTGTGTGTGTGTGTGTGTGTGTGTGTGTGTGTGTGTGTGTGTGTGCATTTCTCAGATTTCCATATAATAACTCTATCTTATTTTGTTGTAGTTCATTTGATGAATACACATCAGAACTAAAGTCTGGTAGACTGGAGTGGAGTCCTGTACACAAAAGTGAAAAGTTCTGGAGAGAAAATGCCTCAAGACTCAATGAGAAAAACTATGAATTGCTCAAGTAAGAGATATTTGTTTTCTGTGTTCTTTATCTTTAAAGGAAGGGGAGGGGGAGGGAGGGAAGGGGGGAGACATAGAGAAAGGGGGAATATAAACAGACAGACAGATAAGAGTAGGAGGGTGTAATTATATCAACAATTTCTGTAAATTTTGTTTAAAGTATTTTCAAGAGAATTGCTGAGCATCATTTTCTTACTTTTTTCTCTTTTTTTCCAGGATTTTAGTCAAATTACTTGAAACATCGAAAGATCCTCAAGTATTAGCAGTGTCAGCTCATGATATAGGGGAATATGTCAGACATTACCCACGTGGTAAACAGTAAGTATTAACAGTGTCAGTCCATGATATAGGGGAATATGTCAGATATTGTCCACGTAATCATTTCAAATCCACTGAAAAAATAGCACCAAACCTGGGATTCAGATATTGGGGTTTGAAGGCCCATGTTGGATTAGTACCAGTATTAAAATTCAGATGTGAAAAGTACTTATATGGCAGAGCTTATACAAACATTATTTTACTGAACAAAAGAATGTACTGATGTAATCATTTTGACTGATAAGATAACCCTAATGCATTGAACCTGGGATTCAGACATTGGGGTTTGAAGTTGTATGTTATAGTGGTAAAATTCTAATTGTAATTATCTGTGTGTGTTTTTTTACCAGTAACATAGAACAGCTTGGTGGTAAAGAGTTAGTAATGACTTATATGTCACATGAAGACCCTAATGTTAGATATGAAGCATTGTTAGCTGTACAAAAACTTATGGTTCATAATTGGTAAGTATGCTTTATATTGGTTGATTACATTTATACATATATATCTATGAACAAGTTCATGTTTATACACTTATGGACATTTCTAACACCATAGCACTCTGTATGTAAGACAAGATGACTTTTTCATGCTACCACTAGAGGGCAGTGTTCATAAGATACATGTATCACAATCTGTTTATTACAAGAAGTTTTCTGCATAACTTGACAAGTTAAATGTATTCTAGTGCTGATGAAATATATGTGAATAACAGTTTAAGACCACCATCCCACCCCTCCCCACTGGAAAAAAAACCTCTGAATGACCTCAATGTATGTTCCACATTATGATTTACAATGCTATGTGTGTTATATGTGATAACAGGTCACAAACATTGTCAGGACACAGTTCAGTCTACATTAACTTTCTTCTTCTTTTTCCTAACAGGGAATATCTTGGAAAACAGTTACAACAACAATAAAGTTATGGAGTGTTTGACTGTCTGCCAGATTAGGGAATAGTGACTTTTCAATGGGCTTTGTAAAAAGTTATCTACAGTTGCAATAAATACATATGTTAATCTTTGGGTGGAAGTTGTATTTTATTCTATGTACAATCACTATTTGAGTTGATAGGTTCTGGTTGTCATGGATAAAGACACTCGGTTTACTATTTATTGTTCAAATTGTTTATTTGAATAATGTTTTGTTCAAATCACTGGGTAAAGTACATGGTATGAAATTATTCAAATCTAAGTTTTAAATTTGGTATTGTTGTAGGTATGTTGTAGAAGTTAGACATTATAGCAGTCTGTGTTCCCAAATAAAGGGGAATTTATGTCCATGAAAATTGTGTCAAAGTTTCCCTGTTTGATGGAAAACAGAAAATCAACATTCCTGACTGAAATGAATTGTGTATAGATAATTATATTGTTAAAGGTGCATAGTCAGTAATGAGACCCTGTGTTTGATTACAGCTAGTGTACAAAATATACATACATAATACATACTACAAGTTATTAGCTGTAAATCTCAGTTGATTTAGTGTACTAGGGATGGTTAACTATCCACAGAGAGGGTTGGAAAGTGAATCTGTTGTGTTTTAAGGGACATAGTGTCAAATTTATTTCTTCTCTTCTGTACCATAGTTTTGCCACGTATATCAACTTATGTTACCCCATCACTGGAGTATTTATTATCATCACCAATTAGCCACTAGTACACCTCTGAACCTTGACTGGAAATTTGAAAGTGAACTGATACCTTACATTTCCAGAGAATTCAGGCTTGTGACAGTAATCATATGTTAACATGTAGATTAATACAATACAAGTGTAAGTTCATATCAGCCTAAATATTCCACACTTCCTGTAATTATTCTTTCAAAACACCAATTTAGATAAGTTGCCATGAAACAATAGCTTTATTCAATGAAGTCATTAAACTGTGATCTATATGAAGGTCGGAGGTCAAACACCAGAATCTCTGTGGTTATAATCCCAGTGTTTAGTATAATTCATGCATCTCTTCATGTATAGATATATAGTGTGCCAAGTTTTATCAAAAGTTTAATGTCATGTTTGGTCATGTGACCAAATTTCCATGGGAACAGAAGATATGTAATATATGTGAATATTAAAAGTATATAAAACTGACAATAAAAGTGTCAGGATGCAGAGTTTGTCTCTTTAAGTGTCGTTTATATATCATGTAATATAAGGTGTGATTCTTTGTGTGTGTGTGTGTGTGTGTGTGTGTATGGATATATATATATCACTGTGAACTTTGTTCGCTTATAGTATCGAAAGAAAGCCTGAACGTCTAGCAGCAAGACTAATGTGGGCTGTGACTTTACTATGGAATAGCCTTCTGTGAAATTGTTTTTACATTGTAACAATACTGTGCACCACAGTCACTTGTGGGCTGTGACTTTACTATGGAATAGTCTTGTAATAAGAATACAGAGTTTATAATCAATTTGACAGATTACAAAACTTTAAAATTGTAATCAAGTCATCAACATTCCAAGCCATTCAACAGTCTTTATAGGTGACAGTCATAGAAAGTATATCACCTTGATATTATGTAGCCATCAATGTAACATGTACTGAATAACCTTTAGGTCACCAAGGTAACATGTACTGAATAACCTTTAGGTCACCAAGGTATTTCTCTTTTATACTTGGGACCTTACATGATATGTTGATTATTCTTACAGATTTTGACTTGTCTGTCCACAGGGTGCTCAGGCTCATTTAGTTCTGTTTACAAATATAAACAAAACAAAATAAACATACAAGTAAACAAATAAATAAGTAAACAAACAAACAAAATAAACTGACAAATGAGTAGATACATACATGAGTAAACGACAACTAACCAACGAACACCCAAACACTGCCCCCCCCCCCCGAAATGGTCACATATGGAAATAACCGACAAAGGATTGAGACTGATCAAGTACTATGAGTACTATTATAATTTTCATATCCTGAAAAAATGCCATAAATTGTGTTTGAATTGAATCGAGCTGAGTTAAAGTCACTTCGTCCCACTGAACCCCGAAATTGAAGGATGTTTCGAGATTCATACTTTGGCCCTCAATCACTGCATTTGCTCAATTAAACAAAGTGCGGGAAGAGTCAATAGCAAAAACAAAAACAATGTAAAACTAGTTCTAGCTTGCCACCTGACAGACTTGCAATACATGCGAATTCTATTGTTAATAGAATAAGTGGTGATAAGTGAGATAATGAACTTGTTCGGTTGATTATGCGTCAAACACTCGGGGCTACGCCCCCTCGTGTTATAACGCATAATCAACCAAACTCGTTCATTATCTATCACGTAAAGAAAGCTGAACAAACAATATGACAAAGTAAATAACTAAACAAACAATATGACAAGAATCACTAAAACAATGACAAGTAAAGAAACACTGAACAATGTGAGTAAAGAAATACCAAACAAACAATATGATGCAAAAAGAAATACCAAACAAACAGTATGACAAGTAAAGAAACAGCTTTTTATCAATGTGGGGGTCATTGATTATTAAGATATAAACGGTTAATATAACATAAGTAATCACAAGATCCAAGTGGTGTAGTGGTTAAAATTCTGGAGTAGAGTAGAGTAGAGTAGAGTAGAGTAGAGTAGAGTAGAGTAGAGTAGAGTAGAGTAGAGTAGCGTAGAGTAGCGTAGCGTAGAGTAGCGTAGAGTAGAGTAGAGTAGAGTAGAGTAGAGTAGAGTAGAGTAGAGTAGAGTTTAAATGGCGTTCATCGAAGATATTTTGTTAGCGCGTGAAATTTTAAAAGAATTTCGTAATCTTTAGTTATTTTTCCACTCACCTCTCTGTCATTGTGGCAAGCGATGTTGTCAGGTTAGTACCAATTCACTATACATTTCACCTCTAGGGGTATGATACCGTATACCTATCACATACATGACACTAGATGCTAATCTCTTTAACCCAAATATACATCATTGTGATGCCATAGCTAACATCATAACAGAATTCGAATGAAAGTACTAGTGTTTTGAAAGTATGTCATATACAATGTGGAATTATGTCTTATCAAAGTCACTGAGTCTACAAATTGTAGTCTGGATGTCAACGTGGTATCGAATCATTTCTAAGATTCAATGAAGGATAGCATGAGACTAACACATTTCAGACAGTACAAGACCAGGTAGTGTATAGCTGCAATAATTGTAGCTTTGTTTTTATTAACAATACTTTTTTATTCTTTTTTATATTTTATTTTGTGTGACTCAGCATTGTTCGTTTTTATTTTAATACTTCTTATTTCTTACGGGGTTTGCAAAGAAAAGCCATGGAGGAACGAGAGCGACGGAGCGAAACCGCTACAGTACTGCATCCATTTAGTGTATTGCATGTATCAAAACAAAAGAAAGTTGTACAAGATACCAAAGATCAGACTACACTAAAATTTCATATCGCAGCTATAACTTCAATGAACTGAACGATGGCATAGAACACAGAAACCACCTGTTAACGTTACACATACGAACGTGACTGTATAAAGTTTGTCATACTTCCATAGTCATACGTAAAATTCTTTTAACGCGACTTTTAAATTTTAAAACGCGACTGTTGGGTTATTCAGATGGTCAATGGTAATGATCATTAAACCACAGACAGTGGAGGGGGGGGGGGGTAATCCCCTTACTTGAGTATAAGTGTATGTGCCGCCCTTTGGGGTGCTTTTTCTATCCCTTTGGTCTAAAATGGGGTCTGTTTTTTTTCGAGCTGAAGAGTCTAAAACGAGGTCCACTTTGCATTATTTTCGATTTTACTTGGGCTAAAATGTGGTCCACTGTCCTTTACCAATCATGTTGCCTCCTATTATATAAAGGAAAATGTCTTTAGGTCTAAACTTTCATCTTTTAAAAACCTGTAATGGTATAAAATGGGGTATTGATTTTTGGCCAAAGTGGGTCTACAATGGGGCCAGGGGTTTCCAGCACTGGCCACACACCCCTACCAGAGCTGGCCACTGCAGTCACCACCCTATGCACCATAATGCAAAGCAACTCTTGGTTCGTCGTAAACATAATGATTTATCGGTTTAATGGCATGTATACAAGTTGACGGGAACAACAAATAGACCTGTTGTAAATCAAAGTATGCATTACTCTGTTGTTCTATTCTTGTAGGCACAACACAATGGTCAACATAAAAACAAACACTTGACATTAAAGGCTAGCCTCATCTGTCACAAAAGTGCGTAGCCACTCCCTCCGACCTTGCCAAATCCTATTACAACAAAACAACAAGGACCAATACCTGTGTGTGTATTCGTGCAATTGAATAAACTTGTCCTCGTATACATGCGTATAAATACTATGTATAATGTATGGATGGTTAAATTATTTCTCAACTTAGAAAACGTCAAGTTTGGTCTGTACTGTGGAATTCGTGAGATCAACGTGCGCACTTTGGACTAAATTCGAAGGGTTTCATCTGGCAAATACTTCCAACGACGTGCGTGAAAACAACGCAATGGCAGACGACGTAATACCTACATTTATCAAGATAAACAAGAACAACTTTGAGGAGACATTCTTGACTTGTCCCGTATGTAGGGGAATGTACAGCGAGCCATTGACTTTACCTTGTTTGCATACAATCTGCAAGCACCCATGTCTAGAGGGGGTTGCTTTGGCAGCTCGGAGGAACGACAGTAAATTCACGTGTCCTGTTTGTCGCCGAGAAGCTCGACTCACATTTCAAGGTATTGGAGCATTCCCAAAGAACTTATATGTTATAAATTTGATGAAATATATGGATAAACAGGAGATATGCACGAGGAAAAAAAGACGATTTCGGCCACGATGTGCACCAAAGGAACAACGATCTCCTTTCATGCGGTTTGTTGTTGGTATGTGCCATGTTTTTAAGCCTCCACTGGCAGTACCACACATATCAATTGGGGTCAATAATTAACTTGTTACAATATTCAGAAATCCTGAACATGTACAGTTTCAAAAAAGTAACGGTTGTCCATATTTAGCGCATAGTTTCGTTTAAAAACTAAAGGTAAATGAAGGAGTGACCTCCGAGTATTAAAGAACTTCAACTGCTGGTTTCGTTTTTACAGTTATCATAAGAAACGGTTTTTTCTTTGTAACTAGTGTGCTAAGCCATGTGATGAACGTCAGACCTTGAATCACCAATATCACGATCACTTTTTACAGACTCAACCATGCACTGTTTGATGGGTGACCTGACCTAGAAAAACAAAATTTATGTCGATTTTGACAAATGTGGGCGCCATAAGCACTTTCGCTTTTTCTACCAAGGCCAACGACATCGCTATTGTATTTAGCATGGACGATGTATCCTAATACATCCATGGTTTTAGGGACTATATAGATGACGCCATATCCTTGGGCGTGGAGACAATCCTCTAGCAGTTTTCTAATCGTTTTGTGTTGTTTACTATCAAGACACAAATTGTCTCGTGTTCGCTAACTTGTACAAGAGGTTAAAGGTCACGATGAGGTATTATAAAATACGTGAATATTTTTGTTACATATACCGGTAACACCATAGACAGAGGCCTGATGAGACACACACACACCATAGTGACAAGACATACATACACTGTTTCCATGAGATACACAATCATAAATACATACATACATACATACATACATACACACACACACACACGTATGTACATACATACACACACACACATGCATGCACACATACATACGTACGTACATACATACATACATACATACATACATACATACGTACCTACATACATACATACATACATACATACATACATACGTACGTACCTACATACATACATACATTTATACAAACAAACAAACAAATACCATAGACTCTAATCACTGTATCAAATATATTTATTTTGAAATCACATGCGGCAGTGTAAAGTTAAAAGTAGAAACTAACGTAAACTGCACTAGGTATACTAGATATATAAGATGTAGACATACTAAATATACCAAGTCAGTAGGACTGACTAGATGGAAGCATGATGAAATGTTAGATATAAGACCTAGATTGTAAGATATGTTGTGTTGTTCAGCTCTACCAGACTTCTAAACCATTAGCTGATAGTGTGGCACAAATGTTGTATCTTACAGTCTAATACAAGACTTGCTTAAATATAAACCATGTACCAAATATATTGAATTGGTGGGTAGAAGTCGATATATGTATATATATATATATATATATATATAGCATTCAAACCAGGAAATAGTCAAAACAGCTGTGGGTAATACTCAAGTCATTGTGTGCCACACACTTGTATAAATAGACATATCTATGAAGTGACTCAGTCAGTGTGTGCCACACACTTGTACAAATAGACATATCTATGAAGTTACTCAGTCAGTGTGTGCCACACACTTATACAAATAGACATATCTATGAAGTTAGAATTGTAAATGTTTATTCTATAAATACTACATAATTCAATACCACATCTGAGCTATACCTGTTTTAATTTCTATGTATATTTTTAATATTTAAAATGTATGTATGTCTCTATATAAATATTCTGAGGTTGGATATTACATCACATTACTCTTTACAGACAGTAGTATCAGTTACTCCATAGACCCTACACCACTGATGGCTCACTTCAGGGCTAATCAAGAGTCTGGGACACTGTAAGGTGCATGGCCACCATCACAATCTGTGACAGCTGCTCAGACAGCCATCTTGTTCCAATCCCCCAGACTCTCTAGTGTAGTAGGGTAGCTGAAGTCAAAGAGTTACAATAATGGAATCATCAAGATGACCAGGACAGTGGATCATAATTTCTGTTTGCAGTTAGGGAGCCTTACAATTAACAGAACTCCCTAGCTTGATTGCAAATGTACAATTTTTCTATGTTTGGTACACAATATTGGTTCTCTCTATTTTTAGCTGACATTGTGTATTCTAAACCAATGTAAATGTCATTCTTACAATGCCAGTACAAAGATTTGTTGTTTGCAATAAAGTGGTGGAAGAAGAGTAAACAACAAGAAATCTTTCAAATCTGCTAGAGACATTTTCACAAGCCAGTGCACATATTCGTGCTAAAGCAACGAAATATGACTGGTACCTGGTATGTTTCAGACAGTGCCATAAAGAGGCCTGTGGTTTAGGATGTTGGGTAGAGAGAGCACAATATTGAAATTATGTTGATTTGCAAACATGTAATTTATTATAATTAATCGTTGATTAGAGGTGCAAGTCTGTAACTGAAGTCAATTTTTAGTGAAAGTCAATGCACAAAGTGTACATGCACAATGCACAATACAAATATAAGTTCACACAATGTACCAGAGATGTTTAATACACACATTAAGATTTGGAGGAGAGTTTGGTGTTTTTTAATTTATTGGTAACCAATAAATTATATCATCATTATTTTCATACTGTATATCTGATGAGTGTGTGGATATTTGCAAGACAAGATTTAACAAGTCTTAACCACTCTACCAGTTATAAGATACAAGTCAACATGCTCAGGTCATTGGAATCAACATTTAAGTACGAAACAAAGTACCCATCCTGACTATAAAGTTACAGACTGTGCCCCTTTAACTTTCAACATGGATCCTGTGAAGTACTACTGTCATGATTTAAAGTAATCTATATACTTGATGTAAGACATACTGCTATGTACTGAATGTGTTTATTTCTATAAATACAGACAAAACAGGATTTTTTTGACAAACCTGTTCCATCATAAACCGGGCTTATTAAATATTTGCATGTACACAATTTCAGAAAATGTTATGTTTGTTTTGTATTTCTAGTGTATTACATCAATGTAGTACAAATTTTTGGAGAAAGTAACATCTGACATATTGGTAAACTGTGTGTGAAATAAAGTCTGTTGTAGAGACTGCCAGACGAAATACACTGAAGATAGGTGACAGTAATGGTAACGATCGTAACTCAAGTAACAGTAACTGCAGTTGCCATGGTTAAAGCAAATATAGTAACCATGGCAACTGCAGTAAATATGGTAAATATTTTAGAAATTATGGTCTGATAAGAAATTGTCTGGTTTACAGGTGATTACTTTCTGTTTAAGTACATAATTACAGTGAAACATCAAAACAAAATAAAACATACAATGACAGCTTAACATAGGTAAAAAGTTCAACTAAACTAGGAAATACATGAAAAATACATAACTAGAATATATTTAGAAAATCAACAAAACTGATTCAAAGTGTTTATAAACGATATGAAATAGCTACCCCTACCAATCACATAGGACTTCATGGTGTCCTTAATGATTTTAACCTATGACCCTGTCTCCTTAAACTCCTGTGAACAGGAACACAATATGGTTATACTATTCTTCACTGTTTGCACCAACTATGAGTGATATGAGTGATAGTAAACCAGGGAAACTTACTTTATGGTGACAAGGCATCCATTCTGGAGATGAGAGATGAGAGATGAGAGATGAGAGTCACAGACATCAGAATGGAATGTACTGTGGTTTCCTGGCAGACATTGCAGAAAAACAGTGAAGGTATTTTACTCTAGATTAATCTAGTAGCAATACATTGTGCAGTGGCTTCTATAAGTTCTCGCTCCACCATCTAGTCAAATGGCTTTCTCTAGCATGACATTCTGTCTTACCACTGAGAGTGAGTTTAATGCTGTTAGATATACATATGATGACATTATCGTGTCCTCATGTGACTTACTTCTGACTGGAGGTGGAGTCCCCCTGCCCCCCCACCACCACCACCACCACCACCACCAGTCAAAACACAGTGATACTGTATTGAATATTAATGAGCAACTGTCTGGATGAAGTCACCTATTACAATTTCCTGTCAGTGTCTGATGACATGTACTGTTCACAATTTTGTCATCAGATTTAGCTAGATTTTCGGTAGAGTTTGTCCATTTGACTATATATGGGGAGAAGGATATCAGAGAAAATTGAGTCCACTGTGATGTATAGTTTGTAGACTGTCACTCTGAGAGAACACTAGATAATGTACCTTAAGTTGTAAGGATAACAGTTAGTACTTTTCTAATATGATTTCTTGCAAGACATGATTCTATGAATACATTAGATCTATCAACCAAGGGATCTACACAGCTATTCATGAATCCCAAATGTTATCCAACTACTTCTATACAAGGTAGAGTAGTGAAAATGAGACACAAAATAGCGCCCTCACAAGGTGTCCCAATCAAATTTCACCTTGCTTAGTAGTGTTTGATCACATTGATAATCATAGGACTGGTTGCCTTTACTTCAAAATCTCCAAAATTCTACTCTGGCTCTCAAGTCTCCTTCTAATCTAAATTATTTTCTTGGTTAAGATAACGGCATTTATAACCAATATCAGACTAAACTAAAGATAACATATAAATGAAATTCAAAAAATATGTAAAAGTAACAAAACCAGTACTGAAACTATTACAAAACTTTAAGCTAAGACATGCACAATAATGATAAACATTGTCAAGGGTAAAATCCTGTGTATCTTGGCAATGTACACATGAACTCCTTTTTAGTTTATACCCTGTCAACAAAGGTAAACAAACATTTATCCTCACAATGGCAAGACAACGTGGTGTGGAGCATCCTTGACAGAACCTTTGGTCTCAACCCCTGTCTACTGTTTGCAGTTGCATCAAAAAATGACAAGTTCTGCAACTTCTTAGACTTCCATTTACAATTTCTTTTTGACATATTTTTTACTATCTCCACACAATGGATGTAATCTTCAAAGAAATAGTTACAGAGGGTACATTTTCAAGTTCTAAATCCAGACATCTACAGTGTTATCCTGTTATTAATAATAGACTATAAATAGCTATGACTCTGTGTGTCTACATGCATAATTCAAGTCAAAATGTTGAACAGATCTAGAGTAACTATAATTTAAGTAGGTCAAATCTACCAGTGATTTCACCAAAGTTCATCTCAAAACCCATTTATGCATATAGAAAAGAGTACATTTTTTCCAATCTCCTTTCCTTATTTCAAGGAACTATGAATTTTAACAAAACACTGGCTTTGTAACAAATTGGACAATCCTTTGCATATAAATATTGACATTTCATTCATATACAAAGCCTTCAAGTCTCTTTTCAATTCACACAAAGACTGCAAAAGCCACACAAAACTCTGCACTTTCCACAACTCTAGTGGCATGTCAATTTTATCAGCACCTCATAAATATAATCATTAAATTTCAATTTTTTTCAAACTTGAATTATTGCATAAATTATTTGCCATTACTCAGGACAAAGTACAGTTGAGTAAATCCACTGTGTTGAGTGTTACTAACTGGAGATATGCTGGGCAGCCCTGCCCAAAATCTAACATCTCCCGAGTTTCCTTACCAAAACCTAACATCTCCCTAGTTTCCTTACCAAAACCTAACATCTCCCTAGTTTCCTTACCAAAATCTAACATCTCCCTAGCTTCTATACCAAAATCTAACATCTCCCTAGCTTCCTTACCAAAATCTAACATCTCCCTAGTTTCCTTACCAAAATCTAACATCTCCCTAGCTTCCTTACCAAAATCTAACATCTCCCTAGCTTCTATACCAAAATCTAACATCTCCCTAGATTCCTTATCAAAATCTAATGTCTCCCTAGCTCCCTTACCAAAATCTAACATCTCCCTTGCTTCCTTACCAAAATCTAACATCTCCCTAAGCTTCCCTACCCAAATTCTAACATTCTTTTGTTTTTTTACCCAAATCCTAAAAACTGCACTAATCTCAAGTTACATAACACATGATTAACATTTTTTGTATTGAAATCAACAATTTTTAGACAATTTCTAATATTTGGCCAAATTCATGATTTTTCTCAATTTGTAATTTATGTCAAATCACAGAATGTTATTTTCCCATAGTAAGACGTATTTTCCCATAATAAGACATATTTTCCCATAGTAAGACGTATTTTTCCATAGTAAGATGTATTTTCCCATAGTAAGATGTATTTTCCCAAAGTAAGACATATTTTTCCATAGTAAGACATATTTTCCCATAGTAAGACATATTTCTCCATAGTAAGACGTATTTTCCATACATATTTCTCAATGCAATCACATTTTATATTTGTATCAATTTCCCAAACATATCACAGTCAAAAATATGGTTTGCCTTCTCCAAGTTGGTAAAATATTAAAATGTGTGACGATTAGACACTCCATATCATACAAGACCAGGTTATTCCAAACTATAACAATCAACTACTTTGCAGTAAATGTCTAACAAAGTCAAAATAATTGGTAAAAACTGAAAAATATGTTTTCTTAAATATTTTACACCCCTAATTTCTCAAAATGTTTGAATTCTTGATGAAGATCAGTGAAAATATTGACTCTCAGAGTCAAAATATTTTGGAAGACAACCCCAAATTTTCCCATCAGCACTGCCACTGCCAGGGGGCTGCATAATACATTCCTGATGTGGATTCACTAAAATGGACTGTGTAATACATTCTGATGAGCATTCACTTCCAAAAATGTCAGACTGAGTTGATTTTTTAAATCTGTAACTATGAAATTCTTGCAGTAAAACTGGAACTCTAGTGAGGGGAGTATGGTATCCATCAAAGTCCTATACTGTATATAACTTTTCTTTGGATAAGACTATTTTATTTGTTGCATTAAATATTTGGCATAAAATGTGTTGTTTTTCAAAACTCACCTACTACTATTATGTATAAGGACTGTGATAAACTGTGTGATAACTTATAATGGACTCAAGACTTGTACATTAGTGTATGTCACCAGAAAGAAATTCTACAATATTTAACTAGTATGTGTGTGGGGGGGGAGTGGGGGGGTGGGGGGTTGGGGTGGGGTGGGGAATGCTAATACCTTGCACTGAGAAGTAATAACAAAAGTCAAAGATCATTGCTTAACCAATATAAGGACTATCAATTTCCAGGGAACACTTTTTAATTGGGAGTATTCACATAATATGTGACATCATTTCTTGGAACTTCCTGGTCAACAAACACACTATGCTGTAGGGGTGTATCTTTCTTGGAACTTCCTGATCCACAAACACACTATGCGGTAGGGGTGTATCTTTCTTGGAACTTCCTGATCAACAAACACACTATACGATAGGGGTGTATCTTTCTTGGAACTCCCTGATCAACAAACACACTATGCTGTAGGGGTGTATCTTTCTTGGAACTTCCTGATCAACAAACACACTATGCGGTAGGGGTGTATCTTTCTTGGAACTTCCTGATCAACAAACACACTATACGATAGGGGTGTATCTTTCTTGGAACTCCCTGATCAACAAACACACTATGCAGTAGGGGTGTATCTTTCTTGGAACTCCCTGATCAACAAACACACTATGCTGTAGGGGTGTATCTTTCTTGGAACTTCCTGGTCAACAAACACACTATGCTGTAGGGGTGTATCTTTCTTGGAACTTCCTGATGAACAAACAAACACACTATGTAGTAGGGGTGTATCTTTCTTGGAACTTCCTGGTCAACAAACACACTATGCTTTAGGGGTGTATCTTTCTTGGAACTTCCTGATGAACAAACAAACACACTATGTAGTAGGGGTGTATCTTTCTTGGAACTTCCTGGTCAACAAACACACTATGCTTTAGGGGTGTATCTTTCTTGGAACTTCCTGATCAACAAACACACTATGCGGTAGGGGTGTATCTTTCTTGGGACTTCCTGGTCAACAAACACTATGCTTTAGGGGTGTATCTTTCTTGGAACTTCCTGGTCAACAAACACACTATGCTTTAGGGGTGTATCTTTCTTGGAACTTCCTGATCAACAAACACACTATGCGGTAGGGGTGTATCTTTCTTGGAACTTCCTGGTCAACAAACACACTATGTAGTAGGGGTGTATCTTTCTTGGAACTTCCTGATCAACAAACACACTATGCAGTAGGGGTGTATCTTTCTTGGAACTTCCTGGTCTACAAACACACTATGCAGTAGGGGTGTATCTTTCTTGGGACTTCCTGGTCTACAAACACACTATGCAGTAGGGGTGTATCTTTCTTGGGACTTCCTGGTCTACAAACACACTATGCAGTAGGGGCGTATCTGTCTTTATTAACAGAAAAATGTAACTGTCAATAATGTAGATACCACCAAGACCCTGGTGAAAACAAACACCTCTAGGCTATGCATCAATGACTATACAGAGGTGTCAACAGACATTAAACTTTGTAAACAGTCTCAGATCTCAAATCCCGCATGAAATATAACATTGGATTCATTCTGCATTGTTAGCATAGACAAAGACCAGACAGTATTTCAGTGATCACATCATTCAAAACATTGTCTTGGAAATCACTACAGTTAATTTTATCATGTCATTTCTCAAGACACTGCTCACTTCTTCATCTTTTTAATGTTGACTGCCATCACTACTTTCTGTGTAAAAGGTGGTGAATGACTTGTGCTGGGGAGTCCTATGTCTGAACCACAAGTGACTGAAATGGTGGAATCATTATCATCATCATTATCATTATCATCATCGTCATCATCATCATCACAATCAGCCATCATTGGTTTCTTAGCAACAGGAGCAGAGTCAATGTCTATGGTCTTCTTCCTCTTCTTGGGTTTTAGAAGCTTTGGGGGGATCACAGCTCTTGCTCCATTCCTGCTGTAACAGATCTTAAGACATTCCACAGTTGGCAAGTGATTGTTGGACTCGATATCTTTCTTGAAATTCTCATGCAATGCTGTCATTCCCTGGTGTCCTAACAAACCAATGGTATGCCATTTCATCACAAACTCTGGAATATGGAACACAATGATATGTAGTTCCAAACTGACATTGTTTGGAAACTGAGCTGGGAACCATGATCCCAGATCCCAGCATATGTGACACAGGGTCTTAATTTCATGAGGGTGGAGGAATCGTTGCATGGTTACCAGACGATGAATGCCAGCAACCTGGGTCAGCAATTCACGGAATATGCCCCTCTCTTTTCTGTGTGCTGATAACATATCGGTCAAACGCTCTGAGTGTAAGAACATCAATTTGACCTGGTCGTATGTAAGCTCCTGGGAATCCGGAAATGGAGATGCCTCTAGCTTCAACCTATTATGGGCAAGCTTCAAAAGAAGTAACTCTAAAGGTCCAATGGTACGAGACTTGGTGATACTACTCTTAGATGACTGCTTTTGGTAAAGTCGTTTCTCCAATGTGAGCTTGTTGACACTGAGGAAATTAACTTTATCAGTGAGTTTGGCCACAAAATCACTGGCATCGCTACAGAGACCACAACACTTAGGACATGTGTAGGGCTTACTGTTGAGAAGTGCAAGCCCTTGTAGTACCCCAGCGCAGGCTTTGTGAACTTTGTCACCACAGGTAATGCATTTCTGCATTTCCGTTTTGGCATCACCTTCTTCGATGCAAACGCAGAAACCACAAGCACTGGGCAAAGGTTTCGCCCTCTTTACAGATTTTTTAACCAACTCTAAAGAATTCCAAGCAGCCTTGTGTTCGTGTTGGGCAATCTCTAGCTCTGCCTTGATTTCCTTGTATTCCTTGACAACCCTGCTTAACTCTGCATCCTGGAATTTAACCCGCTCCAACTGCTTTGTTACCAGGTTCCTCTGATCAAGGGTCCTACAACACTGATGTAACAGAATGAAGATCTTTGTTCCAAAGTGTGTCATAAGTTGTTCTACAGGGGGCACAAGCTGCTGATATGCAAGTGGAATGAACTTCTCATGTATAATACCAAGTGATGACTCTACAGAATTTTTCTGTCTCTTGGCGTAGGTACATTGTGGGTGGGGTGCCCATGTAGACTTAGCATTATTGAGCAAGAATGGGGTATGGGCTGCATTCTCGTTCTGTAAGCCTTCATGTGACACAAGACACCATAGACAAGGGTATCTAGACACTGCACCATTATGACCTACTACATTACATAGGTACTCATACTCCCCTACACAGAACATTCTAGTAGACAACTTAGATCGAGACTTGGGTGTTGGATTGACAGCCCACTCACAGTTGATCAAAGCCTTGACATGTGATTTCAATTGTGGACTAAACATATGTTTGATATTATCATATGTGCCTGCAGCCTTATACACTGCTAACAACTTATCCTCTACTTTACGATCTCCATTTACTACTTTCATTGACATCATAGTGAAATTCTTACAATTACTGAAAGCTAACTGTAGCCACATCTCTGTCTTAAACTGACCCTGCATCAATAGTTTGTTGTCATCGATGTGATGGTTAATCACCTTGGTCATTTCTTCTTGGTCATTCTTGACCTTCAAGAAACTGACCTTACGGAGTTCCTTACCATGCTTGACAGCTTGTAGCATCTCGGAACCAGTGTCAACCACTTTGGGAGATGTACTAACTTTGTCTGTAAGAAAAAACAGGTGACAAAACTATATAATGTAGAGTAAGACTAACTCAGGTGGCTTTAGTAATCTATTATTTCTAGAACATGACTGGCTATACGATAGATAAACATTTATAATCAAGCTAGGGAGTTAGGGTTAGGGATTGGAAATAAGGTTTGACTCCCTAGCATTATCTGATATGCATATATATAATGAAGGAAAGTTTGTTTGTGTGTTTTTTTGTTTGTTTGACTTTATTTAAGCTCGATAAATTGTTGAGCCAAAGGCTCTTCTAACACAAGGTTGAGTAAGGGAAATTTACAATATTTACATTAACATATACAGAAAAATAAATGATGACAAATTAAGAAGTGGGAAGTGGGTAAAATAAAATAATAATAATAATAATGACTAACACACGAGGGTAGCACAACAGAACAAACCTAATGGTGGACTTTGTTTTATGTGTACAGTTAGGAATAGGATAAGGGTTAGCCTCCCTAGCACAAACCTAATGGTGGACACTGTTTTATGTGTACAGTTAGGAATAGGATAAGGGTTAGCCTCCCTAGCACAAACCTAATGGTGGACACTGTTTTATGTGTACAGTTAGGAATAGGATAAGGGTTAGCCTCCCTAGCACAAACCTAATGGTGGACACTGTTTTATATGTACAGTTAGGAATAGGATAAGGGTTAGCCTCCCTAGCACAAACCTAATGGTGGACTTTGTTTTATGTGTACAGTTAGGAATAGGATAAGGGTTAGCCTCCCTAGCACAAACCTAATGGTGGACTTTGTATTTATCAAGCCATACTTTCTTTCTTTCACTTTACATTGGCCTAGGACCATCCTAAAGATAGATCATTTCATGGACCTGGCAATTTGTGATTTAACACATAACAAACTTTAGCTGGACATTCCTATCAGATTTTAATTAAGAAACATTAATATTTATACATACAGTGTAAGGCTGGTGAGATATTCTTGAAAGATGGAAAGACAGTGACGTCTCGTTGTGACAAGAATCTCTTCATAGCATACAATTTCCTGGTACTCAAACCCAGCTGATTCTTCATGTCAATTGTTTGAGCCTTTGTTAGTGCTGTGAAGAAGAAAAACATGCAAACTTCACAGTTTCATGTACATGTAGGTATCCATGACAACAAATTCAGATCTCATTTCCCTAATTTTTTGGGTAACCTACACAACCCTTACCCTTCCTTTGGAAATGGCTGTAAAGTTGGTGTACTGGAATATCACATATTATGACAGAAGTTCACGGCATAACAGTGACAGTGTGGCACACTCTGGGTACTTGCCAATCTGATTACAATCCGATGTAGAGCACACGCTGCGATTTCATTTTGGCTGTTACATTTGCTGTCATTTGTTCTTTTGTGAGTGCTCATTACATACATCTGACACAATACCATAAGATTTTCCAAGCCACATGAGAGCACTGAGTGAATTCACTCAACAAATGAAAACGTGTAATACACTGAAATGTACAGGTACAGTAGTACTTCAGAGTGCTCTGTTTGAAAAGTGCATGAGCACAGCCGAGCCAATAATGTTATTCATTACAATTTTGAAAGTTGAGTGTTCTATTGTAAGATAGATTCTGTTGGCTACTCATACACAAAAGAACAAACAACAGTAAATGTAACAGCCAAAAAGAAATTGTGACGTGTACTCTACATCATATTTTTGGGTACTTGCATAAGTACATAGGTTCTGTTTCCATGGTTTTTATGCTATATAATACCAACAACATGAATAATTTCAAAGTTTTTTTAATTATAAATTTGCAATCTTTGAGCATTCAAAAACAGTTTACACAATAACCAGAGTCCCATATTTTTGGGGGAAGAAAAATAATATGTACACTAGACATTTGTGAGGAAGCTGTGTATGACAGTTTGAATTCCCTGCATTTGCATAGATTACCCAAAATACCCTGTATCAATTTCAATGCAATTCAATGGAGAACACACACATCGAACCTGGGCAATAATTTTACATATCACACACCCTGGCACACTTTGCCCAAATATGGCAAGTGGCATGCTCATCGATATCCATTCACTCAGTCATTTGGCTTTATTAATTTCTTCACTATTTTTATGTTTTTGCAAATAAAATAATATTTCACTGCCACTCTATGTGATTACCTTATTAAAATGATGTTTTCCAAGCCACTACATGGAGTGTATGACAACACTTTTACAGACCGGATATGGGTTTTGCGAACCTCATTAGTATGGCTTACAGGCTCTCCTAAAGTACAACCTTGGTCCGCAAACCCCATATCCAGACATTAAAGATCATTACATATACATACCCCTGATTTGAAACACACAATTAACTTTTAATATTGACTTCTAAAGACTTTTGGCAAGTAAAAAACACAAATTTTAAGAAATAGTCTGTGGTGTAAATTTTCCTTACTGTTCATCAGTGTGTGTAGCCGAGCTTCTTTCAGTGCTTTTGCTGTAACTGTAGGATTCATTCTGACAAGTTGTGATAGTGTCAACACCAAATCATCATGTGTAGGGGTTGCACTTGAAGATATCACATGCCATGCCTACAAATAAATAAATGACAGACGATATAAAGTTGTGATAGCGTCAACACCAAATTGTCCTTTGTATGGGGTAAAAAATAATGACAGACGATATAAGTTGTGATAGCGTCAACACCAAATTGTCCTTTGTATGGGGTAAAAAATAATGACAGACGATATAAAGTTTTGATAGCGTCAACACCAAATTGTCCTTTGTATGGGGTACAACTGAAGATATCACATGCCGAAAGACTAAATGAAAGACTATTTCAGACAAAAACATTCCAACTCTGACCATGTAATTGTAAGCCTTGAAATGTGTCATCATCACTATCACAGGAAGCTCTCTGTTACTTTTCAATCTTTACATCTCTTCCAGTCCATTTCTTTCAAAAGAGAATACCACTACACGAATTGCAGACATTTTCTACGGGTTCAGATTCACCTACAATTATGTGTGATTTCAGATTTGATCTTGTGCCTTTATAGGGTATCTTTGCATCATGGGAGTCAGCAGAAATGATTACTCATAGTTGAACAATGTATATTCATGAGAAATGTTTTATACTGAAGGGAATAAGCACTTAGGAGTCATCAATCAAGGTCCACTCAGATTTTAGCAGAACTGTAATTTCAAATTCAAAATAGATTTCTGTACTTCTAAATTGCATCTGCTTTGGATTGGTGTGGAGAGCTTCTTGAGATAGTAACACCAAGTCATGTCTCTCGGTTACTGGTGTGGAGAGTTTCTTGAGATAGTAACACCAAGAAATGTCTCTCGGTTACTGGTGTTGAGAGTTTCTTGAGATAGTAACACTAAGACATGTCTCTCGGTTACTGGTGTTGAGAGCTTCTTGAGATAGTAACACCAAGTCATGTCTCTCGGTTACTGGTGTTGAGAGCTTCTTGAGATAGTCACACCAAGTCATGTCTCTCGGTTACTGGTGTTGAGAGCTTCTTGAGATAGTAACACCAAGTCATGTCTCTCGGTTGCTGGTGTTGAGAGCTTCTTGAGATATACAATGACTCCTGACCCCTGATTTCTTTCCTTGATTTTAATTGAGAAGGGGTTGGAGTTTTCTTAAACAAAGTAACAATAAATTAAAAGTTTAAGAGTTTACTTCCATGGTACATTCTAGTTAATAGATGGTTATTTACCCTTTGGAGACTCTTCACTCTGTCCAGGAAAGTTTTGTTCCTTACAGCATTGTCTGTATCTTTTGGTGGGTGGGAACACTGCACCCAAGTGGCTCGATCATGAGTTCCAAGAGTACGAAGATAAAGTATTCCACTCTTGCGTGATCCACTTTCAATTTCCATCAGCTTATTATTAGAACCAGCCCTTTTAGCATGAACAAAATGTTGTATTGTCTCATCCTTGGACCGAATCTGATGAATATATACAGACATACTGTTATACTTTTCAGTAGGGATTGAGTACAAAAAAGACATGAAGTTTGTTTTTTTACTATTTTTATACCTTAGCTTTTTCAAACAGACATATCATACTCATAGTTTCAACTTGTTAAAGCTACACCAGCTGCAAGTGGACTATTTTCTGAAACTGTTTGATACAATGACTTTCATAAACCTTGTCAAAATATTGTATGCCCTGAACACCATTAAATAAGCTGCAGGTAAATGTACTACTTGTGCAGCTGTATGCATAGTCTGTAAGGTACGCCGTGACAGGGCGCCCTCAACCATCGGCCAACCCCTAACACAGTGTGAGAGGAGGCCGGTGAGGGCGAAACATCACGACGTATCTTACAAGATCAAAGAATTTCTTCTCCTTTTTCCTCAAAAGCTAAATATCGATATTATGGGTGTAGACACTCAAACGAGGTTGCCATCTATTATGCTTCCAGACTTGGGCAAAATGTGAATTTTTACAACAAATATGGCTGCCTTTCAACCAATATCATGAAGGTTGTGAAACAAAGTAATGTGCATATCTCAGGTTTGCTTGAGATGTAAACATATACACTTTGAACAATTTTGGTTATTTGACCTTGAACATACATGTAGAGGTCAAGGTCAAAGTCTCATTAGAAAGCTTATCAGAAATAACGTAGGTGTAGAAACTCAAATTAGGTCTCTATCTAATTTCCAAAGTTTTGTGAATTTTTACAAACAAAAAGACATGCATACATGTATGCTCACTATAGCATATGACATTTGTGCCAGGTTTGGTTTAAATTAGCCCAAGGATGTTTGAGATACAGGTGGTAATGGACTGAGAGACAGATAGATGGGACCCAATGTAGTAGTGCCCTCTGGGCCTCACCTGTTGGGGATTAATAGCAGAACCTCTCTGAGTGCCAAAGCGGGTACACAGGTGTATTTGCACTTGCGCTGGCAGTGTTTTCTGCTGCACTTTCACTAGCTATGTTCATGAAGGTACAGTCACAGAGGACACTGCATCAGTGTGCCCTCTAGGCCAATTTTGCACCACTGATGCATACAATTTCTAGTGACGCACCAAAATTTGGTGTTCCCCTATCTCTTACTATGTGATGACTCACAAGAAATCCCAGTTTTTCTCATTTTGACTCACAACAACAAAATTTAGCTATCCTTAGAGGGCACACTGCACTGCATGCACTCATACAAAGACCCCTTGTATACCTACCACACATGCGCGACATGGCGTTCTGTAACATTATTGCATTTACCTGGTCTGCAAGGTTGTGAATTTGTTTCTCAGCAGTAGCCAGTATATTTGCTATACAGCTCTCAATACTAGGGTTGTTCATTACGTTGAACAACCTTTCCCTGTCTTGCTTAGTGATAAAACTGAGTTTCTCCACCTGTATGCGTAATCTATCCCGAGACATTGCATTCTGTCGTTCTTTGTCTTTGGTATGTGACTGTATTTCTTTCAGTTGTTTGTACAGAGCAGCAGCATGTCTGTTTTTGGTTTCCTCTAAAGCTGATAATGCTTCTTTCTTCTCTCGTTTGAACTCCTTGGTTATTTCGCTATTGGAGTTTTTCAGCTCCGTTATTTCGCACTGGAGATCAGTTATTTCTGCCCTCATTTCTCGCATCATTTCTTGCTGTCGATCACTTTCTGCTGCGGCATTAGAAATCTTACTTTCCAATCTCTCAACCTTGTTGAGGAGCATCTTTCCAGTTTCCACGGCGACACTGACAGCTTTCTTCAAATTGGTATATTCTTTACAGTCGGGAGAGACAACACTTTTGTGCAATGAATTAGATACAGTTTGTAGGCGATCAAATTTCTTGACTGTTTTCTTGAAGTCAATTTGTATGTCATCTTCCTCCTCCTCATCCTCCTCTTTTATGTCTGCTACTTCTTCTTTTGTATTCTTTTTATCCTTTGTCGGACCGTCCAATGACACCTCCCGTCGAAGTCGCTCTAAAGACTGCTTTAGGCGAGCGTTTTCTTCAAATTCACTTTGAAGTTTTGGCTTGATGTTGGCACACTCTTTGCAGGTGACGATGTACACATTGATATCAAAAGGAGGAGAATCATTAACAACCACCACCTAATAACAAAACAAAGAAATATATTACTGATAATTATACGTCAAGTCAGAGGCCATTTACTGTAAATATCCGAGGCATAGCCAAGGATAATATAACAGATGGTTTACCCAAAAGCGTCCTACAGGGTTTGTACACTTGGAGCAAAACAAAATTCCAGGACTTTCCAGGGGTTTTTCGTCAGTTTTCCAGGGGTATTTGTATTGATTTTGGCCATTTTCCAGGGGTGTTGAGCACCAAAGTATATTTTTTGAATGACATCTAGTTGTGGACGAGAAGAAATTAACAAGGGTTCCCATAATATGTCACAAAACATTTTAAAGACAATCGACACTATGCAAGATGTTGGTTTCAAAACCATGTTTGCACGCTAAGACTAACGGAGAAACCTCTGTCCTATCCCAAAAGTAGTTGTTTCGTCAAGCTGGTGCATTGATCGTGTCAGATTTTAGTCGCAACATTCGTCAGTCTAAGTCAGACATATCCAGAAAAAAACAAATTAAAAACTAAAGTTTGTCCTCATTATTGTACGGTTTGATGTGAATAGATTTAGAGGTCACCAAAATAATTTTTTTTCTTCAAAATTTTGAATAAAAACGTCATTTACGTAACGAAATTTCGCGCCATGAATAGCTGAATACGTTCATCCCTTGTGTCTCGATGTTTATGTACGGACGCCACGTGTTGCGGAACATCGCGATTTCTCAACTCAACTTGACCATTTAGGAATGTTACTGTACTGTACTGACAAACATAAAAAAAGAAAGTAGACTTTTAGAACATGTAAAACAAATACCCATTTATCGACGATATAAAAGTCAAAACCGTACTTCCACAACCCGGAAATTCAACTGCACTTCCCTAGGCTAGGCCCTAGTATTGCAATGCGTGAGCTTGTACTTATGTCGACTCGTGCCCCAAACTTGTAACAATTTCTAATCGTGGTTGGTGATCGGGCTGGTGATGCTTGATACTCGCTACAATGTTACGATAATCTTGCTCTACTGTTACCCCTGGGACTGTTACAATATTATGTCGCTGAAATGACAACTGGACTTGGAGTAGCAATACGCAAGATCGAAACAAAAAGCGGCGCCCATTCAACTACGCATAGGCACGGTCTGTGGGCAAAGTGTCTCATGGAATGATCGGTTGACTCTGGGTTTAATCAGCGTGATTCACTGTGGTGGCGAAAGACTTTAAAATATTTTCGCGATTTTACATTTATGAGACTCAGTGTAGTGAATCATTTGAATGTGTAGATCGAGTACAGACATGTCGATCATCAATATTAATCAATCACGATCATTTTCCAGGGTTTTCCAGGGGTATGGAGCATTTTTCCAGGGTTTTCCAGGGAGGGTTTGAAATTCCAGGGTTGTCCAGGGTTTTCCAGGACCGTACAATCCCTGGTCCTATATTTACAGTAAATTGCCGAGCACTTGTCCTACAATGTCGTTATAATTCCAATTTGATACTTAGATTTTCACCAGATAGTTAAGGTTGTTGTATATGCTATTTTTCATCCAATTCTTTATTGTAGAAATATTGTTGTAACTTTGTTAAAAATAAAGATATTGACTCCAAATTTTCAGCGTTTGTCCCCTTTAATATTCATCATGACAATAAAAACATTAAATTATAGTTTGTTTACATTATGATGAAATTTGACACCTGTGTATATTATCATATCATATTTTTCATGTTGTAGTAGGCAATTTTGATTTAAAAATCTTTTTTTTTAAAAATCAAAATATAAATGTAAATTTATGTCTTATTCTCGGAGAAAATGGCTTTCAGTTGTTAAGCTATCGGACGTACATGTACTAGTATTAGTAGTATGAGAGTTTACTGTTGGCTAATGAAATGAACTTTACTGGAATGCTTGCACCAACAAATCCTTAGTCTAAATGAGAGATACCAGTGAGTTTCCATTCATGATGTAAATCTACACTGAATGACTGTCTATCAACAAGTCAAGTATACTCTCATCTGGGACTCCATTCATGTCTGTCATTTTATTTTAATTACAAGAAGCTACAGGCTACCAAGCTAAATACCATCTGGTTGGCAAAGCATGCACAGGATTGTTGTACAAGGAAATTTTGTTTGTTCACATTTTACAATGTGCACATGTTGCATAATACATGTATCTCTTACAGGGCTTGTCAAGCAAATCAGAAATACTAGACTGTGTACATGTGGTAATGGTTTATGGTCAACAAGAACCACATGTACTTCACTAGTCTGGAGTAGAGGTGTAAATTGTAATGATACCTGTAGGTCAGAATACCTGTAGGTCAGAGACTTGTAATTCACTGAGTAAATATCTGCACTTATCACAATATATTCAAGGCATCTATGATGATTGTGTTCAGCATATAATTATTGATTAATAAATCTACTGGCATATAACTCAGTCAACTCCACTCAAAACCGTCTTATGCCCATTTTGTGGCGGTTGAAGTTTAACTTGCTTAAAGCGACTATATGGATGAGGATTGGTATTTATTTTTATTTTAATTTATACTATTTTATCATGGTTTCCTACCTGAAAATCAATGTGAAACAACATAGCAGTTAAGCAACAATGTAACTTTCATTTCAAGTGTCATCATGACACCAAAGTCAGTCATATCCAGATTGCAATAACAAGCATGTAAATATTGACAATTTGGGAATTATTAAATGGTGAAATTTGCATAAACACACTATCCTCACCATTTTTGAACTCTAGGGGGCGTTTCATTGGTGTAGGGAAATAAATATACCAGTAGAATTTCATCAAAATTCACCCGTTTTATGAAATATGTAACTATGACAGTAATCTAACACATTGCAGGAGACACTCGTGACAACATACAACGGAAACATATCCACAATTCTTATCTGAAAGTCTTAGATTTCATGCAAGAAACTCGTGTATTGTCAAACGTCACCCAATCATGCTACGCATAAGTTTCAATGAAACTGTTGGGCGTCCAATATGTCGCGAGTGTAGTTTGGAATGATATAGGTCGAACAAACGACTTACCCATCCCGGACGATCTTGCGGGTTTCGGGGAAGCTGAAGATGAATGTCTTTCATCGCTGATGCCAGCAAACCACGTTAAATTTTACCGAGCAAACTTCGGGTCATAAGTCTTGTGGCTTACCCCAGCATGGCAAATGCTTGATTGTCACCCACAATACATCGCGAAAGTGTAATTGCGCAGTCGCAGACAGCTCATCCACGAGCCCAGTGGATCAACGTGAAAACTAAATTCGGAGGTTGCGTTTCAACGCGTGTTTATGCAGTTTAAGCGAAGAAAATACTAAACGTGCGATAACGGAGTAAAAGACAAACAACACGAGGACAAGTTGGCTCAAAATAAGCTAACATGGCATCGGTTTCTTACCATATCTCCAACCTTTTGGAGAAGGTAAGTTGCTTCCGCACGATGTTATGTGCGCAGCCATCTTGTTTTGATATGTGGTATTGAACATTTTCTGATGATTATATTTGTCCACGTTATAATATATTAGCCGACAAGGTTGTCAATTATCATTGATATATTTTGCAAGGACAAATAAATTGGTTTAATTCGTGTAAGTTCATGACCATGTACATTATTTATAACAACAGACTTTATTAGTAAGACGAGAAGAATTTTTGCAATTTTAATGATGGCTCTAGTCTACAACGTACAAGTTTGCAATGTCATACTACATGTGTTCCTTTAAAACTTGTTTACAGTAGACATGCAAACGGTCTGTATGCCATGAAACGTGCAAATTTTATTGGCTTTTTTATTTATTTCAATGCCACTATTGAATTAAAACAATAGGACAGTGTGTGAGTTCTGTAGTGTTTGACAGTTATATTGCATTCAAAGAAAACAAAGTCAAAACAAAACATTTGTTGAATGTGAATGGGTATACACAATGATACACCCGTCACCAGTAACATTGGATTTTATAAAGTTTACAGTGTTTCGAAAACCTTATTCCAGCATCAAGGAATTTGAAAGTTTGACAAACTTTATAGAGACAGAAACATGGTTTTTCAGTGTAACACATGTAATAGAAGTTCATTCAACAATTATAACTTTAATATGCATTGTTTGACCAATTTCTATATGCTGGAAAAACATTTTCAGGATGCATACTTGTTTTATTGTCCTCACTTGGAGAATTTAGCTCCACCGTCTTGTAGGTTGTCTTGAGCAAATATACTTTGTCCCCTGGTTTATTTATGAGTTATGTGGTGTTTATCATTCCACAGTTTTTTTAGACTATGGTAAACAAAAGTTGTATCTCAAATTTATGGGGCTGGTATCCCTAGCATAGAAATTCATGCTGGAGTTGAGTGTGAATTTTTTTTTACAATGATTGGTTTTCTTGTCACTGTCATGTGTTGTTGTAGCAAGCAAAGTAGTCAATGATTATGATAGAAATTAACATAGTAATTTTTTGGAATTGTTTATCACTGTCTGTAGCATCATTGTCAACTTATTGAACTTGAAATTATGGTGCCATGACAACATGGGGGTATTAAAATGATATATTATGTTTACTTAGATTTGGAATCAAGATGACTTATTGGATGCCTTTAGTATGATTTATGTTATGCCCTGTACATTCCAGCCATAGTTTCAGTAGGAAACCTTGCTATTAAAGTTATCAGTTTTACACAGTGACACTCTTGCCATCACTCTATGACACCATGATATCTACTCCACTGAGATGGTGTCACTGTCATTGAAGTTGATGCCCCCTCCCTCCCCCACCCCCACCCCCACCCCCACCCCCACCAACTACAAAGTGCAGCTTGACATTGTTGGTGTTAAATGATAATAGATAGGTCATATCTACCAGCATTTCAATGTATTTTGTCAAACTTTTGTAGATTTATGTGTCCTGTATTATTATTATTATTATTATTATTATTATTATTATTATTATTATTATTATTATTATTATTATTATTATTATTATTATTATTATTATTATTATTATTATATTATTATTATTATTATTATTATTATTGTTTTGATTGGTAACCATGGTGAAATAACTGGAGAACTAAGCTCAGATAGATTTTATTCTTACTACCTGAAGTTCAACACTTACTAAGATTGTAATAATAATATTTATTACAATACCATAGGCCACTGGCCTTAAAGTTAAAGTATTACATAACTGAGAAAAAAATTTACAATTCGAGGACTAAGATTGTATTACTGTAATAAATACTTTTTAAAGTCATTATGCCAGACAGACCAAAGTACTGGCTAACCATTGATGTATACAATCGAGATACCAAAAATGATTCTGAAAATAATTTAGTTAATACCTTCAGAAGTTTCCCACTAAGCATGCAGGAACTATAATCTTCATGAATACAAGCAACTTTTGACACTTTTTTGATTGTTTTTGAAGAAAGAAACTTTTAGAACATTGTACCAGAATGGGTATAAAGTTATGAAAAAGTATAAAAATGTTGTGTTTTATAATAGTTTCCCCTTTGCTTTCTCTTTTGTGCAGCCTAGTATTCATTCAGCTGTAACATCATGACAGTAACTAAATTATTTATCTAATTTTCTGTAGATGACATCCAGTGATAAAGATTTCAGGTTCATGGCTACCAATGATTTGATGTCTGAACTCCAGAAGGACTCTATCAAGTTAGATGATGATAGCGAGAGAAAGGTAAAACTTTGCAGTTGTGATTATCCTCATGACTATTCAGTTGCTTGATTTCCGTAAACAAAGAAACAAACCCTCATGTAATTTCTGTGTTCTCCCTGAACAAGGTTAGAAGATACCATGCCCTTTTGTTATTTTCGAGCACTCATTTCATAATATTGAAAATCACCCATCAAACCGCTTCAATTTATGTAACAATGGTACCCTGTCTCTGATGTCTACAATGTACATGCTAACTACTGTGACAACAGTTATGTTAAGTGGTAAATGTAAATGACATTGTATTTTATGCTCCCCGGAAAGTTGAGGAAGACTAGGGGGCCATTATGCTGTTCTGATCCGGGCCATGGGTAATGGTTGTAAACATTTTGATCATGGCGTGAGAAAGTGCTATATAAGAACCCACCATTATTGTTATTGTATGCTCAGAGTTCTCAACTGTGGCCAATCCTAACATCTCTCGAAAACTAAAGAAATACAAGATGGTTATCATGACAATGGAAATGTTATTCATTATTCATTATCATTGCTGTCTTTGAGAAAATCAAAGTGTTTTTTGCAAAGTCTTGTCAACAAAATTGTTTGTTTTACTGCTTGACAGTTTAGCTGCAATCACATGATCATGTAAGCCTACCTGTAGACTCAAAGGACTATTGCTACTACACTATTCTGCTATCCTAACTATAGTCTACCTGTAGACTTGATGGACTATTGCTACTACACTATTCCGCTATCCTAACTGTTGCCTACCTGTAGAGTCTACAGGTAGACTATAGTTAAGGTAGCAGATACATGTAGTGTAGTAGCGATAGTCCCTCAAGTCTATAGGTAGGAGACTCTGAATTCCATTTTTGTGTTATCCATGACTTCTACATAGGTAGTAAAGATGTTGTTAAAACTGCTTGAAGATAAAAATGGAGAAGTTCAAAACTTAGCTGTCAAATGGTAAGTCCAAATGAGTGTGTTTTCATACTAAATTAGCCAGAAGCAGTTCTAATGGTTAAAATATTCAAAAAGATATAAGCTATATCATTCATCATTTGGTTAGAATAAAATGCATGGCCATATAAGTTTGATATTTTTGTCCTGTAAAGATGTATAGTTCAGCTGTTACATACCCTTACCCTGAATATTTGTTGTGCAGTCCCAAGACATACTGTTACTTGCCTTCCCAATACTCAGCAAACTTGCTGGCTGGCTGACTGTTTAGTTCTATCAACCTTATATTTAGGCAATACAGATTAATCAAGTGTACTATATTGTGTTATTTACAACTTTCCACATCTAGTCTTGGTCCTTTGGTAAGCAAGGTGAAAGAATACCAAGTAGAGACAATTGTGGATACACTATGTAGTAACATGTTATCAGACAAGGAACAGCTAAGAGATATTTCTAGCATTGGTAAGTTTATTACATCTTGTTACAAAAATAGTCACTTACCATGTTTGTAATCGACATGTTTGTATAATTAGTATTACAAAAGATTGAAATCATGTAGATAGGTTTGTGTGTTCGTAACTGGATTTTGTGCCACAGATAACATTCAATTCTCAGTACCTGCAATAACATTTTACCTCATGCTAGGGAGTCAAAATTGAATAATAGGAGTGACTTATTCTGCACCTGTAGTAGCATATGTAGCATTTGAGTGGAAGCAATGGTGTCGTCCAAGAAATTAAATGATTGTTACTTTCATGACTCCCCTACATCATAGTACATGGTACAGTTAACTTCAGGTAATGAGAATGCATGTAAAGGATATGCACTACTGTATACATCTTTATGCAATGAAACATATCCAGCATTTACATAATGTACTCTTAAAACGACTGAGACTTTGGATTGTATATTATCAAAAATATCTCAACCTACAGCATTTGGCTGTAATCAAAGCAGTAGGCTGATGGCTGTTATCAAAGTGGTAGGCTGGTGGCTGTTATCAAAGTGGTAGGCTGGTATTTGTATCAAGTGTAAAGATGGCAATAGAGTGTGTTGATTAAGCTTAACGTGTTGTATTCCTTTGACTAGGTTTGAAGACAGTCATTAATGAACTACCTCCAGCCTCATCTCCATTAGCTGCTAATATCTGTAAAAGAATTACAGGTAGATTAACTAGTGCCATTGCTAAGGTAAGTGATGAAATGATTGGTTTATTTCTCTTTAACTGTTGTTGTTTTATTAAATTGAACATTCCAGGTGTAGACTTACTTGCATAACACTGGAAAGTGAATGTTTCCATTCTGTGTAGACTTACCTACATAACACTGGAAAGTAAAGGTTTCCATTCTGTGTAGACTTACCTACATAACACTGGAAAGTAAATTTTTCTATTCTGTGTAGACTTACCTACATAACACTGGAAAGTAAATGTTTCCATTCTGTGTAAACTTACCTACATAACACTGGAAAGTAAATGTTTCCATTCTGTGTAAACTTACCTACATAACACTGGAAAGTAAATGTTTCCATTCTGTGTAAACTTACCTACATAACACTGGAAAGTAAATGTTTCCATTCTGTGTAGACTTACCTACATAACACTGGAAAGTAAAGGTTTCCATTCTGTGTAGACTTATCTACATAACACTGGAAAGTAAATGTTTCCATTCTGTGTAGACTTACCTAAATAACACTGGAAAGTAAATGTTTCCATTCTGTGTAGACTTACCTGCATAACACTGGAAAGTAAATATTTCCATTCTGTGTAGACTTACCTGCATAACACTGGAAAGTAAATGTTTCCATTCTGTGTAGACTTACCTAGATAACACTGGAAAGTAAAGGTTTCCATTCTGTGTAGACTTACCTGCATAACACTGGAAAGTAAATGTTTCCATTCTGTGTAGACTTACCTGCATAACACTGGAAAGTAAATGTTTCCATTCTGTGTAGACTTACCTGCATAACACTGGAAAGTAAAGGTTTCCATTCTGTGTAGACTTACCTAAATAACACTGGAAAGTAAAGGTTTCCATTCTGTGTAGACTTACCTACATAACACTGGAAAGTAAATGTTTCCATTCTGTGTAGACTTGCCTAAATAACACTGGAAAGTAAAGGTTTCCATTCTGTGTAGACTTACCTACATAACACTGGAAAGTAAATGTTTCCATTCTGTGTAGACTTACCTAAATAACACTGGAAAGTAAAGGTTTCCATTCTGTGTAGACTTACCTACATAACACTGGAAAGTAAATGTTTCCATTCTGTGTAGACTTGCCTAAATAACAGTAAAATGATAGACTGGCATGACACATCGTATCTTCCAGACTAAGGAACTGACTGTCAATACATTTTTGTATCATGTATAGAATTTGATAAGTTTCTTTTTGTACTTTTATCTTTGATAGCAAGAGGATGTTGCTGTACAGTTGGAAGCACTTGATATCCTTGGTGATTTACTGAGTAGATTTGGGGGTAAGTAAGTGAACGCAATCAAGCATACACCATAATGTCAACACCACAGCATGTTGTAGTGGTGTGAGTAATTTACAATAGAAGAGCCATGAAACATTTGTAAATGTATCCATGGGAGATTTTAGCAAGAATGGCTGACAGGATTATTCACAAGTGAAAGAAAGCAAGAAACTAATTACAACTGCATAGGCAAAAATATAATTCATGTCAGATATATATTTCCTTGATGGATGCAGCAACTAAGACTGAAGGCAAATGCATTCATATGTACTATATAAACCCCCAATAACACCTGTGTCATTGCAATGGACACTATATAAACTCAATAACACCTGTGTCATTGCAATGGGCACTATATAAACTCAATAACACCTGTGTCATTGCAATGGGCACTATATAAACTCAATAACACCTGTGTCATTGCAATGGGCACTATATAAACTCAATAACACCTGTGTCATTGCAATGGGCACTATATAAACTCAATAACACCTGTGTCATTGCAATGGACACTATATAAACTCAATAACACCTGTGTCATTGCAATGGACACTATATAAACTCAATAACACCTGTGTCATTGCAATGGGTAATGAAATTGGAAAGCTAGTAACCGTTACTTGTAAACTGTGTTCATAGAATGTTTTAGATAACAAACTGGTATTTACCAATTCAAGAAATACAGATAATTATTCATCACAGGATATTGTTTCAATCAACTTGTGATTGTGCTGACTTAGTGTGTGTGTGTGTGTGTCATCGTCTGACAGTTTGACACTTATAAAATGATTGCTGTATTATTTGATGTAGGTTTGTTGGTAAGTTTTCATCCATCCATCCAGGCCAGTTTACTGCCTCAACTAACCAGTCCTAGACTAGCTGTAAGGAAGAGGTCTATCATAGCCATTGGTAAGTGTTGATCAACTATAAAATATTTTAACAAGTGGGTGCCATTGTAGCTATTGCAAATACCGTGAGTACGGCAAATACCGTGAGTATGGCAAATACCGTGAGTATGGCAAATACCGTGAGTATGGCAAATACCGTGAGTACGGCAAATACCGTGAGTATGGCAAATACCGTGAGTATGGCAAATACCGTGAGTACGGCAAATACCGTGAGTACGGGAAATATCATGAGTATGGCAAATACCGTGAGTATGGCAAATACTGTGAGTATGGCAAATACCGTGAGTATGGCAAATACTGTGGGTACGGGAAATACTGTGAATATGGGAAATACCGTGAGTATGGCAAATACCGTGAGTACAGCAAATACCGTGAGTGCGGCATTCTTACACTCATATGATGTCAAATATAACCTACAAATATCCAATTCTGATTTAGGGTTTTGAATTGTTTCTCCCTCAGGTCACCTGGTTGTAAGTTGTAACAATGTTTTATTTGTTGAATTGATGGACAATCTGCTTGGAGAACTGGCAAAGAATGCTAGTGTATCTACTACTAGAACATACATACAGTGTATTGGTGCTATCAGGTAAGTCTATTTATTGCCATATCTGCCATTACAGTCAACATAGGAAAATTACAATAATACAGCTTGTCATTCCAAAGGATTTTAAACTCCTGGATGTGTGTGTATGTATATGTTCGTCCATACATACATACATACGTATGTATTTACGGAACATACATGTGTGCATGCATAGAGTGTTTCCAACAGACTCAACGAGTGTAGATTAGAACATTTTTTGGAGTAAATGGTGTACCAAATGGTATGGAAACCAATATTTGAAGACATTGAATGGTAACAGTGTATGTTTGTTTGTAGTTCTTAATGTTGTCAATGTGTTAGTGAACTCTTGCAGTTTATAACTTACTTTCACAAAATATAGTAACATTAACAATATAACTCATGTTTTTGGTTTTATAGTCGTCAAGCTGGTCATCGTATTGGTGAACACTTACAACGAATTATACCACTAATCATCAAATTCTGTAGAGAAGAGGAAGATGATGAACTCAGAGAATACTGTATACAGGTATATGACATTGATATGTCTTTTAGTGAGGTCAAGGTCAAATGTCTTTGATTTTGGGGAAATCCACCATCAAATATCTGATTTTGGGGTAATCCGCCATCAAATATCTGATATTGGGGTAATCCGCCATCAAATATCTGATATTGGGGAAATCTGCCATCAAATATCTGATATTGGGGAAATCCACCATCAAATATCTGATATTGGGGAAATCCACCATCAAATATCTGATATTGGGGAAATCCACCATCAAATATCTGATATTGGGGAAATCCACCATTAAATATCTGATATTGGAGAAGTCTGCCGTCAAATATCTGATATTGGGGAAATCCACCATTAAATATCTGATATTGGAGAAGTCTGCCGTCAAATATCTGATATTGGGAAAATCCGCCGTCAAATATCTGATATTGGGGAAATCCACCATCAAAAATCTGATATTGGGGAAATCCGCCATCAAATATCAGATATTGGGGAAATCTGCCATCAAATATCTGATATTGGGGAAATCCACCATCAAATATCTGATAATTGGGAAATCCGCCATCAAATATCTGATATTGGGGAAATCCACCATCAAATATCTGATGTTGGGGAAAAACACCATCAAATATTTGATATTGGGGAAATCCGCCATCAAATATCTGACATTGGGGGAAATCCACCATCAAATATCTGATATTGGGGAAATCCACCATCAAATATTTGATATTGGGGAAATCCACCATCAAATATCTGATATTGGGGAAATCTGCCATCAAATATCTGATATTGGGGAAATCCGCCATCAAATATCTGATGTTGGGGAAATCCACCATCAAATATCTGACATTGGGGGAAATCCACCATCAAATATCTGATATTGGGGAAATCCGCTGTATTTCCTTTACCCACTAACCTATGGTTAAACTTAAATACTATCATTTGGATGATGGTAACTCTTGCAGAAAAGATTAGAAACTCTACTTTCCAATAATACATGTATTACAACATTTTTTACTCTATGATCATTTCAGCACTATTTCTGGGTTTTTTTCAGGCTTTTGAATCATTTGTCAGACGATGTCCTAAAGAGGTTTCTCCTCATGTTATTACAGTAAGTGTTTTTATCAAAATGTCTACTGTTCTGAAGTTATTATTTAATGATCACTTTAATCATGGCTTGTCAGTATGTATGGTTTGATTTTCAGAGTAGCTTGATAGCATATGCCTTAATTAGTCAGCTACTGTACACACACATACTCTTTGTTATCCTCGTACCATAACTAACTAACTAGAATAACTAACTACAACAATCTCATTTATACTGTACTTTTAGTAAGTTTGTGCAAAATCTAGAATTAGTGGAATATTTAGTAATGACAATTTCTACTCAGACTCAACAAATTTTATGGAAGATAATCCCAAATATGCACTAACATTTCATCATCATTAGGGGTGTACTACAATGGGCTATTGTCATATATCTCAGTAGTACACCCCTAATGATGCTGATGAGATGTTAGCATCAATAGGGGTGTACTACAATGGGCTATAGTCATATATCTCAGTAGTACACCCCTGATGATGCTGATGAGATGTTAGCATCATCAGGGGTGTACTACAATGGGCTATTGTCATATATCTCAGTAGTACACCCTTGATGATGCTGATGAGATGTTAGCATCATTAGGGGTGTACTACTCAGATACATGACAATAGCCCATTGTAGTACACCCCTGATGATGCTGATGAGATGTTGGCATCATTAGGGGTGTACTACAATGGGCTATTGTCATATATCTCAGTAGTACACCCCTGATGATGCTGATGAGATGTTGGCATCATTAGGGGTGTACTACAATGGGCTATTGTCATATATCTCAGTAGTACACCCCTAATGATGCTGACGAGATGTTAGCATCATTAGGGGTGTACTACAATAGGCTATTGTCATATATCTCAGTAGTACACCCCTGATGATGCTGATGAGATGTTAGCATCATTAGGGGTGTACTACAATGGGCTATTGTCATATATCTCAGTAGTACACCCCTGATGATGCTGATGAGATGTTAGCATCATTAGGGATGTACTACAATGATCTATTGTCATATATCTCAGTAGTACACCCCTGATGATGCTGATGAGATGTTAGCATCATTAGGGATGTACTACAATGATCTATTGTCATATATCTCAGTAGTACACCCCTGATGATGGTGACGAGATGTTAGCAAAAATTTGGGATTTGCTTTCAAGAAATGTTTTGACTCTTGAGTAGAAATTTTCAGACTCAATGAACATTCATTCTCACATGGAGTACTATTAAAGGTGAATACCATAAAACTGTTTAACACACACACCTGTACACACACCATTGTATGTTCTCCATCTATCAAAACAAATCAACTGACTTCACCATTTCTAGTGCTGCCCTCATGTATATACACATCACAACTGGTGTGATACTTATTACTAGTGTAAATCTATGGTGAGTAATTGAGAGATTGTGAATCTTTCAATCTAATGTTATCACAACCTGAGTCACTGACATTAATGAAGACTTAGGCAAATCATAGTTCTCTGCCCTTTTCTTTGATTTCTTTCTAATCATGGTTCTGTGCCTTTTTCTTCGATTTCTTTCTAAGATTATTGAGTTATGCTTGGAGTACATCTGTTATGATCCTAATTACAATTATGAAAGTGATGAAGATGAAGATGCCATGGATGCAGAAGAAGAAGACGAGGAGGCGTAAGTGTTGCCATAGCAATGAGTAAAACTCAAGAAATTGTATCATAGGACATATCTGTAGCTGAAGTAAATGAATCTGTGAGAGATTTTAAAACTGTGAATCATGACTTTACTTAGATTGTATATTTAAAGCTGACAGTGGTCAAATAGTTCACATGCCTTGGATCACAGTCTATGTTTTCAACCTGCCAACAGTTTACTCACGCTCACTTTGATTTGATATGTAAACACTGACAGTCTATAAATGTAAATTAGAAGGATGTCAGTCTGTTTCACTGGACTGTGTACTCTATTTGCTCCAGCAGTAACGTAAATGTACAGTGAACACCTCTTGAAACAAGTTTGCAAAACTTCAAGGATTATCGGGTGTAAATAAATAAATAAATAAATAAATAAAGAATGGTATTACTGTGATCACTGTATTTGTAATCAATTGCCCAAATGGAAGTTTAATGTATGAAAACTGTAATCTATAATTGTAAAAATTGCATTTTTATTCATCAGTGCATGTAGTCTAAATGCTTCGCGGGATACTTTGTTTTAAGAAAACTGTAATTCATAAAAAATTGTTTTTCATATTTTTGTATTTTAGTGAAAGTGATGATGAATACAGTGATGATGATGATATGAGTTGGAAAGTGAGACGTGCCTCTGCTAAATGTCTAGATGCTATCTTTGCATGCCGTAATGAAATGTTACCTGATTTCTACAAAACTGTATCATCAGCATTGATCACTAGGTTCAAAGGTCAGTCAGTGAAAAGCAGTTGAAAATGATAATCCAAACTACAATATAACTGAGAATCATACTTTATGTTATATTTCTGTGATGTATAAGCAACATCTTCTATTCTAAATCTCTAAATCTTGTCAAAGCCTATCTAGTAACTGGTCAAGAGTATTTATACCAACAAAACACATCTACATACATCTATATTCTACTATTAGTGTAATAATAAGATAAGAACAAGTTATTATGTTTCGATGGCATCCTTGAATTTCTGTAATGTCGGAAGTTCTATGAAGGAATTTGGACTCCTTTAGTACCCTTTGGGGAAACTGAATCTATATGAGTCACTCTTTGTACTTGAGTGTACCCAGGGGTGGGGATGGGGTTGGGTGGGGAGGATTGTTTCTAAGTCTAAAGTGGACTGTTAACTTCCCATGTTTCTGAGGTTCAGTCTTTTCCTTACCTGTAGAACGTGAAGAGAATGTAAAGTCTGATATCTTTCATGCTTATATAACTCTACTAAAACAAACCAAACCTATACAAAGTGGTATTGTTGATCCTGATGCTATGGAGGAAGAAGATGCGTAAGTTACACTTAGTCAAATAGAGTACTATTGTATTTCATATCATTCATTCATTCATTCATTCATTCATTCATATCATTCATTCATTCATTCATTCATTCAGTTACACTTAGTATTCCTACAGTACTATTGCATTCATTCCTTCATTCCTCCATTCATTCATTCATTCATTCATTCATTCATTCATTCATTCATTCATTCATTCATTCTATAGTCTACCCCCTCTAGGCTTTCTAAGACTGGAAAAAAGCACATCAAGAAATTCAAGAATCAGTTGCTGCCATACATTGGCAGTTAGGATGGCAATTCTTGACAGGGTATGAATGAATGTCCCTCTTTGCGTGGAACATTACATGTCTTAGGGGTGTATGAGACTTCTGCATTTAGAGTAGAGCCCAGTATGTTGGTCATTTACATGTGTAACTATAAGTAATTTTAGCTCAGTTTAAAATGATACAAAGAGTCTTTAGATGTATACAAAATACAACATTTTACTGGGAAATAAAATGATGCCACTGCCAGTCAAGAGAGAAAAGAACTCTCAGAGATTACCACTTGTTGTGAATGTACAGTCAAGTTTTGCTAAAATATTAGTCTGCTAATATGTGATTGTACTTGATTTGATAGACCTGTTGTAATGTTACGTAGTCAAGTTCCTGGTATCATCAAGGCCCTACATAAACAGTTGAAAGAGAAGAGTATCAAGACAAGACAGGGATGTTTTGCTTTGCTGACAGAGTTAGTCAATGTAATACCAGGTGTTCTATCAGACCACATTGGTGTCCTTGTACCAGGTATACAGTTTTCACTAGGGTAAGTAAAACCAGGTGTACAGTTTTCACTAGGGTAAGTAAAACCAGGTGTACAGTTTTCACTAGGGTAAGTAAAACCAGGTGTACAGTTTTCACTAGGGTAAGTAAAACCAGGTGTACAGTTTTCACTAGGGTAAGTAAAACCAGGTGTACAGTTTTCACTAGGGTAAGTAAAACCAGGTGTACAGTTTTCACTAGGGTAAGTAAAACCAGGTGTACAGTTTTCACTAGGGTAAGTAAAACCAGGTGTACAGTTTTCACTAGGGTAAGTAAAACCAGGTGTACAGTTTTCACTAGGGTAAGTAAAACCAGGTGTACAGTTTTCACTAGGGTAAGTAAAACCAGGTGTACAGTTTTCACTAGGGTAAGTAAAACCAGGTGTACAGTTTTCACTAGGGTAAGTAAAACCAGGTGTACAGTTTTCACTAGGGTAAGTAAAACCAGGTGTACAGTTTTCACTAGGGTAAGTAAAACCAGGTGTACAGTTTTCACTAGGGTAAGTAAAACCAGGTGTATAGTTTTCACTAGGGTAAGTAAACACCAGGTGCACAGTTTTCACTAGGGTAAGTAAAACCAGGTGTACAGTTTTCACTAGGGTAAGTAAACACCAGGTGCACAGTTTTCACAAGGGTAAGTAAAACCAGGTGTACAGTTTTCAATAGGGTAAGTAAAACCAGGTGTATAGTTGTCATGAACGTATTACGTAAAAGAACTACGATAGTCAATGTTATACTAGGTGTACTGTTAGACCACATTGATGTACCTAGGTTTACCGTTACGTGTATAGTTTTTACTTGGACAAGTTACAGATCTGTTTTCCCCCCTATAGTTTTAGAATTGCCTGTATGTCTTGGGCAAGTTACAGATCTGTTTCCCCCCCCCCCCCCCCTATAGTTTTAGAATGCCTGTATGTCTTGGAGTCTGAATTAATTAACCAGTATCTAAATCTTTCAATTAAAAATATGAATTATTATTTCTTTTCATAGGGATAAAAACACCAGTTCTAATATGAAGATTGATACATTAGCCTTCTTGCATACAGTTATGTCCAATCATTCACCACAGGTGTTCCACCCTCACGTCAGCCAACTATTACCAGTAAGTATATAATTTGTCAGAACCCTATATGCTAGTATGACATACTCTTGGTATTGGCATGTGTGATGTGGTGTTCTCTGTAACCATTGACTTGCAATAGTCTAGCAGAAAACACCACAAGACAAGAGCACTGTAGTTCAAATACATCATGTACAACAATGCAACTAATCTCTTGTATGTTTGTAATGACAAACTACACCATATATTTAATGACATGAGAATCTCCATACTACATGAAAAAGTGCTTCATATAGAGAATTCAAATTTCGATTGACTGCTTTTGTTCAGTATTGAAAATGAAGTCAGTGCCTGGGTGAGATTGTGGTATGTTACTGTAAATATAATGATCTAGTTTCTACTGATGGTTTTAAAAAATAAATATTGTTATGGTTTTATGGACATCAATTTATCCCAAACTCCATAACTTCCAAAATGAACTCAGAAGATCTCCTATAGGTTGTTGTATGTATGAATTGACAATTTCTACCTCACCATTATCATAGTTACTATTGAATCACATGAGATATCACTGATCTACCCACAAGTCAGTGCATTAGTCAGTCTACAAGTCAGGCAAGTGATTAATTTTGAGATGTAATTTATTTTCCAGCCTGTTGTCAACTCTGTTGGTGACCCATTTTACAAGATTACATCGGAAGCTCTCCTGGTGACACAAACCATGGTGAAGGTGATCAGGCCACTGAGTAAGTACATATGTCAAATATTTCAAGGCTTTCTCAGTCAGTTCACAGTCTAGCTGGGAGTCACCTAGGCTTAGCAACACACACAATCTGTGGGCCCCTTAAATGAGCAACCATCCCAGACTGTTTGAGTTACTACTCAGAGAGGACCCTCCAAAGTTGCATGTGTCTTGTGAGTGAGAGATGACTGAATGATACACCATCAAGTCTGTAGAACACTCACCCTGGGTTTGAGTCACTACTCAGAGAGGACCCTCCAAAGTTGCATGTGTCTTGTGAGTGAGAGATGAGTGAGTGATACCCCATCAAGTCTGTAGAACACTCACCCTGGGTTTGAGTCACTACTCAGAGAGGACCCTCCAAAGTTGCATGTGTCTTGTGAGTGAGAGATGAGTGAGTGATACCCCATCAAGTCTGTAGAACACTCACCCTGGGTTTGAGTCACTACTCAGAGAGGACCCTCCAAAGTTGCATGTGTCTTGTTAGTGAGAGATGAGTGAGTGATACCCCATCAAGTCTGTAGAACACTCACCCTGGGTTTGAGTCACTACTCAGAGAGGACCCTCCAAAGTTGCATGTGTCTTGTTAGTGAGAGATGACTGAATGATACACCATCAAGTCTGTAGAACACTCACCCTGGGTTTGGGTTGATGACAGACAATGTCTTGTCTCTAGTTGGACTTTAACCACTACACCACAGGGAGTCAGTAACAAATATACAACCTTACATCAGTTATTATACCTTCAGTTGTACAGTCTTCCTATGTTTTCTATTGCAGACATTCGTTGTGATTTTGACTTTGCTCCCTATGTGTTGGATCTCTATGGATGTACATTTACTAGGCTGAAGGCTGCTGATATCGACCAGGAGGTTAAAGAAAGAGCCATTTCATGCATGTGAGTGATATTTGTGTTCTTAGACTAAACTATTTTCAAACCCTTGTTCCAACATCTGATGCAAAATACCATAGGAATTCTTGTACAAATCTCAAGCTCTGAATGGATCCACTTAAAAAATGAGAATATGTAATACGCCGAAACATACAAGTACACTCTGTTCAAAAGAGCTTGCATGCAGAGTGCAGACAATTATGTTATTGTTATTGTTTGGTGGTTCTCTTTGTTTCAATTTCAATTCTTGGTGTTATATTGTAAGGCAGATTCTGATTGGCTACTCGTAAGTATGAGATTTGTATGTGAATTCCTATGGTATTGTATCAGATGTAGGTATCAGGCACTCACAGAACAAACAACAATAAAAGTACGAGTTAAATAAAGAAATCATGCCAGATTGGCTCAGGACTATCTGGTTCCATAGCTCTGCTGAACAACTGCTTTTCAAACCCAAATTTTAACCCTAATCCAACACTGGCCTTTTCAATATTTAATGGCGGCGGTATATTATTAATATGTTTCAGGTAATACCCCCGGTAGTCTATAATGATTTAAATCACAAGCAGAACAATGGACATCTGAAATCTGACCCCCTAACTAACTATTTAAATACAGGATCTATCCATGTCTCCCTAGCTTGGTTATGAATTCATATCTGTAGAATTGTTGATGCACTTGCTGTAGTATACATGTTGTATCTAATACAACTTTTAGTTAATATGTAATAGGGGGTCTAAAGTAATCCTTGGCTGTAACCAAAATCCTCCAGTGTCAAAACAAATGTCAATACAGTATAATGTCTGTCATTCAAATTGCAGTTTTCTCATAACCGTATTTCCATTACAGGGGTCAGATTATTTGTAACCTTGGAGATCAACTGAAGAATGAATTAAGGACTTGTCTGCCAATATTTTTGGATCGATTGAGGAATGAAATTACTCGATTGACAACAGTCAAGGCACTGACTCTAATAGCTGGATCACCATTGAAAATAGATCTCAGGCCAATTCTGGTAAGACAGCTTTCGTAAACAATACAGCCTTGTTAGTTAGACAAACTGAAAGATTTAAGAGAAGGTGAAGGATGTATGTAATACTGGATGATAACCAAAGTGGTGATAGGAATGGATCTGTCCATGTGTGTACATTGTGTGTGTGTGTGTGTGTGTGTGTGTGTGTGTGTGTGTGTGTGTGTGTGTGTGTGTGTGTGTGTGTGTGTGTGTGTGTGTGTGTGTGCGTGCGTGCGTGTGTGTGTGTATTTACATGTATTTGAGTGTATATATGGATGTATGTGTTAGACTGTGTTTGCAGTTGCGAATGTGCAAGAATTAGCATATAATAGTATCAAATGAATGAACAAAAAACTGAAAGAACATCGGGTCAAATAAGAGATAGTCAAATCAACAAGTAACTACCAAATGTATGAATGAACAACACAGGCTGTTTGTAAGGAGTAGCTATTACTATTACACTTGACAGCACTATGACATTATCTTGACAGCACTATGACATTATATCTTATAGGGAGAAGGTGTACCTATTCTGGCCTCCTTCCTTCGTAAAAACCACCGTGCTCTGAAACTAAGCACTCTGCAATGTCTTGATGTCCTTATGAAGAATTATGGTAAGTATGACAAAAGTATTTTAATAAACTGAGCTATTTACAGTTGTAGAGGAAAATAGAGTACTCTTGGTGTATTAGATCGAATATGGTGGTATGTAATGTCTACCAAAGTAATTAGGTATTCCTTGGATATTTGGCTGGGGTTTCCCAGCGAAAAACAGGGTACAGAAATCTATGCAACTTTTAACACATTTCATACTCTGTTACAGTAGTGTTCTCAAAGACTGATTTTCAATCTTGAATTTTTCAGGTTCATCATTGACCACAACTATGATAGATGGTATTTTAGCAGAATGTCCACCTTTGATAAATGAAAGTGATCTACATGTATCACAGGTAAGCAGATAAAATGTAGGCCTGTACATGTATCACAGGTAAGCAGATAAACTGTAGACCTGTACATGTATCACAGGTAAGCAGATAAACTGTAGACCTGTACATGTATCACAGGTAAGCAGATAAACTGTAGACCTGTACATGTATCACAGGTAAGCAGATAAACTGTACACCTGTACATGTATCACAGGTAAGCAGATAAACTGTACACCTGTACATGTATCACAGGTAAGCAGATAAACTGAAGACCTGTACATGTATCACAGGTAAGCAGATAAACTGAAGACCTGTACGTGTATCACAGGTAAGCAGATAAACTGTAGACCTGTACATGTATCACAGGTAAGCAGATAAACTGTAGACCTGTACATGTATCACAGGTAAGCAGATAAACTGTAGACCTGTACATGTATCACAGGTAAGCAGATAAACTGAAGACCTGTACATGTATCACAGGTAAGCAGATAAACTGTAGGCCTGTATATATATCACAGGTAAGCAGATAAACTGTAGACCTGTACATGTATCACAGGTAAGCAGATAAAATGTAGGCCTGTACATGTATCACAGGTAAGCAGATAAACTGTAGGCCTGTATATATATCACAGGTAAGCAGATAAACTGTAGACCTGTACATGTATCACAGGTAAGCAGATAAACTGTAGACCTGTACATGTATCACAGGTAAGCAGATAAACTGAAGACCTGTACATGTATCACAGGTAAGCAGATAAACTGTAGACCTGTACATGTATCACAGGTAAGCAGATAAACTGTAGACCTGTACATGTATCACAGGTAAGCAGATAAACTGTAGGCCTGTACATGTATCACAGGTAAGCAGATAAACTGTAGACCTGTACATGTATCACAGGTAAGCAGATAAACTGTAGACCTGTACATGTATCAAAGCTATGTGTCATGTTTAGTTTCAAATAAACTTGTCCATCATTATTGATGTACCCTACAACTGATGTTTCACAATGATTCCTCATGTTGATTTAGTTTATACAGCCCTTTAGTATAGTCAAAGCTGTGACATTTTTCTAGAGGTATTGAAAAAAATTGAATTTCTGGTTAATTACAGTGTCATAGATATTTTCCCATTGCGTCAAAACAAAACAAAAAAATTCTAATTATCAGTACAGACAGTAGAACTTGACATAGGGATGAACTTAATAGTTTAAATAAACAAAAATACAACAATTAACATGGATTATTAAAACTGATTTCTACAGTCTTGCATACGTGTAATATTGTATTGATGTTTTTGTTACAGCTGACAATGAATCTACTGACATCTATCTCCAAGGTACATAGTAACAGTATGGCTAACATTGATAGGACAATTTTACCAGAAGTTTTCACCCTTGTTAGATCACCATTGCTACAAGGTTAGTATATGTTGGACATTGAAGTTTTCACCCTTGTTAGATCACCATTGCTACAAGGTTAGTATATGTTGGACATTGAAGTTTTCACCCTTGTTAGATCACCATTGCTACTAGGTTAGTATATGTTGGACTTTGAAGTTTTCACCCTTGTTAGATCACCATTGCTACAAGGTTAGTATATGTTGGACATTGAAGACTAAAGCGACTGTGGGGGGTTCTTTATCATGTCATGTAGAACTGATGTATGTCCAAATGGCCATGAGGTGTTGTAAATTCGAATACATATGTATGTTGGATTTCAAAGTTTTAAATGACTGTGGGGTTCATTATGAAGTTTATCACATGTTCTAGAATTGACGTATGTGTATGAGGTGTTTGGAATTTATTTTAATAATAGCCATGAGGAATCGTATACTCAAATGGCATAAGGGGACACTGGACCCTCAAATTACAGAGAAGGAAAGATTTTCAAATTGCTGTTGGATTGGGATTGGTTCATCCTCAGATGGAGTGGGGAGGGAAATGGGGCTATACTTGTAATAGCAGTGTGGAGGAAGATTGAATCTATGTTCTCAAATAACAGAGAAGAACTGAAAATCATCAGATGAGAGTTGACACATCTAGTTTAGAGGGAGGGGTTCTGTATTTTCAAAGGGAAGTGAAGACATGTACCCCAGATTTGAGACTAATACCCCTCAAAGGACAGGAAGGGGTGGTATATTGACACACAGGACAGATTTGTGTAATGTTGTTATTGTAATACTCCCTACATCTATTTCCATACTTGCTATTTACAGGTAGTGCATTACATGCCATGTTGGAATTCTTCCAGGCCCTAGTAGCTACTGGATCACCTAAAATGGGTTTCAGAGAATTATTACAGGTATGTCTCGCACACAATCTGATTAAAATCAGATGTAGTGTACACGTCATGATTTTTTTGGAGCTGTTACGTTTACTGTCGTTTGTTCTTTGGTCAGCTTTGACACAATGCCATAGGTTTTCCCGAAGCCAATCTCGTACTTACAAGTAGCCAACCAGAATCTGTCTTACAATATAACACTCAACATTCGAAATTGAAAGAAAGAGAACCACCAAACAATAACGATAACAGTATGGTACCCATATGTTTCGGCATATTATGCATTGAATGAATTCACTCAGCGCTCTCATGTGGCTTGGGAAAACCTATGGTATTGTGTCAGATGTATATAACGAGTGCTCACAAAAGAACAAATGACAGTAAATGTAACAGCCAAAAAGAATCCATGACATGTACACTACATCATATTGGTCTCACACATAACAGATGATTTATTCCTCAGACAGCTATCATGGACACTGGTTTCTTTGCAGTAGTGTTTTACATATATTGCATGGACCTCTAGCCTGGTTTGTTTCAAAGTAAAACTAAAACTAATCTGTTTAGCAAAGCATATGGTATAGTCTAACCAGTCAGTACCACTGAACAGAACAGTGCACTGCAGTTGTTCTGTAGTTCTGTTCTGTTGAATATATGTTTTGATCTTTTATGTGTACATACATAAAAACACTATTGAAAACTGCATGGGCTCAACAAAACTCAACTCAAATAAAGGTTTTCTAAAAGTTCTGACTAGCTTCCACCCTTTTAACAGCATATCATCAAGTAAGTAAAAGATGTCTATGTTAACACACTACATACACATAGGAAAACATGTACATTTTCCAGCTAACGCTGTGTGATGAAAAGTTGAATTATCTGAAGTTATGTTTTAGTGAAGAGATTATTGATAATTTAATGTTTTGTCTTCTTCTAGATGTTGATAAGTCCAGTGTACAAACCAAGTCAAGCAACTCAACCAATGAATTCACCCTTTGCTGTACACAAACAGGTAGGTGGTTTTCACAGTTCACAGAAAGAGGTATTTATATTGAATGTGTATAAAAGTAGATGTGTGCAGTATAATTAAATCATTTAGTATCAATCATAGTAACTGATGTATTTTTTTTCGATGTTTGGTTCTTCATTTATATGTGTGTTTGTTTTGATTGCAGGCATTCCACTCAATTGCCAAGTGTGTGGCAGCATTGACAATAACCTGTTCAGGAGAAGGATCAGGAGTTGTAGTACAGTTTGTTAGCGATGTCAAGGTACGTACCAAGTTTTCAGTGTTCTCAATTTATCTCTGAATAAAGGAAAAAAAGGCATTACACTCTCTTGTACTTACTGAGCCCCCTCTGGTGTTCTAGTACAGTTTGTTAGCAATGTCAAGGTATGTATCAATCAAGCCTAGTTTTCAGTGTTCTCCCAGAGCAATGTAAACACCTATGTTGTGATGTCAAAAGAGCCACCACACTCAAGACGCTCCCTTCAGGATCTCCAAGCAGCAACTACAGAAGGCTGAGTCAGGACTTGATATTCTGTGGAGATAATACTTCAGATTATACTGTGCATTAACATATCAATGAACAGATGAGTGTTTACTAATACAGCCTTGTACAGTTTGTATTGGTGTCCCATGGAAGGAAGGCAGGTCCCAGGCCATCAATTTTGAGGACCATTGTTGTAAAATTTGTATGTCAACAGATGTTGAGGACGAATTTCATTTCATTTCATTTCAGTTTGCCCCCTGTACCACAATCGAAGGGAAAAATACTTACTGAAGTTGTCATATAGACAACCTACTATAGAAAAAATTTATGTGCTCATGTCAAGTAACAAGAATTTTGTAATAATCAACTTGGAAATTTTTGTGTACAAATCTTTCAAATTAAGAAAGGAATGTATTTAATTATTTAGTTTTTTCATTCATGTATGTAAAATTATTTTACTTTTCTCTCTGTATGTTCTAACCATTATATATACTTGCTGCTTGTTTTTGTAAATGTGCAATTTGGGCCAGTGGCCTTTAAGAGCAATATAGATATATATTGGTGTCCCATCATTCCACAGTGATTAGTCTTGCTACGGACTGGCAGAGATTGTCAGAATACATTATTTCTCATTATGTGTACTATTCATTACAGAATCCCAAGTCTACAGACTCCATACGTCTATTTGCATTATTAGCACTTGGAGAGATTGGCAAGCATGTGTAAGTATCCAATAACATACACGGATCTAGATATGAATTTACCGTGTTTACAATACGAAACTCTGTGAATGTCAGTTTAGGGTTTGATAGACAGAACTATGAAGATGTCCACATTTGTATTAGTAGTATCCACATTGTCACTGACTTTTTCTTGTTTACATTTCACTCCCCTTTGTTGACATGCCAAAGATGGAGTACTCATGAACATTTCTTTTCACCCGAACTTCCTATATCTGTCACCAGTGAGTTTACACCTTAGGAAAAACTGATAATCAGATGTATTTATGATAAATGCTCATAATATTTGTGTACATAGATGCATACAATCAGATATAGATGCATACAATCAGATATAGATGCATACAATCAGATATAAACTTAACATTTGTAGCTGCCAAGGGATAAAGCCTGATGGTGTTGATAACTTTAAGTCCTGTCCATCCATACAAGAGTACGTCCATTTCCACTGTATATCTAACATGTAAAGCAGTTTTTATGAAACTTAGTAACACTGTCAGACACTAAAGTCTGCATGTGTATGTCGTTTTGTTTCCCAATCAGTAGTTGGGAGGTTATGTATTCGATGAAGACTTGTATTATAAAGAAACATATGACACTGATAAGTGACTGATTATTTCATTTCATTTTTGTCTGACAGAGACCTGAGTAGCCAAGCTGATTTACAATCTGTTATAATCCATGCTTTCTCTTCACCCAATGAAGAAGTGAAGTCTGCAGCATCCTATGCACTAGGTAGGTACATTTGTCAGTTCTAGATGACGATAATACCTGAGAGTATTTTAGAGGGTCAAAATATACAAGAGTATCAACTAATTCTCACATGTACCTATTAAAATGCATGTGTAGTGTATAGAGCAGAAGTCTAGCAACTCTCGGCACCTATATTGTGTGCACGTCATGTTAGAAGGGTCAATGTAGAACGAGTTATTGTTACATGTGCCTTATTCCTGTTTTGCCCAACTTAAAGTTAGTTGTGTACAAACAAAATACCCCATATAAAATTAATGTGTAAACTAACTAACTAATCCACATGGTCCCAGCTGGGACATAAGGCAACCACCAACTTATGCCACTTTAACCAGTCTTTGGCACCGAATTGAGCTTTGCCCCTATGTAAGGCCCATCTCCTCTAACTCAGTCGTCACTGTCCACTGCCAGGTAGTCTTTGCCCCTATGTAAAGCCCATCTCCTCTAACTCAGTCGTCACTGTCCACTGCCAGGTAGTCTTTGCCCCTATGTAAAGCCCATCTCCTCTAACTCAGCCATCCCTGTCTGCTGCCAGGTAGTCTTTGCCCCTATGTAAGGCCCATCTCCTCTAACTCAGTCATCTCTGTCTGCTGCCAGGTAGTCTTTGCCCCTATGTAAGGCCCATCTCCTCTAACTCCGTCATCACTGTCCACTGCCAGGTAGTCTTTGCCCCTATGTAAGGCCCATCTCTTCTAACTCAGTCATTACTGTCTGCTGCCAGGTAGTCTTTGCCCTATGTAAGGCCCATCTCTTCTAACTCAGTCATTACTGTCTACTGCCAGGTAGTCTTTGCCCTATGTAAGGCCCATCTCTTCTAACTCAGTCATCGCTGTCTACTGCCAGGTAGTCTTTGCCCTATGTAAGGCCCATCTCTTCTAACTCAGTCATCGCTGTCCGTTGCCAGGTAGCCTTTGCCCCACTTGAAGCCCATCTCGTCTAACTCAGTCATCACTGTCCACTGCCAGGTAGTCTTTGCCCCATGCAAGGCCCATCTCCTCTAACTCAGTCATCACTGTCCACTGCCAGGTAGTCTTTGCCCTATGTAAGGCCCATCTCCTCTAACTCAGTCATCACTGTCCACTGCCAGGTAGTCTTTGCCCTATGTAAGGCCCATCTCTTCTAACTCAGTCATCGCTGTCCGTTGCCAGGCAGTCTTTGCCTCACCTAAGGCTCATCTCCTCTAACTCAGTCATCACTGTCCACTGCCAGGTAGTCTTTGGTCTAACACCATTACGTTTTCCAGGTGGTGTCCATCTAAGTATTTCTGTAGGTAAACATTCTTGGGACATCCTAAGGACATCTAATCCTGCGAGTATGCATGTACACCAGTGAAAATAATCACTGGCAAATATGTAATAATATGTGATATTTATAATACTTTACCTGATTGATAAGACACAGATATTTGAGTGACAACAACTGTTTGTTTGTTCTCAATGTACAATTTGTATCTTTCAATTCTTATGATCATCTCATGTGTCTTGCTTGTTGTTTTTTCAGGTAACATTAGTGTTGGTAACTTGTCCCTGTATTTACCATTTGTATTACATGAAATTGAAACTCAACCTAAACGACAGTATCTACTACTACATTCTCTCAAAGAGGTGAGTTTTTAGCTCCGCTGTCAGCGAAAGCTGAAAGCGTAGCTTTAGGTATAGGTTGTATAGAGTATAGAGAGTAGAGTGAATCATAGGTGTCCGTCAAACTTTTATATTTTCATTATTTTCTCCGGAAGTGACAGTCAGTATTCTTAGATATTTGGTGTGCATGTTCCCTGGGGGGAGGCTATTCAGATTTGTTCATGCCAAGTTGATCTGTGTCATTTTCAATTTTTTATGATTTTTTTTCATAAAATGTCATTTTCATCATCTCCGTCAAAACTTATTGTCAGATTGCTTTGATATCTGGTGTGTTGATGCGCAGGGGGTAGCTTACTCAGGTTTGTTAATTTCAAGTCAGCACATCTTCATTTTTATTTTTTATGATTTTTTTTTTGTAATTTGAAAAAAAAATGAATATGTTAATGAGGATAATGACCGACGCCATATTGGAAATCATTCGACGAGACTTTAAGTAAACTGCCACTTTTCAAAAGACACTATTGACAGCAAACAAGCATTGTAATATGTGCTATAGTCATAATTCTACGCATTGGGCGCCCAAATGCATGAAGTGACAAGCGTTTATTCGAAACAGGGTTGTAAACTTCAAATCCAAATTCTGCACCCTTCTACATAATCAGCCAGTCCGCAACGTCCTTATTTGCATACTCTATCCTGATTCGACCAGAAGCTGAAGCTGACCTCATTTGACCGGGCGATTTTCCACAGCAAGCAACAACACAAGACGTTCTTGGTACTCACTAAAATCTTCAGACCCACTATAAAAATGTGATGTTTTCAGATAACATGTAACTTGTGATTAATTCTATATTGTCGTGCAATTTGGAGTGACAGTGAACCAGAATTAAGACAACTTGCGTAAGGAAGGCATGCGGTTGAAGTTATGCAAGAGCAGTCTAACTGCGGACTGTGAATCAACCAATTTTTGTTTATTGGCCGACAGTTCACATGTAAAGTTAAACGACATGAACGTGTCTTGCCATTTCCAAAATGCAAATATTTGGCAAGTAAAAATAATTAAAATAATCACAACTTTAATTTGGCTTCAGACTTTGCATTATGTTTTGCGTATCTTTCCCCGTTTTACATGTAAATCCGAAAAGGTTCTCTCGTCATGTCATCAGTGATCATACCGCGAGGGGCTGCTTTGAGTACGAGCGAAGTGAGGCATGTTGAGGTATTTTGTTGAGAATTATAAATATTGCGAAATGTCAAGTACAAGGTTTAAATACAATGGAATGATGAAAAAAAATGGCCGAGTCTGCTGACAGGCGCCGCGCCGGTCACAAGAAACACTGTAAATTCCATCTTTCTTAGTTTCCGTACGGCGACAACCCCAGGTACCCGGATGCACGAGGGACTAACCCGGAAGCAAGTCGTTGTCAGCCATACGTTACAGTGGTAACATCGTCCGAGAAATCGCTGCGTTCAGAGTGTCATTATTCACAGAATTGTTGTTTTCGAGTGAAAACGCGTCTTGAATTGTATAAATCTAACAAATGAAGACATGTCAAGTTATATTTTGAAAGTTGTATCGCTAGTTTGAGACGATTTTCTCACGTACTATCGAGGCTTACTTGGACTTGGACCTTACTCCAGTTCATCGGGAAGTTTAGCCAGTCCGATAATTCTTTCTGGTTTAGTTTACAACACTTTTGATCACGCAGATTTTGTTGTTGTGATGAAAAGAAATTTAAAAAAAAGATCACTTCAACCATTTCGTTGTGTTTTCTTTATGAAAGGTAATAGAACATGAACGAGTGTTACCACTGTAACGTATGGCTGCCAGAATGACTCTCTTTCTGGTACTTGGCGGGGATTGTCACCGTCCGGAAACTAAGATGGCGATTAATACATTTCTTCCCTATATATATCTACTCAACTTGTACTAGTTGAATGTTGTTGACTTGGTAAATTTGTTAGAAAATTGAAATTCAAATTGCCTCAAAATTATTTTAGATCCCTAGTTTATTTCATTCATCATTAAAATTTCCCAGGGTTAAAGCTGTAAGACAATGGAATTATTTATAGCCAACCTCAAAATCATCTTTTTTTTTCTTTTTCTTGTGTGCATTTCCCAGTCATTTTTTTTCTGAGATTTTGTGCAATTTTTCATAACAGTAGATTTTTGTTATAAAATGGTGACTATGGTATAAAAGTACAATACATTTACCAACTTCTGTGTAAAATGTGTTTTACAGTGAGATATCATATGAACCACTAACCACTTTATTGCATCGCTAAAACAAAACTGCATAGTGAAGAGCTGAAGAACTGAACCACTTCTACGTGTCACCAAAATAAAAAATAAAATTAAAAAAAAAACAGCGGAGCTATTCTGACCGATAGGTCGCTTGTACTATTTATATTTTGATGTCAAAGTGGTGTTCTTTACTCTTATTTCCTTGTATATGAAGACAAAATTGAAAAATAATTGTGCTGACCCTTTTACATGTAAAATGATACTTACATGTATACTGGTGTATGTGAAAGAAAGTGTGACATTGTGTGTGGGGAAGTGAGCTTGTGTGTGTGTGTGTGTGTGTGTGTGTGTGTGTGTGTGTGTGTGTGTGTGTGTGTGCATGCAAGCATGCATGAGTGAGTGAGTGAGTGAGTGAGTGAGTGAGTGAGTGGGTGGGTAAGTGAGTGAGTGAGTGAGTGAGTGAGTGAGTGAGTGAGTGGGTAAGTGAGTGGGTAAGTGAGTGAGTGATGATTGATAGTGTTCCTCTATTATTTGTCAAATCTGTCCATCTTTGTATTTGTCCATGTCAGCATGGATGTCATAACAAATGGTACATGGTAATGAAATGTGATGTACAGGGTCCATTACAAAATTAAGACCATCTGATTTGTGTCTTGATGCAGATCTGTGCATATTAATGATTAATTGATTTGCATATTGATTTATTATCGTCCATTCTGTTATCAATATCCCTGGATTGAAATGTGTTATAGCATAAAGATGAAAGAGATAATATTGATATGTGATTGGTTTTATATTGATCATAAGAGATTTGTTAGATTAGTGAATGTTTCCTAATGCATGTTTTATATTTTGTGTTTCCTCAGATCATTGCTTGTGAATCTGTGAGTGCGAAAGCTGTGGAACACATAAAACCATTTGTTGGTAATATTTGGTGAGTTTAGACACACTAAATTTCAACTATCTATCAAACTAGTTTGGAACCCCATGGTGCACAAATATTTGACAGATGTTTCACATGAAATTGAAATTGGTATGGCACATTGTAAACAGTAAAATATTAACTCTGTATTGTTATATTGTGTGACAGGGAATTATTGTTTAATCATTGTGAATGTCCAGAAGAAGGAACAAGGAATGTAGTTGCTGAATGTCTTGGAAAATTGACTCTGATAGATCCTGCTGCGTTACTACCAAAACTAAAGGTAGGTGTTATTAAAATTTAGTTTGGTTTATTAACTGGAAAGGGTCTTGTTCAGTTTTAATGTGTCTCCGAGTACGGGTATTTCTGATTTATTCTGAAACATTATTGTAGGGAATTAACCAGTGCTCTATGACATATTGGAACTGTTGAAGTTTTATCTAATGTATTTTATTTATTTATTTTATCTAAACCAATGCATCCATAATTAGACTTGTATTAATTTGAATAAAGTACATACAAGTTAAATAGATAAAATGAGAACCTTAGTAATAAAGCATAACACGCATTGTTTTTGTCTGAAGAAAAATCTGTAAAATGCATGCTTTCTAATGTTTTTTTTGTAGGATAACTTGAGATCATCATCACCCTATACTAGGAGTACTGTGGTCACTGCTGTCAAGTTTACTATCTCTGATCATGTGAGTATCCTGTGATTAACTACAATGTTGTAAGTGTCATACCCTGTGATGGGGGAGGGGTGTGGCCAATCCTACCTTCCCAGAACCTATTTTAAACCCATTTTGACCCAAATTCAGTACATCTTTTAGACTGCACAAGTTATTAGAAGAATGAAAACAGGCATTTCAGGGGGTGCTAAGCTCAATACCCCTTTTATACTGCACAGGTTATTCAAAGATTAAAAAACAAGCATTTCAGGGGGTGGTAAGCTCAATACCCCTTTTAGACTGCACAGGTTATTCAAAGATTGAAAAACAAGCATTTCAGGGGGTGCTAAGCTCAATACCCCTTTTAGACTGCACAGGTTATTCGAAGATTGAAAAACAAGCATTTCAGAGAGTGGTAAGCTGGATGTCTAGCAAGAGAATTAGCTTAGGGGAATCAGTGAGAATTTATGATGTCGATGTCATGTCTTCTTCCCTGATTTTTGACCCCAGTCTTTAGTTACAGACCAGGGAATGTTCAGCACGTACTGGGAAATACTGGGAAAATTGCAGTTTTTAAAAGACCAAATATTTTGTCATTTATTTATTAGCGTAGTATGATAAACTTTGGTGATGTTGACGGAAACCTTACCATTCCTTCAAAATTCATTTTGTCAATAAGGTATGGGAAGAGGATGGTGACTGTAGAGTGAAGTCTTATCGAGAACAACAAGATTATATTCCTCCATCCTGATGGTTTTTTGATCTAAAATAACCTCTCTGTTTTTCTTTGTTTGTGAAGTCACAGCCTGTAGATTCACTGTTGAAAAACTGCATAGCTGATTTCCTGAATACCATGCAAGATAAAGATCTGAACGTAAGACGTGTGGCATTGGTAACATTTAACTCAGCTGCACATAATAAACCATCACTTATCAGAGACTTACTGGATGATATCCTACCACACCTCTACAATGAAACTAAAGTCAGGGTAAGTCTTTAGACAAATTCTATTCTGTAATCCAAGATTGTCTGTTTACAGGAGTAATGCATTGTGACCGATATTGTAGAATACAACACTGATCTTTCCAACCCTCCCAGTTTGCCTAACACAAGGTGTGCTAACACACGATCCACTTGTGACAAGTTCCTCCATTTATATTCAGTAAAGTTTACCTTATCAAACACTATGAAGGCAAACTGTTAATCAGACAACTCTTTGCTATCACTACACACTTGCACATGGATTGTTACGTACGTATCAATAACACAGATAACATTAACACTCAGTTGATGTTTGGATTTCTCTTACAGAAAGACCTGATTCGTGAAGTAGAGATGGGTCCATTTAAACATACAGTAGATGATGGCTTGGACATCAGGAAGGTCAGTTTATATGTGTATATCATTACTCAAGTATGTATGAATTGTGTCTGAAAATAATCATGTGTTGGAAAGACTTTGTGATAAAACCTGTACCTGTAGACAATGGAGGACAGAACTCATAACTTATACAACTGGAGCCTCTTCCCTAGGATTGATATATATATGTTTACAAAATGCTCCCCCAGGCAGTAATGTAGGGAATTTTATTATGACATCTTGGTTGCGATGAATCTGTATCAATCAATCAATCAATCAATCAATCAAGGTATTTGTATAGCACCATAATCCAGTGCGATGTAACGTTTTATGACACTGAACAGGAACGATAGTAGATCGATGTAAAAATTAGAAAGCTCTTGCAAGCAGATGTATCTCATGTCCTTCTTGAAATGGATGTGGTAAATGAGATGGCAAACCATTGATGTCAGTAGTCCATCAATATCACAACAATGTGCTGGTAAAATTTGACTGTTTGTGTCTTGGATAATAATTGTATTTTCTCTCATCTACAGGCTGCCTTTGAATGTATGTACACACTGTTAGATGCATGTCTAGACAGGATAGACATATTTGAATTTCTTAACCACGTAGAAGACGGTCTCAAAGACCACTACGATATCAAGGTAAACTTATGTCTGATTTCTTTCATCTGATTGAAACTTCCAAATGAGCTGGCCAATATTGTAAATTCTCTGGTTTGATAAGATTATGTGTGTACATTGATTGATACTTATAAGTTATAGTGGGGTGAAGTATAGAAAATGAAAACGAAGTCTTAAACTCTTTGTCTTGAAGAATGATAATGTACTTATTTCACACTCAATGAAAATGAAATATATAGTTGAATCATTTTCTATTATGATTAATACACAAATAGCCAAAATCACAAGGATGTCCACATGCCGGACATTACCGAATGGGCCCATCTGGGATGCAAAGAAAGTAGCCGGCATTGTCTTTACAACCTTTGTTTGATTTGTATTGTGTGGCTATTAGCCTAAGAAAACACTGGATGGAGAGGTGGGTGGGTTTCAGTCTATGGTATGGTGATTTTAATGTGTAAAAACAATAGCATGTGAAACATCAATGTCTTGAAACATTGACTGGTATAACCCCAGAGCTGATTGGTCACTTTCATCTACTTGGCTACATTGTTGGCAGCAAGTCAGAAGTGTATACCTTGCTATACATATGGTATGATATGATAACTGACACAATATTATTTATTTTTTTATTTTTTCAGATGCTTACTTATCTAATGTTAGCCAGACTCTCTTTTCTCAGCCCAAGTGCTATACTGCAACGTAAGTATAATTCTCTTTTCTCAGCCCAAGTGTTATACTGCAACGTAAGTATACTTAATCTTTCAAATGTGTCTACCTCCAACATAGCTACTTCAGTATACACTGTTGATATACTCCCTTATCTCACATACTAAATACAGTTTGAATTCTTGAACACAGTACATGTATCTAGATATTATGTTTGCACTCTTGAGTATATTCTGCGTATGTATGGTGATTGCTATGTTGGGATCCTCTGCCTGTCCATGTTTGTGCCCATCCATCCATTATCCCCATTATCTCAGACATACAAACCCAGCACAAATGTCAGATGATACAGTCAGCATATGAATGTCACTTTGTTCACAACCTTTGCGATTATGGTTGAATGGGGGACATATTTGTCATAAAAATTCACATTTTGCCCACTAGCTCCAAAATCTCAATAGATAGAGACCTCACTTCAGTGTCTACATCCATAATATCTATGGTAAGCTTTCTAATGAGACCTTGACCCTTATCTTCAAGGTCAGATAACCAGTGTGTCAGATGTGTACATGTACACTTTGAGCACTTTGGTTATGCTAATTTCAAGCAAACCTGGCACAAATGTCAGATACAGTAGTCCACATATGTCACCTTACTTTGTTTTGCGACCATAATGATAATGATTGAATGGCGGCCATAATTATTCTAAAATTTCAAATTTGCCCACTAACTCTGGAAATTTAATAGATAGAGGCCTCATTTGAGTGTCTACACCCATATGTCAGGTACATCAAATTTCTTTGTTTCATCACCTTTGTGATAATGGCTGAATGGCAGCCATATGTAAATTATACTTGTAATCCAATTCAGAAATTGAGATATGACTGGCTGCCACTTGTGTAGTGCCATGGTGCCCTACTGCAGGAGTACACTGAGAAAAGTGTACGATTTGGTAGGGTCAAACTGAGCATCACCATTCAACATGGTTGATTGTGGGCTTGTTTGAACCATATCTGCAGTGGTGTATGAGGCATAAGAGATATACAAGCTAATCACTCCACTCTACCACTGACAACCTTGTTTAAATATGATATTTAATAATTCACAACTTGATTTCTGTTTACAGGTCTGGACAGGTTGATAGAGCCTCTAAGGGCAACTTGTACAACAAAGGTGAAAGCCAACTCTGTCAAACAGGAATTTGAAAAACAAGATGAACTAAAGAGGTCAGCAATGAGAGCTGTGGCAGCATTGATGGCTATCCCAGATAGTGGTGAGTTTTAAAAACAAAACAAAGTAATCACCATTTTCACCAGTGAGGGCAATCTAATTATCAAAGTAAATAACATCCTTACCAGTGAGGGCAAACTAATTAAATAAGTGCAGTCCATCTGCCATCATTGTAAATGTACAGTATGCTAATGGTACTTGTGACTGAATTGATGGCTGTCCCAGATGATGGGGCGTTAAACACATGAAGTACATGGCATCACCAGTGAGGGCAGTCAAACTATGACAGCATGCTTAAAAAAATAAAGACCTATGCACCAGTGAGAGTAATCTGATTATCAACACATAGTGGATGGTGGGGCATAAACAAGTCATTTTCACAAGTGATACAGTATTGTGTTCTTACATGTGAAATAGCAATACAATAAAGTTATATGCAGCGTATATTTTGGGCTTGCTATCACAGTATATAAAACTGTTGAGACTGATAGTACTTGTGATGTAGATTAATATCATTACTTGTCTTTGGTGCATGGTGACAAAGCCCTATTGATCACTTTAAATATTCCTTTGCTGAATGAAGAAGAATGTTTGGTAATAAAATCTACTTGTTTGGTCATTAACTCTCTTAGTTCTAACTTGTCTTCATTTTCTGTCTTTGTTTATTTCAGACAAAAATCCATTGATGAATGAGTTTGTGTCTCAGATTCGGTCCAGTCCCGAGATGTCAACTATGTTTGATAGTATTCAAAAAGATGCTGCTGCAAGTGTCAGTACCGACTCACTTATGGACACCAGTTAGATATGAGCTCTAGACAATTCAAAAAAATATACTAGAATGCAGAATTTTAGCATAGTAATGTTTCATTCAGACACTTTGAACTTTTTTGAGTTTTGCCCTTTTTACTGTACAGTTTTTTGTTGTTGTTTTCATTGACTGCTGGTGTAGGGTGCTGAACTGTATGTTAGTTATGGAATCAGTCAGCAGTCAGTGAAAAACGGTCTTTTGACATCAGTAGTGATTATAGTGTCAAGTTTAGCTGAATAGTGAAAAACTGAGAACTCACAGTTTGCTAAGAAATCAGTCTTTTGCAAACGTAGTGACAAATAATGCTGAAATGTAGGGAAATTTCACTTTAAATTAAATGTACTACATAACCTGAAAATTCTTAGAAGCTAAAAACTATATTGGCCTCAAAAATAGGAATATATTTACTGATCGACAGCTATTTTGTGAGTTTTGAAGGAAAAGCATGACACTCAAATTTGCACAAAAAATTTAGAGTTAGAAAAAATTTGCAAAAGTGTTGTGACTGACAGATAGCAAATATTTGGCACAGTGCTGGGAGTTCTATCCCATAATGCAATATGATCTGAACCCTCCCCCCCCCCCCCCAGCATAAGTAAAACAACATTTCTAGTAGCATAGATGAGTAAAAGCATTGACACCTGGCATCTGTGATCTGACCCCCTAGCATAAGTAAAATAACATTTCTAGTAGCATAGATAAGTAAAAAACAATGACACCTGGCAACTGATCTGACCCCCTAGCATAAGTAAAACAACATTTCTGATAGAGTAGAAATGAGCAACACACAAAGTAAATTAGTTAGAGTGTAATTATCAGATTCACACAAAAGTCTTCAGCAAAATTTACTTTTAAAATTGTCTGAAGTGTCCTCTCTTTGTTTCAAACAATCTCGTCCTTTTGCTAAATAGCAATGTTATCAGGAGTATGATGTATACCTATCTACCCACAATAGGAAATATGTATGACAAAAGTACATCATTGATGGCGGATACATTTTATATGATACCTGAAACAGAGTATTATGTCTGGCATAACAAAAATCTTATGAACATTGCTTCATTTCACTATCTGGCATAAAATTCGTACCAACATTGCTACATTTCCTTTGTGTGATTCACACCCTTAAAAAGGATCAAACTGTAACAATTGTGCATACATTGTTGTTGTGACAGATTGTATGATTGTTATCAGGCTAGATGATAGTCTGTTCCAGGTTTTATGGCTTATATTGTATTCAAAAGTGTGAACAGGATGATAAGTTTGCACGTTAGTAAAATTTGTTACAGTTGACAGATTTTGTATATGACATCACAATTTTGCAAAATACTAGATGTAGTGGACTCTCTTCTTGAGTGAAATAATGTACTTGGTCAACAACCAATGAAAAAGGTTAAATAAAAAAATGGTGTACTCCAAAGAAATTGACTCGGTGTAACTAAATATAAACATTTGTAAGTCCATAGATAACCCATAGACCCTCCACCAATACATATGGGTGGAGGGTCTATGGATAACCATAGACATGAATCACACTTCATCAGATATGTGTTAGACATAAACTTTCCTTTTATCTGCAGGCAGAACATTTCTAAAATTTGGAGTTGCATATGTTGGGGTACCCCTGGCCAGATCTGGTAGGGGTGTGTGGCCAATGCTGTCAACCCCAGACCCCATTTTAGACCAATTTTGACCCAAAACCAATACCCCGTTTTAGACCAATGTTGAATGCATGGTTGAACGAAGGATGCAATTTTGCGCATGCGCAGGTACCGTAACAATGCATTATGGGGTGATATCTAGAACCAAGCGTTTCAGGGGGGGTGTGCATGCTATCTCAACCAGTGAATTAGAAGGGGGGAATCCTGAACTCGTCCAGAATTTATTAAGGAGCTCCTTCCAGGACCCCATTTTAGACCAAACAAAATAAAAAATTGTGAAATGTGGACCCCATTTTAGACTCATTAGCTCTCAAAAGACAGTACCCATGTCAGACCAAAGAGCGAAAAACCCTACCCCAAAGGGCGGCACATACCCAATAGGTGGGAGTACACCCCCCCCCCCCCCCCCCCCCCCCCGGGTGTTCATGGCGAAACAAATAAGCCATACAACATTCTCCCCTTATACCTCCATGCTCATATGAAGACTGTGTAATATTCTTTTTTAAATGTTTACCGTTTCTTTTGAATGGTAATAGTTGTGTCCTCCTTACTGTGCAGTCACTACTCCATTCATGGTGCAGTAGTATGACTTATTTTTAATACCACTTGCTCTCCACAACTCTTTTTCTCCGTAATGAGGTTCTCATAATTTTGGCAAACTATTTTGGTCCGGGCCATACTCTTGCATTTCATTCTCCAGGGAGGCTCCCCTTCTATACTTCCATGTCCAGGCATATGGTTTCTGACTTTGTTGGACTGGTTTACTTGAACTACAAAGGTCAACCCAATTCACACCTTCTAAATCCTCTTTGTCTTACACTATCCAATACTGATAAGACTTCAACAGCAACTCAGACAAGGAGTTGGTTATAACCTGCTACACAGACTTTGATATTAGCTCCAGTAGACGACTGCTAATCCTGTACATGTCAAAAACCGAGTCAACATTTTGACAGCTAAAGGGTATAAACTCTAATATTAAAAATATGCAACTGATTCAAAATTAACGTGAGATTAATTATACATGAAATTCATTTGAAGTACAATAATATTGGAAAGAAGTACAATTTGTATGATCTGAATAATTAACTGTTTGATTAAATGATTTTTGCAATTGAATATCTTCAGCCTTGACAAACTACAATCTTTGGAATTTTTAGTTCACATCTTGTTACAGTATGTCAGAGCTTGTACACAAAGCAAGTAGTGCAATACACAAACTGTTGTTCAGTTTTTGAAAATATTTAGTAATAGCTGTAGCAACCTTGACAACCGTTTATCAACTGACTGGAGACTTCCTGTTGTTTGCTAAATCACTATGGTACTTTCAGAGATAAGATAAGCCATGTTATGTCTTTCAGATCGATGTGAGCAGCATAACATGTCACGATAGTCTGTCCTACACCACAGTGCTACCATACATTTGATACAGCCATGTTCTTTCTCAAACAGTGTACAATATTGTTGTTTTTTCACTTTGTTAGAAAGAGCCACCTGTTGATTGTATCAAGTGACACCGGTCTGTCTACTAGTGAGCAAAGTCCCCAATCAACAGATTTTGTCAGATTTAGGACATGTGAAGAGATTACAATACCACTATGTAAAGATCTCCATAACTACACTCACGCTGGTTTCCCAAACTTTTTAAACCATCGTATTCAAGAAGATGCTGGTCTTGAGGTTCATCAGTTCTTTCCTCTTGTCAAAGTGGAATGTTCCCCATACCTGAGAGACTTCCTGTGTGCCATGTACTCACCAAGATGTTATGCCAATGTTGTGTATCCACCATGTGCAGAACTGTGTCAACAAGCCAGATCGGGATGCGTCGCTCTGATGAATAGATTTGGCTTCCAATGGCCTGAAACCTTGGATTGCAGTTCACTGCCATCAAGGATGGATTCTTCAACGTACCATTGTTATGATCCATCAGCAAGTAAGCATGTTATTGAGAACAACCACAGTATTAACATATTAGCGTAATTTTAAAATATGACAAGACAATACAGCTTAACATAACAGTACATGACAATTGATACACGGTAAATATAATTACTTGATATATACTAAAATTGAATCAATACATATCTTACAATCAGAAATTATCTTTTGCAGTCAACAGTGAAAATAGAATGATATGTATGTATGTATGTATGTATGTATGTATGTATGTATGTATGTATGTATGTATGCAGTGTTCTCCACGAGGGGTTTTTGAGGGGCGCACCGCCCCTCTGTTTTCATGGACCGCCCCTCTGTTTGCGTTCAGCGCCCCTTTGTTTTGGTGTGAACGTCTTCAAGAGATTCTATTCAATGCCGTTAATGAAGGAAGTAAACAGCGACACTGCGTCTATCATCATTTATGAACTTATTTATCGCCTTGATTATAACAATGGTAGCCGAAACAAAAACAGTAAATGTAGTACCGTCGTAAAGTAGAAGACGGTACGTTGGTAGTTTCTATGGCCGGGTATATCAAGCCGGTAATTTCCAAGCCTTCCCGTATACGTAATACAGTACGCATACGATGTACGATGTCACGGCAATTTTCGTATTGTATCGATAAATACGAACAAAATCCTAAAATTTATACATGTTCTTTAGAAATAACTACTCCGGTACGGTTCCATGGTAAAATTTATGTCCTAAATGATCACGTTTGGATGTGAATCGCGATCGTAGTACCACGAGGTAGCTCCGAAGTGGCAGCCATGTTTGTTACTGTACATTTGCACTGAACGTATTCGGTTATTCTTAGCCCAAATTCGTCACATTAAAAATGTACGTATTTCCGGCAAATTTGGATGAAAAATCATTTTCCATTCATGAAAATTAAAAGGATATCAAATTTTAGAGAAATAAAGGAAAATGAATTGTTTTCAATTAATTTTTATGAATGACATGCACATTTACAAGGTGAAACCAACAACTCAAAACTAAGTGATAGCTAGCCTAGAGGTGCATACATGTACATCAACAATGCCATGTGTTGTCACTCCTGTGTGTAAAACATGCTTGCCAACATTACTATAACATCGTTTGTGTAACTGTCAACCTCCTTCCTGAAATTTTTACATTGTGAATTATGTGAAAGGTTTGGAAATTGGTGATTACAATACATTTCAGTACATTTTAGTTTGCTGAATGAATAAAATAGGAGTTTTTGATTTTGGAAACTTTTTTCACTTCCTAATATTATGATCTGGAAATATGCTAATGATATGCAAATAAATATGCAAATTACCCTCCTAAGGTAAAGAAGGTGCAGTTAAATGAATGACACGGATACTGGTGTAAGTTTGGCGGCAAATACCGGAAGTTCAAGAAGTTTAATTATGAACTCCACCAAATCCAATACATGGCAAAAGTACCAATACATGGCAAAAGTCTGAATAATCTCAGAAATATAAATCTTTCAAAATTTGTCACCCTACAAATACATTGCTCTTACCGGTTATGATGGCAGTGGGTGGGTGGGTTGAAAGTTTACAATGAAAAGTAAATTCATGCACATGCGCAGTACAGGGCTTACTCTTACATTAACATACTAAACGATGATGTCATACCAAAGAGGTCAACACTGAGGTCATCCCTAGACAGACGGCAATTACAATAAATGACACATTTACACCCAATTACCCTCCTAAGGTAAAGAAGGTGCAGTTAAATGAATGACACGGATACTGGTGTAAGTTTGGCGGCAAATACCGGAAGTTCAAGAAGTTTAATTATGAACTCCACCAGACAAACAGCCGCCAAAAATATATATTTTAAATGAAATTTTGTTATTGATGAGGCCGTGGCTGCACTGCTGGTGTTAGTGTATAGTTTAAGCTGGCTAGGGCCTGAGTAAGGCTAAGGTATGTAGTTTGGCTTGCCGTGCAATCCAACTGTGTGCGGTATGACCCTGTGACATAATGCAATTAACAAACAATTCTTTTTTCAAAATGAACTCTCTAAAAAGGGGGTAGAAAGTCTACCTAAACCCTAACGAATTACAAACACTGTGACTAAACGACGTCACCCAAACTGACCCACTCAAATTTGGTTGTGCAAACTGCAATAACATCTCATTTACATATAATACATAGCTGTGCACTGGACTTAAAGTCTTAATAAGGGACAGACAGTGTCCACAACCGAGAATGCTACTATTGCGCTAGTTGAGTACATGCCAGACCTGCCATACACTTGGAAACCGACAGGCGTGCTTGCAAAGGTACCCTGATATAAGAGGTGTACGCCTCTGACCGCCAGTCGCCATGAAGCTTAATAAGGTCAGTCGGTACCCCGGCCTCGAAGGCCAGTGTTGCGCCACCCCGCCGCAAGCTGTGCAGAGAGTACAGACGTGGGTCCTCCCCAAGCATTTGTATCAGTTTGCTGAAAGCGCGCGAGAGCATACCTTGTGTAAGTGGAACAAGCTTCCCTTTTTTGAGGAAGGTAAAAGCTGGCGCTTCACCAGCCGCCTGTACCTTACTAAATAAACACTTGAACGCCGACACTGGGCAAAGTGCGCTGCCTGAAATGCGTGCTAAGGGCAGCAATAAAATGCGTTCGTGACATTGAAGTGTCTTGGACCAACGAATAGCGATCATAACAAAGTCCCTTTGAACATCAATGTCTTTTCGGCAAAGATGCCGAGAAGGGTCAAAACCTTTCTGTGAAAGTGGTACAAGATTAGACTTGCGAAGAAAAGTAAAAAAGCCTGTTATTATTGCACACCAGACAGCTGAGTAAAAAGTGTCAGAACGATCAATCAACTTAAGGATATTGGCTAACATGGCAGGAGTAATAGGTAATTTTTGCAATGGCGTGTGCGTGCTGGATTTCTTCAGCCCTGCCAATGTTAATTTCAGTTCTAAAGCCAAGAATGAATCAACTGGATGGCCCAGTAAAATGTGCAAAGTCTTGACACCAGCCAAATAGTTACCAATAGATGCTGGGTTACGGAATGAACGAGAGAGAAATTGTGCATATAATGAGAGTGTCTCAGATGATGCTGGAAGTGGTTTGAAATCAAAATGTGAACAGAATAGTCCAAATGCATGAAACTGGGTAACCAGGTTGCGACGAGTCCCCGGTCTGAAAGCTGCTAACCTAGTAAGCCGCAAGTCCTCTTGCAACAGCTGTAATTGATGTTTCCTGTCTGCAATGAGATTAAAACGGATTGCAAAAGCGAAAGTGATCAGTGGGAATATTCACTTCTGCTAGCCCTAGGTGCCTAGTGCTATTTAAAAATGACCTAGCATATGAATTACTTAAATGCCAGCGAGAAAGGCAATCTGCTAATCTATTGTCCGAACCACGCAGATGAACTGCTTTGAGTTCAAACTCGTTAAGTGCCGCTAAAAACCAAAGTTCGCGGGCTGCAGTGAGCAAAAAGGAGTCGCGTGCTTTGCCAGAATTCAGGACCAGTACCACGTCCATGTTATCGCAAAATACAAGTATACGGCGCCCTGCCCAGTTGTTGCCCCACAAACGCGCCGCGGCGACAATGGTAAGTGCTTCCAAGCAGTGAATACCCAAGTGCTGTGCTGCTATAAAATCTGGGAAAGCACAGTGAAAGAACTGGTTATGAGTAATGCCACCACAACCAGAGAGGCATGCGTCAGTAGCCACTATACTATCTGCTGTTGACCAAGCCTTATCAGGTATGATAGACACACCGTTGTAACGACATATAAACAAGTACCACCACTGCAAGTCCTTCCGAAATTGTCCATTGAGGAAAATGTGGTGCCTAGAAGAATGAACTGACCTTAAAGTTGCTAACATGCGGCTCATAAAGAGCCTTCCTGGCCGGACACAACCTGCAACAAATGACAGTTTGCCTATTAAAACTTGCAGTTCTCTTCTTGTGCACTTCTTCCGATCTAACCAAATGACCAACAATTGTTTGATCTCGGTAAGTCGGTCTTCAGTTACTCGCAAGGTCATTGTAACGGTGTCCACTGAAATGCCAATGAAAGACAGAGAAGTTGTAGGGGCTACTGCTTTGTCCACTGCCTCTTCCACTCCTAGCTGTACTAAAAGTCTACGGAAAGCAAGGAAAGCTGAATGTGCACGGTGTGGCAAGTCTGCTCCACAAAAATCATCTAAGAAATTAATGGCCTTGAATCCCAACTGCTGAAAGATATAAATGATAGCATTAGTTGTCCTTTGACAGGCCATTGCTGCTGACCTCAGCCCAAAGGGCAGCTTAGTGTCAATGAAAAGTGACCCCCTCCAGGTGAATCCCAGCAAGTGAAAATCGCGCGGGTCAACGGGTAATTGGCGGTATGCTCTTCGCAAATCCAGCTTGAACAATAGACAACCTGGGCCCAGGTCACGAATGATATCTGAAAGTGCATCAATATTAGGATAAGTTAGGTGGGAAGGTTGGCCTAAAAATGTGTCATGGGGAATACCATCGTTTACTGAAGTACCATGTGGAAAGCTCAAATCCATTACCATCCTGCGTTCATCTTTCCCTTTCTTGGGTACTGAAGAGAGGGGTGAGGTAGCAATGGGCAATTTGAGTGGGTTATCTGAGAAGGGGCCTGCTGTGGCACCTAAAGTAACCTCCTTGCAAATAAATTTGTCAATGTGCTCTGCAAAATTCAAAGAAGATGCATGATTGCGGTTAGTAGTCTTTGGTAAGTAAGGGGAAGTGTAATTGACTGGCCAACCGAACTCTAAAAATTCTATCACCCCATAATCTGGATAACCCCGGAGACAAGAACGCCATTCCGGAATATTTAATCCACTGTGTACTGGTAAACGAGCACCTAAGAAATTGGGTTTTCCCAACTGTAACACTTGATAATGCACATCACGTAGCCATGCTATGGAAATATTTTGTGCAGGTGGCCAAGTAACAGATGGTGGTGCTATCCAGCTGGGTAACTCTGGAAACTGAACATGTAAAGTTAGGTTTTCCATACTACGGTTCTTGTACTTGGGATACAAAAAGCTTGGGTTTGGTGTACCTGGTGAAATGGGGGGCTGGTTACGACGCGAGACACTTTGCCCGCATGTAGACTCGCTAAGTGATGTGCGCGCCTGATTGCTAGCTGGACCGGCTGACTGCCTATTATGAATCATACTATGACCCTTAACTGTACTTAAGTGACTAACATTGCAACCGGTGTTGTTAAGAAAATATGAACTCTCACCACAAAAGGGTGTAAACACTTGAGGTATTAAACTAGGAACATGGAATATGCCATTAAAAATGTCACTGTAAAAATCATTGTGCTTGCCACACACCGGCAAACTAGTGTTACTGTCATTAGTAGTAATGCAGGGTCTTACTGAAAGACTGTCTTCAAAGTAAAAGTCTCCATCAAAAGTTGCAGAATTACTGTTGAAACTTGACGGTGAAACACTATTTATAAACTTTGCTGCATTTGGAGGTACGGAAGATACTACTTCCCCTGATGACTGGTTGCCTTCCTTACAACCAGCATCACAACAGTAACTAGTATGTGAATTTGTCTCCCCACTCAAAATTTGTGAAGGAGTGGACTGGAAATCAAAATAAAAATCAGAAACACTACTCACCCTACCAAGTGGCAAGTGAGTTGATTGGAAATTAAAATCTAACTCATCCCTTGTACGAATCTTATCACAAAAAGTAAAACCAGAGTCACTAACACATTTTATGCCCTTTATCTGTCATAATGTTGACACATTGTTTGACATGTACGGGATTAGCAGTCCTCTACCGGAGCTAATATTAAAGTTTGTGTAGCGGGTTATAACCACCTCCTTGTCTGAGTTGCCGCTGAAGTCTTATCAGTATTGGATAGTGTAAGACAAAGGGGGACTTAGAAGGTGTGAATTGGGTTGACCTTTGTAGTTCAAGTAAAACCAGTCCGGCAAAGTCAAAAACCATATGCCTGCACATGGAAGTATAGAAGGGGAGCCTCCATGGTCTCAAGAATGAAATGCAAGAGTACGACCCGGACCAAAATAATTTGCCAAAATTACGAGGAGAACTTAATTACGGAGAAAAATAGTTGTGGCGAGTAGTATTAAAAATAAGTCATACTAGTTTTACTACTGTACCATGAATGGAGTAGTGACTGCACAGTAAGGGTTTAAGGATGAAGGGCACAACTGTTACCATTCAAAAGAAACGGTAAACATTTAAAAAACGAATTTTACACAGATCTTCAGATGAGCTACACTATAATATTAGACACGTCTCGTTGTTCAGTCATATCAGGGCTTGTGAATGTTGTATGGCTTATTTCTTCGCCGTGAACACTGCATGCTGTGTGTGTCCTCACCCGAATGTGTACACTTTTATCTCAGTTATTATCATCACCTAGCCTGGCAAGGGGTGAGACAGTGTGTACTTTATCTTAATCTAGTCTAGCAAGGGTGAGATGGACTAATCCTGCCATCCTGTGAACTTGTCGGGCATAAGTACAATAGACACCGGTGGAAAGATAAACAACGCGGCTCCGCCTTGTTGTTTATCTTTCCACCGGTGTCTATTGTATACTTAAACTGTCAAAAAAATTAACAGACTCGTTAATGTTCATACTACTACTCTCAATGTTATTGTTCTCCGATTGTCATTCCTTGATTGTTTTGTCTTTGTGTTGTTGTTCTCTGAACGATTTGTCGTTGTAAGGACAATCTAATGAAGTGTGACGTTTTTCCAGACGTCTGAAGCGTAAACAGGCTGAACAGACGTGTTTTTCCAACTGTCCGTCCACTGTGTGATCTTTGCTGAAAGCACACGTGTTCGACTGATATGCTGCACAGTATCGTAGTACGCGTGTTTTCTTCTGATACCCGGATGTTGTGGATACGTGCGTAACTGTATTATTATTAGTGTTACTATTACTATTAGTTGGTGGGTTCCGAACAAATTTTGCATGTATGTTGTCGAAACTATCACCCCAATGTAGTTGACGTAATTCGAGGGCATGCAAAATGATACTGTGAAATTTACGTACACGATCCCACGGGTATAATAATGCATCTGTCATGAGATCTTGCAGATGTGCGAGTCTGTGCTTAGCTTCATTTCTGGTCAAAGTCGCGGATTGAATGATTTCTAGCTCGCCTATAACGAACTGAGTTAATGACAGATCCTCATATCTAATTTCGTCTAACTGACCCGGGTTGGGGTCCTGAACAAACTCGTGTGGCCAAGGTACATATTTCTTTACCCTGTCAGATGACCTCCTTTGAGCTCCACTTTTCATAGTCTTACCTTTGTTTTTACATGAGGCCGCACTTGCCGATTGGCGTCGCGTCGTTGGTTTCCCGCTCCTTTTAGTATTGCTACATTTCCTGCTTGTCTTGAATGTGCGCGAATTTGTATTCGATTGTACATCGCTTGACTCGGAGTCGCTGAAATCTTGTGTCGATGATGCCGTTGAATCTACGGTAGAAGATGATGAGTCTTTTTCTAGCGTGAGCAATTTCGCTACTGAACGTTGTAAAACTTTTTCTTTACGTAGATCTTTCATCGAAGGGCGATCGTAGCGAGTACCGGAGTTGTGAGGTCGGTCTACCTCCTCCTTGGGTGATGTGGTGTTCCCCATTACATGCTCGGTTAATATTTTCATTTGGTCCGCCAACCTGTCAACCTGTCTCTGTATACCTGCACCGTCGTCTCGGCTGGTTAGCCTGTCCTTAGATGACTTGGCTGTTGACTTATGCTTGCCTCCGTTGGCCTGGTCGCTGGTACTTGTACTCGGACCTGCTAAATTGACGTCCGCCCCTTCCATATTATCGCTTGAATTCCCTGACATGTTGACAGAACAAAGCTTCCCACTTAGTCCCTGGTGGCCCTGGATAGGTTTGCGACAAGTGGTACAAAGTCGGAGGGACATATGAGAGAAATTATTGCCCCAAAATACTGAGCAGCTCCACACACGACCGATTGAAAGTTTACAATGAAAAGTAAATTCATGCACATGCGCAGTACAGGGCTTACTCTTACATTAACATACTAAACGATGATGTCATACCAAAGAGGTCAACACTGAGGTCATCCCTAGACAGACGGCAATTACAATAAATGACACATTTACACCCAATTAGGGCGCCCCTGTATTTTTCTAAATTGTGGAGAACCCTGGTATGTATGTATGTATATGTATGTATGTATGTATGTATGTACATAGAGTTTCATTCTTCTTTCGCCAAGTAGAGTGCTCAATCGCCTTGGAGAGCTATCATACATAAAAATGGAAGATGTATGTATGTATGTATGTATGTATGTATGTATGTATGTATGTATGTATGTATGTATGTATGTATGTATGTATATGTATGTATGTATGTATGTATGTACATAGAGTTTCATTCTTCTTTCGCCAAGTAGAGTGCTCAATCGCCTTGGAGAGCTATCATACATAAAAATGGAAGATGTATGTATGTATGTATGTATGTATGTATGTATGTATGTATGTATGTATGTATGTATGTATGCATTCATGCATGTATACATTTATTCATTTATTTATTCATTTATTGCTGGGTATTTCATTTTTATCCGCCCACAGGAACTATTATAATGGGTTCAGTCCATCCACCTGTCCATAACACATTATTTCTCTGATATGCAATATTCAATTTCATTCAAACTTGGTACACAGGTGAAACATGGGCATGTCACTTTGTTTTGTGAGAGATGCAAATTGACTGAATGGCAGTCATATTCATGGTAAATTAACATTTACTACACACCTCAGTTTTAACATAGAAACTCCAAGCAAGTGCATGCTTCCTCATATTATCAAGTGCAAGTTTTCTCTTATGACCTTGACCTTGACCTTCAGGGTCAGTTATCAACACCAAGCTAATCCTGACATTATAGTATAGCAGACAATGTTGACAATTTCTAAACAAAAAAATCAAGTTCATCCATTGACAGACATATATTGATTCTGTAAAGGGTTTGTATGATCTATACTCATCAATGGATTACTAGTGTATGGACTTAGTAAACAGAAGCCACTGTAACAATTTGGAAATGTGTGCTATCATACAAATGCACCTTCCTATCTAAGTATGGGTATGAAGTCTAATCATGATGACCTATGACCTAGGATTTCATCACTCATTCCTGCCACTTTGAAATGCCACCTCCGACTCGATAAACTGTCTATCTACAGCCATATATGTTGTAAAAGTACCACATCACAAAATTATAGTAATTTCCCTATGTAAGTATTCATCACTGCATATATATATATATCAACATGTCGAACTGTGAAAACCTTGAACTCTGACCCTCTATCTAACACAAAGTTCATCGACCCCAGTAATTAAATGATAACTTGTAGCAACTACCACCCCTGTACACTGGTGTGGGGGAAATTCTGGGCATTATGTATTTATCATGCTCATATCACCAGTACTCTAAATTTCTATCAGTCTTTCTACCTTGTCGAACTGTAGGGTAGGAAACAACTATACATAAAGTCACTATATGCTCTTGATGACATTAGAATGGGCACCATACCCAGAATTCCCTACCCAAGTGAACAGATGTCAGCCCATGAGTAATTTTAAAACTTTATTCATTTTCCCATTTTAGAGAAGTTGTGAGCTGTTAGGACGAATCTTTGTTCCTCTTTAAAGTTAAACCCAATTAATTGTGATATGCATGATTTATGTTATTCCATAATACCCTCCACTGGATGTCAAGTTTACAGATTTATCTCACAATGTGTTATCCCATAATACCCTCCACTGGATGTCAAGTTTACTGATTTGATCTCACAATGTGTTATCCCATAGGACCTTACCCTCCACTGGATGTCAAGTTTACAGATTTATCTCACAATGGTGTTGTTGTTGAAGTCACTGAAAACCACAATGACGTTCCAGTGACTGGATACATAATCCGAATAAAGTCTGGGCACCAGGAAAGAAAGTTTGAGATGGGTAAGTATACATCACAGATCAGTAAATTATTATAACATCACCAGAGAAGAGTGGTATTGATGTTACTGAGACACTTCTATTCTGTTATGTCAATACATGACATAGGTGGACATGTCAGTGCACAGTGGTATTGGTTATGAATAGAATAGAATAGAATAGAATGGAATAGAATGGACTAAAATGGAATAGATGTAGTGGAAGGGAAGGGAAGAAAAGAGAAGAGCAAATAAAGAATAGAGAGAATAGAATAGAATAGTCTAACATAACAATGCAATACAATACAATGCAATACAAAACAAAACAATACCATCCAATGCAATGCAATACAATACAATACGACACAATACAATACAATACAATATGATACAATACAATACAATTCAATACAAAACAATACAACACAATACAATATGATACAATACAAAACACCACAATACAATATGATGCAATACAATATGATACAATACAATACAATTCAATACAAAACAATACAACACAATACAATACAATATGATATAATACAGTACAATATGATACAATACAATACAATATGATACAATACAATACAATATGATACAATACAAAACACCACAATACAATATGATACAATACAATACAATATGATACAATACAATACAATACAATACAATACAATACAATTCAATACAATACAAAACAACACAATACAATACAATACGATACAATACAATACAACAGAATAGAATATATATAAACAATAATGGTTTATTGCTTCTTAAGGCCTCCAGCCCATATCGCAAAAAAAAAAAAAATTCCAGTACTAGATTACAAAATATCACGGAAGTGTACAGAAAACAAATTAGCAGAATTCCTTTAATAAAACCTCTGCTCTATATACATACGCAGCTAGGTTTAGAATTACTGGACCTTTGTTTGACGACATAAGTGAATAATAACATAATACAATAGAATACAATAGAACAGCATAGACATGATCTTAGACTTTTGATTATCCACTTAATACATGGAATAACACATTGAACTATTAAATCATCAGGTAACACGTTCCACATGGCTGGTTTAAATCCAAACACTACATATACGGTGAAAGTGGCAGCAGTGAATAGCAAGGGTATTGGTCACTACTCAGTGCCCTACCACTTCACAACTACCATACCCTGTAAGTATACTGGGTCAGCGCCCTACCACTTCACAACTACCATACCCCGTAAGTATACTGGGTCAGTGCCCTACCACTTCACAACTACCATACCCTGTAAGTATACTGGGTCAGTGCCCTACCACTTCACAACTACCATACCCTGTAAGTATACTGGGTCAGTGCCCTACCAATTCACAACTACCATACCCCGTAAGTATACTGGGTCAGTGCCCTACCACTTCACAACTACCATACCCCGTAAGTATACTGGGTCAGTGCCCTACCACTTCACAACTACCATACCCCGTAAGTATACTGGGTCAGTGCCCTACCAATTCACAACTACCATACCCCGTAAGTATACTGGGTCAGTGCCCTACCACTTCACAACTACCATACCCTGTAAGTATACTGGGTCAGTGTCCTACCACTTCACAACTACCATACCCCGTAAGTATACTGGGTCAGTGCCCTACCACTTCACAACTACCATACCCCGTAAGTATACTGGGTCAGTGCCCCACCACTTCACAACTACCATACCCCGTAAGTATACTGGGTCAGTGCCCTACCACTTCACAACTACCATACCCCGTAAGTATACTGGGTCAGTGCCCTACCACTTCACAACTACCATACCCCGTAAGTATACTGGGTCAGTGCCCTACCACTTCACAACTACCATACCCTGTAAGTATACTGGGTCAGTGCCCTACCACTTCACAACTACCATACCCCGTAAGTATACTGGGTCAGTGCCATACCACTTCACAACTACCATACCCCGTAAGTATACTGGGTCAGTGCCCTACCACTTCACAACTACCATACCCCGTAAGTATACTGGGTCAGTGCCCTACCACTTCACAACTACCATACCCCGTAAGTATACTGGGTCAGTGCCCTACCACTTCACAACTACCATACCCCGTAAGTATACTGGGTCAGTGCCCTACCACTTCACAACTACCATACCCTGTAAGTATACTGGGTCAGTGCCCTACCACTTCACAACTACCATACCCTGTAAGTATACTGGGTCAGTGCCCTACCAATTCACAACTACCATACCACGTAAGTATACTGGGTCAGTGCCCTACCACTTCACAACTACCATACCCCGTAAGTATACTGGGCCAGTGCCCTACCAATTCACAACTACCATACCCCGTAAGTATACTGGGTCAGTGCCCTACCACTTCACAACTACCATACCCCGTAAGTATACTGGGCCAGTGCCCTACCAATTCACAACTACCATACCCCGTAAGTATACTGGGTCAGTGCCCTACCACTTCACAACTACCATACCCTGTAAGTATACTGGGTCAGTGCCCTACCACTTCACAACTACCATACCCCGTAAGTATACTGGGTCAGTGCCCTACCACTTCACAACTACCATACCCCGTAAGTATACTGGGTCAGTGCCCTACCACTTGACAACTACCATACCCTGTAAGTATACTGGGTCAGTGCCCTACCACTTCACAACTACCATACCCTGTAAGTATACTGGGTCAGTGCCCTACCAATTCACAACTACCATACCCCGTAAGTATACTGGGTCAGTGCCATACCACTTCACAACTACCATACCCTGTAAGTATACTGGGTCAGTGCCCTACCACTTCACAACTACCATACCACGTAAGTATACTGGGCCAGTGCCCTACCACTTCACAACTACCATACCACGTAAGTATACTGGGTCAGTGCCCTACCACTTCACAACTACCATACCACGTAAGTATACTGGGTCAGTGCCCTACCACTTCACAACTACCATACCACGTAAGTATACTGGGTCAGTGCCCTACCACTTCACAACTACCATACCCCGTAAGTATACTGGGTCAGTGCCCTACCACTTCACAACTACCATACCCTGTAAGTATACTAGGTCAGTGCCCTACCAATTCACAACTACCATACCCTGTAAGTATACTGGGTCAGTGCCCTACCACTTCACAACTACCATACCACGTAAGTATACTGGGTCAGTGCCCTACCACTTCACAACTACCATACCCCGTAAGTATACTGGGTCAGTGCCCTACCACTTCACAACTACCATACCCCGTAAGTATACTGGGTCAGTGCCCTACCAATTCACAACTACCATACCCTGTAAGTATACTGGGTCAGTGCCCTACCACTTCACAACTACCATACCCCGTAAGTATACTGGGTCAGTGTCCTACCACTTCACAACTACCATACCCCGTAAGTATACTGGGTCAGTGCCCTACCACTTCACAACAACCATACCCCGTAAGTATACTGGGTCAGTGCCCTACCACTTCACAACTATCATACCCCGTAAGTATACTGGGCCAGTGTCCTACCACTTCACAACTACCATACCCCGTAAGTATACTGGGTCAGTGCCCTACCACTTCACAACTACCATACCCCGTAAGTATACTGGGTCAGTGCCCTACCACTTCACAACTACCATACCCTGTAAGTATACTGGGTCAGTGCCCTACCAATTCACAACTACCATACCCCGTAAGTATACTGGGTCAGTGCCCTACCACTTCACAACTACCATACCCTGTAAGTATACTGGGTCAGTGCCCTACCAATTCACAACTACCATACCCCGTAAGTATACTGGGTCAGTGCCATACCACTTCACAACTACCATACCCTGTAAGTATACTGGGTCAGTGCCCTACCACTTCACAACTACCATACCACGTAAGTATACTGGGCCAGTGCCCTACCACTTCACAACTACCATACCACGTAAGTATACTGGGTCAGTGCCCTACCACTTCACAACTACCATACCACGTAAGTATATTGGGTCAGTGCCCTACCACTTCACAACTACCATACCACGTAAGTATACTGGGTCAGTGCCCTACCACTTCACAACTACCATACCCCGTAAGTATACTGGGTCAGTGCCCTACCACTTCACAACTACCATACCCTGTAAGTATACTAGGTCAGTGCCCTACCAATTCACAACTACCATACCCTGTAAGTATACTGGGTCAGTGCCCTACCACTTCACAACTACCATACCACGTAAGTATACTGGGTCAGTGCCCTACCACTTCACAACTACCATACCCCGTAAGTATACTGGGTCAGTGCCCTACCACTTCACAACTACCATACCCCGTAAGTATACTGGGTCAGTGCCCTACCAATTCACAACTACCATACCCTGTAAGTATACTGGGTCAGTGCCCTACCACTTCACAACTACCATACCCCGTAAGTATACTGGGTCAGTGTCCTACCACTTCACAACTACCATACCCCGTAAGTATACTGGGTCAGTGCCCTACCACTTCACAACTACCATACCCCGTAAGTATACTGGGTCAGTGCCCTACCACTTCACAACTATCATACCCCGTAAGTATACTGGGCCAGTGTCCTACCACTTCACAACTACCATACCCCGTAAGTATACTGGGTCAGTGCCCTACCACTTCACAACTACCATACCCCGTAAGTATACTGGGTCAGTGCCCTACCACTTCACAACTACCATACCCTGTAAGTATACTGGGTCAGTGCCCTACCAATTCACAACTACCATACCCCGTAAGTATACTGGGTCAGTGCCCTACCACTTCACAACTACCATACCCCGTAAGTATACTGGGCCAGATATAAAGATAGAATGCCGGATATAAAAGCTACATCAACAAGTAACATCCAACAGGTTATCATTACTATATGTATCAAACTACACGAATTTAAAGCTTTAATTTGTATATAATTACCAAGATTTACGCTATGTTGGTATAAACACCGACATTGTAATAATGTATATCATTACCCTACATTGGTATAAACACCGACATTGTAATAATGTATATCATTACCCATTCAAATGCTTTTATGAACTTTAATGGTCAACACTAACTAAACACTAGTTCTCGTATTGCCAGTCTTATGATATTGAGAACACGGAGCATGTACTTGATATTTTGGTTTATTATACTAAAATTTCATTTGTAATTAATTTATATTTAGCTGTTAGGTGGTGTTACTCAATTTATCTAAACTAGCCTAATAGTATAACATTTCCCAGACTGCGCCATATTTGAGATAAAAACAAAAAACATAAATTTTAGTGATATAAGACTATTATACTATACACTTTTAGTTTTTGCAGGAACAAAATAATATTAATTACACACCCTTGTCATTCAGCATCATGAGAACCGTTGTCTAACCTATAAGTTATCATTGGTTCTGCGGTGATCAAAATATATAAGTCAACTCGTTCAAAACTGCCATTACTTCCAGATTTTTCACAAATTAAGCTTGAGGAGGTATGATTATATTATTCTCAGATATTTTTCTTCATTCAGCCAGAAAATAATTATTTCTACTCACCTAGCAACTGATATTGACATGGCCCCTTAGGTCATTCATATTTACCGTGGCTGAATGAAGAATATTATGGGATACTATTTAATGTAACTACAATATAGTAATGTAGTGTAGTGATAGAAGACATAATAATTAAATAAATTAAAATTAGTCATTTTAATTTCTTTCTCTTTGTTTCTTCATTAACTGTTTTTTGTGTCAATCTCCCCAGCCAAGGCATCTCCACCACTCATAACAAGTCCAGATAATTCTCTTTTACCGACCAGCTATGTCTTGAAATGGGAAGCACCAACTGATGGCTCTGACTCTATCATTCATTACGAGTTGCGGCTTAAAGAGGTAATTTATGTCATATTTCCATGCTTGCTAAGAAATACAGTGGCCCTTAAGTGACAAGATTAAACAAATTTCCAGCACTTTTCTAAAAAAGAAACACCTTATAATATGTTTTGACAACAATTAAAACATATTTTTCACATGCAAAATTTAATTTGAAACAATGCAAACTAAGCTGTGAACATGCAGAGCATAATTTTGAAATAGAACAAAATGGAATATGTAAATGTGCAAAAGTCAATTTTGAAACAATGCAAATTAAATCTATGGACACGCAAAACTTAATTTGAAAAGTGAGTGATGTATATTCAATTCATTACACTGATACTCATAATGTGTATCGGATGAATTTGTTTACTTAGGTATCCCAGGACTGGGGAGATGCAAAAACTGTGAATGCAAATAATCTTAGCTATGAAATAACCAATCTTGAACCTGGGACACAATACTCAGTAGAATTGTGGGGCTGGGATGGTTATCAAGATGGTATGCATAGATTCTTTACATTTAGTACTGCATCAACTGAAGATATGACAGATAATGGTAAGTGTTTACTTGCAAGATCACTTGTTTACATATATAATTATGTTGTTCAGGGATGTAGTTTATTTGAAAAGTAGGTAAAATATTGAATAGTAGACGGTATTAAAACTAAGGAATGAGACTCTTAAATCTGTCCCTTGATGGAAATATAATGACAAAGAATTTCAAAACAAATCCCTGGAAAAATAGCTGACAAAACATGGTAGGGTAGCCAGTTGTTTTTGTCTCACTGATTCTTATATCGACACCCCTAGAAATATTGATAGCATAGTATCATCAATCTGTTATTTCTCAAATTAATAACTTCAGATTATATATGTGTGCATCAGAAAATTTTATAACAAATGTATAATTTTAAGAACTTAGGAAAGTAACAAGAAGCTGTTAATATTACACTGTTACTGAAGTGATAGGCATTTGGCTAGAGAATAGTCAACTAATATACAATTTTGCTGTGGTCCACTGTCATCTAGTTGGTAATGCATTTACACTTATGACTTTGGCAATGTCAATGTACTGTACAAAGAAATATGGACTTCAGTAACAGGTAGGTTTTTACAAGTTAAATTTCTTTCCTTCATAGAATCAAAATCAATTCAAATCGATTCAGCTGTAGAGTTGAGTGTTTCTTCGTTTAAGGACTTATAATGTATCGTTATATTCATATTCCAGAAAAGCCAGACGATGGATTGATACACAATGATACCAATATATCTACTGCTATTAAACTGATTTTTAAAGAAATTCCTACTGATGCTTCTGGGGAATTCATCTGTCTACCTAACAACAATGTCAAGTCTGTCAAAAAACATGAAAAAGATGGTCTAACAGGTAATTTGAAATTACAATTAAGATGTATGAGATCTGAGTTATTTGTGAAAGCAGTATGTACAATACAGGTGTCTAAGATTGACTGAAACTGAACACTGCTCTACAATACATTGGTCAGCAAGATTTGCTGCATCTTTGACTGAGTGCAAAACAGGTGTGTTGAAGCCTTTCAATACTGCTCCTGTGATTGCAATACAATACATACATGTATTAGTGGGCGAGATTTGCTGCATCTGTAACTACATGTATGTAGAATGTGCTGCAACTGAGTGCAGTGCAATTTACAGGTATGTAAAGTTACTGTATTTGTGACCACAATAGAATGCAGGTATATTGGATTTGCTGCACAATTGATAGATGTGTAAAGTTGCTGTATTTGTGACTGCAGGATAATACAGGTGTATACGATTTGCTGCACAATTGATAGATGCGTAAAGTTGCTGTATTTGTGACTGCAGGATAATACAGGTGTATACAATTTGCTGCACAATTGATAGATGTGTAAAGTTGCTGTATTTGTGACTGCAGGATAATACAGGTGTATACAATTTGCTGCACAATTGATAGGTGTGTAAAGTTGCTGTATTTGTGACTGCAGGATAATACAGGTGTATACAATATGCTGCAACTGTGACTGCAATAAAACATAATATATACCAGTGTGTACAACTTCAGTGCTGCAACTGCAAATAACAGTTGTTAAAGTTTTGCATTGTCGACTGTAAAATGTAGCAGTGTGCAAGATTTACTGTATGTGTGACAGCAGGCCAGTGATTTCAATATGGGTGTGTAAGAATTTCTACATTTGTGACTGTAATTCAATAACAAGTGTGTCCTGTTTGTTGTATTTGTGTAATTTTGAATATTTTGTAGATCAGAAACTAACTCCTGCACCAAGACGGTATGATATATATGATGTGGGTAATCCTGCTATGTTTCATGGATGGGCCGATGTACAAGGCCAGGGTGCAGCTAATGATTACTGCAGGTAGCTATAAGTAATATAATATAATATCATGTGAGTATTTATCAGTAATGCACACTTAGGATTCATGAATGTTAAGTGTTCATCTAATACATATGCATGTCTGCTAAAGTCCCATGAGGCAAAAATGGACCAATCAAATTTCAATTTTTAACTTTGTGAAATTTATGTGGTTTTAAATCCTGAAATAACTCTACAACCAAAAGTGTATGAAAAAGTTTTATAGTTAATATAGTTTAGTTTATAATTAATAATTAATTATTTTTCATTTTTTTTGTATGACACATTTTAGTACTTTATTATATGTCAATTTTTTATTTTTTATTGTTTGGTACCTTTTATATGCAATCCTCTTTGTTGTGTAAAGAGCTCTGAGATGTAGTGTAGTGCGCTTTTAAGAAATTAAATAATAATAATAATAATAATAATTATAGGATGTCTCTTTCTTACACTAGTTCATATGGAGAACATATGCACTTGCAATGTCAGCTTAATATAGTTCATTGCTAATCATATAACATTAGTAAAAAAGAGAAATGAACCTTGGCTATTAACTAGACTGTATAGATATGAGCTCACACACATTTTATTCTATTCAATTCTTCAAGGGTTGTTGGACGTGGTCTAGACATGGTTCTGTCATGTGCATTGGCAGGAACAGCAGGTGAGGATGAAAATAATTACAAATATGAAGATGAAGAAACTTGGTTTGATCCTGGATATTTTGAAACTTGGTACATGAAGGATGAGGATGAAGATGGAAGGGATGACTACTGTAGGTAAGTTATTGATGGCTCCCAGGCAGTGGGTCATTGATAGCCCCCTTAATTGTATCATTGACAGATTGAGAAACAATACCATGCTGTCAGTGTTAATTCTTACCAGTGACTCACTGACATATATGAAGATAAAATAATGACATACCATCCTGACTGTCAGTCAGTCAGTCAATGACATATCTTTTTTTTCTTTTCTTTTTTTAAATTTGATTTTTAGCATTTTTTAAACTGTACTCATTTGTTTTTTCCCTTCTCATGTTTTTTCCAAGTATACATGAGATTAAACTTCTAATATCTTTTCATATTCCGGGTAAAATAAAGCATGAAATCTTCAACTGTAATATTTTGTTTGTTGTTTCATTTTTTATAAAGATTCGATGATTCACATTTCTTTCAACAAACCAGTCATTTTATACAAAATATATATTCTCTCTGTATGTCGTCTTTTACATATTGATCTTCACTGCTTTACAGGTGTATTGGGGACCAACCAACCAATACCTATGTATCTTGCATCAAGGCAGGGAAGGATGGATTTCTGCAAGAAACAATACAACCTTCACATACTCCAATACCATGTCACAATACACTGGTTAATCCATGGCTAGGCCATAAAATCATTGTAGAAAACAACCCCTGATAGTATGAATACATGCCATTAACACTCCCTGATAATATGAACATAATACATGACATTAACAATTAATCTGATGTGGACATATATACACACCATGAATTGTACCCTGATAGTATGGACATATATGCACACCATGAATTGAACCCTGCTAATATGGACATAAAAACACACCATGATTTGAACCCTGATAATATGGACATATATGCACACCATGAATTGAACCCTGATAATATGGACATATATGCACACCATGAATTGAACCCTGATAATATGGACATATATGCACACCATGAATTGTACCCTGATAATATGGACATATATGCACATCATGAATTGAACCCTGATAATATGAACATATATACACACCATGAATTGAACCCTGATAATATGGACATACTGTATATACACAGCATGAATTGTACCCTGATAGTATGGACATATATACACACCATGAATTGTACCCTGATAATATGGACATATATGCACACCATGAATTGTACCCTGATAATATGGACATATATACACACCATGAATTGTACCCTGATAGTATGGACATATATGCACATCATGAATTGAACCCTGATAATATGGACATATATACACACCATGAATTGTACCCTGATAGTATGGACATATATGCACACCATGAATTGTACCCTGATAATATGGACATATATGCACACCATGAATTGTACCCTGATAATATGGACATATATGCACACCATGAATTGTACCCTGATAATATGGACATATATGCACACCAGGAATTGTACCCTGATAATATGGACATATATGCACACCATGAATTGTACCCTGATAATATGGACGTATATGCACACCATGAATTGTACCCTGATAATATGGACATATATGCACACCAGGAATTGTACGTACCCTGGTAATATGGACATATATGCACACCATGAAATGAACCCTGATAATATGGACATATATGCATACTATGAAATGAACCCTGATAATATAGACATGATATAAATATATCTTTTAATATTTAAACCCCGATAATATGGATACTGTGACTTAAAATGCCATGATTACACCTTGATAATATGCACACATTTAATGCCATGGTAATTTACTTGCATGAATTAAACCCTTACAGTTGTTATGTAGTCATTCATTCTTATACTAGTAATCACAATCTTCACACTTCTATAAGATGTTTTTTATCATTAGTTTGACACATACCACCGTTGGATGTATTAGTTACAAAAAGTAACTGAGTCTGCACTTATAAATGTTCTGTGATGGAGAGTACTATCCTGTTTGTTTTCATATTAGGTATGGATGCATGCATTAAAAAACATCTCCGTCTTGACCTAGTATGTAAGTACGCCGTGTCGGGGGTGCCTTCACACCTCGATCAACCCTTTCAATAGAGCAGGCCGGTGAGGGCTGTAAGCAACATGATGTACCTTAATCTAGCATAAACCAGTTTTAATAGCATTATAGTTTGATGTGCATGGTAAACATTAACAATGAAACACCTATATGTGTGTTTATGCTATTTACTTTATAGTATGTTTAATGGCATAAAGGCCGTAATTACGTACATACATGCACATCATAAAGGTAAAAAATAATTGAACATTTATCCTCAGTTTGTTATGTGGACAGTTTAAGATGGCCAGTTGGAAATAAACACGACAGCTTTTCGCGGAAATTTTCCAAAAAATATAAACTGCTGGGCAGATCGGTCTGAAATTTGATGGGAATGTTCTTGAGCGGTGTTATTCTGCTGTTATTGTTGAAAACAACCATGATATGCCCTTAGCAACAGTGAAATCATGACGCATATTACAAAAAAAACAACAGGGATGGGCAGGTAAGTGGACACAGATTCAAAATATGTATGTAAATATGCCTAGCAACAGGACCACGCCTATAGCAACAGCTAAATAATGGTTTGCATTGCAAAGATGAAAAGTGGGAAGGGCAGGCAAGTTAATGAAGATTCCAAAAATGTACACAAATATGCCTAGCGACAAGACCATGCCCATAGCAACAGCTAAATGCAGTTGTGCTACAATGCTATTGGCGCTATTTTTTTACAGGGGTCGTTAAAATTTAACAGATTGTTATTGTAACAACTACGAGCTGTATGCCCGATCAAGGTACGTAGTCATATTGTTATTGTAACAACTACTACGAGCTGTATGCCCGATCAAGGTACGTAGATCTTATTGTTTTCTTGTCGTATTCTACAACAATGTTCAATTCAAATAATTTTAACAATAGTCTACGAAACTTTGTAATTGGTAAAGGGCAAGGGTGAAAATGAAGGGCAAAGAACAAAAATACTGTAGACGGCGACCCGGGAGACGGTGATGGATATATGGAAAATATCTCTAACCTGTATTACCAAGATATCAGTTACACTGGCACTGTAAACCTGCTCCTTAACTTTTGTGAGATAATCACAGCCAATAAATAACCAATCATGTATTGACTAAGTGTAAGGTGTCCATTTTAATATAGTTAATCAGTATATAATTGAATGTTTGTATAGTGTGATAATCACAAGGTAGAGTATCGTGTAACTGATACCATGGTAATTATAAGAATAGCGATGTTTGCATTTAGATAGGGGATTTGGTAGGGTAGAAGAATTTGGCCGGTAGTATGCGGAAGATGTCTTTATTCAGTCAATAAAGAGAGTGCACATTCAGTCGGAACTGAAGACCTCAAGTTATCTTTACATATTCATTTAGCCAAGGAAAGAAAGTAAACACAGAAAATTTGTTTATTTCACCATTATAAAAAAGAAAAATATTGATCACATACCCACTGCTCCCTCAGTTTCCACACTGAACGGCACAATAAAGTCTGTACACTGAAAAACCCTCGAGATCTATTGTACCTACAAAATATTTTAGAACAAGAAATAACATGATACACGTTCAATTTCTTGTACTTGCTTGTGAATTGAGGCACACAGATATGGGGTGAGATCACCACCAAATTAGAATTCCTTTATGTATGATTTTGTTAACACAACTGAACTTATAAGGTTCAGTAGTGCTATAGGCTTGGTGTGTGTCTCTGTGTGTGTGTGTGTGTGTGTGTGTGTGTACATGTGTGTAAACAACTTAAAAGTCAAAAACCGCTGGCATGATTGCCATGATATTTGATGGGCATATCACATTTGGTGTCTAGTTGGGAAATTGTTCAAATCAAAATGATCTTACCACCGATGTGTGGTTTGGGTCAAAACATGTGATTTTTGGTTTGAAAAAACTTAAACTCAAAGTGCTGGGCAGATCAGTCTGAAATTTGATGGGAATGTCCTTGAGCGGTGTTATTCTGCTGTTATTGTTGAAAACAACCACGACCATGCTCTTAGCAACAGTAAAATGATGACGCATATTACAAAAAAAAACAGGGATGGGTAGGTAAGTGGACACAGATTCAAAATATGTATGCAAATATGCCTAGCAACAGGACCATGCATGCCTATAGCAACAGCTAAATGACGGTTTGCATTGCAAAGATGAAACGTGTGAATAGCAGGCAAGTTACTTCAGATTCCAAAAATATACACACATATGCTTAGCGACAAGACCATGCCCATAGCAACAGCTAAATACAGTTGTGCTACAGCTATTTGGCGCTATTGTTTACAGGGGTCGTTAAAATTTAACAGATTGTTATTGTAACAACTACTACGAGCTGTATGCCCGATCAAGGTACGTACGTAGGTCATATTGTTTTTACCTCCTGTAAGGGTACGGGAGGTATTAAAATACAAATGTCTGTCTGTCTGTCTGTCTGAATCTGAATCTGAATCTGACGCCAACTTTATACTCGTTGTAGTCACAGGCACTCGAATCAATGTGTATGATTTTAAAAAAAATATGTATGTAAATAAGACTTATCTACATACAATACATATTTTTTTTCTACACATTGATTTGAGTGCCTGTGGTTCTAGTCTGCTCAAATTAGCGGATCGAGCAGACCAAATCCGAAACGTTTGGTGAGTATACAAATACTATATATTTGTTAGATCTTCCCTTTGGCTCTAGTGTCTACATTTCAATTGAGTTATACCTTTACGAAGTTCAATTCCGTGAGAGAATGCAATGAAGACAAATGCGTATGCATGAAGTGCAATATGGCAAGCATGGCGTCCATGATTCGAACATGTCGACTGTATTATATTGTAGGCATCTGAATTGCAAAGTTGAGTGGGTTTTCAGCTAAATTACGCCTTACTTGTCAAATTTGAATATAACACATCGCATGCAAAACGTTTCACCACTTTCATGTGCCGTCTTGGAGAGTTTAGAAACTACGAAATCTTATCATTACTTATACACGTCATTGGTTACTTATTAATAGACTTGATTACAAAAGGTCTCAATCAATAGCACGGCCATTCCGGTGAAGCATCTTCCTTCACGGCCGAAGCGATAAATATATACACCACATCGCATCGCTGGACCCATGTCACCATTTCATCTCACTCAAACTGAAACCTTTTTTTTCAGCTTCGTTACCAGATCGAACACATTACGTGAACTTACAGTTCACTTCATGCTCTTCGAAGATTCATTTGAGGTTAACCATGGTTCACACGTACACATCGTTCAGAAATAAAAATTATCATGGTGTATACCAAGTTCATAGTTCTCCTCAGCAACACAAATTTGTTTATACCAGTTTTTTTTAGTTTAATTTTAATAATTGGTGGTTCCCTTACGGGAGGCGCTCAGTTTACATCTGGTCTTGTATTCTACAACAATGTTCAATTCAAATAATTTTAACAATAGTCTACGTAACTTTGTAATTGGTAAAGGGTGGAAATGAAGGGCGAAGAACAACAATACTGTAGACGGCGACCCGGGAGACGGTGACGGACAATTTTGTGACACATTCTCCAATGTTGTTTGACTACGCCAAAGAAAGCAAATCAACGACCGTTGAATTTTAAATCGATGGTTTGAATAGTTCTGGATTATGAATTTCGTCGACGTATATATTTTACAACTGATCAACTAACCTTTCTAAATTCTACATCATTACATCTGTGGTTATATTGTGCTCATTCTATTCAGCTTAGAATAAAATATGTAATTTGAATATATAATTGTTACAGAATGAGTGCAGCGGAATTATGTCCAGCGATGTAGGTTAGGCTAGAATAGAACATAATCGTAGGTCGGTTTGTAATCACCTCAATTAAAGATTTGTATTTATTTTAATCATGGAAGTATCCTCATTGCAAAGTTGCGAAGCATGACAATAAGAAATAACTTCAGCTTTGATAATGTCAACAAGAGGATAGGTCACACTGTGGCAAACTTAAAATTAGACTTAGTAATAGTATGAGCTCTGACCTCGTACATAGGTTTAGCCACTGTAACCATAGACCCTCCACCTCCTTGGTGGAGGGTCTATGCTGTAACCAATGATTGTCACATATCGTCGCTACAAGGAGTTTTCTATTGTTACCGATGACAGAATACAATTGTCTGATATTCGCAAAGTTTTAATTGATATGACATGAGGTGACAGTGAACTCTCAGCTGTCATGAATTAATACAGAACAAATGTTTGCATTTCGCGAATAGTATTCTTCTGAGATGACAACCGTAAGAGTTATTATAAGATCAATAATGTCAAATAATGACTAATTACAGACAGCTGGAAGGACAATGACGTGGTCAAATTGTTTGGTTATTTTTCATATTTGTCAATACTGTATCATTTGCATTGAATTAAGGCGACGGCAACACTTCCGTTTTATTTATTTCTGGTGCTAATGATTTTATCACCCGATCATTTATGTTTATAAGGATTTAAAGTTGGAATAAAGTATGCATTCACTTTAGAAGGGAGCGAGATAAAGGCAACGGCTAGGCATAGAACTTTATAAGGAAACGCGCCGAAGGCGATAGTCTACAACAGCTAGGCCTAGACTAGGAGCTTCGATCTACTCCGTGGCTACTTCTAAAATGGTTTCAAGTTAACCATGAAGACTGTGTTTAGTCTGAGCTATTTCTCTGAACATGCTGAAGTTCAAGTGATCCCGAGTACAAAGGGGATGTGAGGTCACCGTGAACTCTCAGCTGTCATGAATTAATACTTAGAACATATTGTTTGCATTTATAAGTGGTTTATTTACCCAAGCGTATAAAATTGATTACAAAATATCGGTAACAAAAAAATCAAAAGAGAGAAGGGTAAATGGGGAGTCAAGAAATAGCTTACAGCTAGTCTAGCCTGATCCCCGACATTGTATATTGCGAATGAAAACATTAAGAGGGTTCAGTCATTAAGATGACTGAAAACATAACTGGGAGAAGAAAAAAATATATATATCACATATACATATACATATACATATACATATACATATACATACACATACACATACACATACACATATACATGTACACAAAAAATCATGTTTACTACATGAAAAAGTCTAATACAATAAACGAAAAGTCTATACATCTGTAAGTTTACAATTTAATCACCTGTACTGCTCTACTAAATATTGTTTCAGAGATTTCCTAAAGATATGTGGGGAATTTTTCGATCTGATTTGAATAGGAAAAAAAATAATCGGACAAGGTTCAGTAGTGCTTTAGGCATGGCAAAGTATGTATGTGTGTGTGTGTGTGTGTGTGTGTGTGTGTGTGTGTGTGTGTGTGTGTGTGTGTGTGTGTGTGTGTGTGTGTGTGTAAACAACTTAAAGTCAAAAAACGCTGGACCGATTGCCATGATATTTGGTGGGTGTATTACCTTGGGTGTCTAGTTGGGAAATTGTTCAAATGAAATGTGATTTTTGGTAAAAAAAAATTAAACTCAAAAACTACTGGGCAGATCGGTCTGAAATTTATTGGGAACATTGGGTGTTTAGATTAAGAACTGTTCACCACATGATGATCCCATCAGTGATATGCAAATTAGGGCTAAAAATGAGTCTTTTTGGTCAAAAATCTTTAATTCCAAAACTACTGACCAGATTGGACTGAAATTTAATGGGGATGCATCTGGAGGTGTATAGATGAAGAAATAGTAAGCATATTATGATCTCATCAGTGATATGCAAATTAGGTGTAAACATGTGAATTTTGGTCAAAAACTTGTATCTCAAAAAGTACTTGGTGAATGAGACTGAAACTCAGTAAGATGTTTCTGGGAGTGTTATTCTGCAGATTTTGTTCAAAAAAGTTTGACACAATTGGCCCTAGCAAAGATGACCACACCCTTAGCAACAAACAAATGCCAGTATATTTTGCTAAAATAACATCATCTGGTAGGTAATTGAGTCAACATTCAAAAATGCATACAAATATCCCTAGCAACCATGACCACTCCCATAGCAACAGCCAAACAAATTGTGTATTTCACAAAGATAACAGGGGTTCTTAGACAAATGAACGAACATTCAAAAAGGTGTATGCAAATGTGTCTAGCAACAAGACAACGCCCATAGCAACATCCAAATAATAATAATAATCTTTATTTATACTGGATAGTTCTTTAAGTATATAAACACTTGTCTCCCAAGAAGTCCAGTGAGGGCTATCCCTCATGGGGTCAGTGTTTAATGCAGGAAACCGGAGTACCTGGAGGAAATGATCGCATACATTGCAAAGATAACAAGATGTATTAAGACAACTAAATAACCATTCCACCAATATATGTAAATGTGCATAGCAACAAAACCCCACCCATAGCAACAGCCAAATGATCTCATATATTGCAAAGATAACAACAGGGATTAATTTACAACTGAATAAGCATTACAAGTGTGTACGCAAATGTGTCTAGCAACAAGACCACGCCCATAGCAACAGCCAAATTATCGCATATATTGCAAAGATAACAGGGATTAATAAACAAATGAATAAACATTAAAAAATGTATGCAAACATACTTAGCGACAGATCACGCCCATAGCATCAGATATTCATAGACAAATGAAGAAACATTGAAGAAATGTGTGCAATATGTCTAGCAACATGATCACGCCCATAGCAACGGCCAAATGATCGCGTATGTTGCAAAGATAACAACTGGGCTGGATAGGCAACTGGATAATCGTTCAGCAAATGAACATCTATACCTAGTATTGATCAGCAGGTGGATAAACAATTTAAAAAACTGTACAGTTGTGCTACAACGCAATTGGTGCTATTTTTGAAATTGTATTGCTCGCCATAATGATTTTAAATTGTTCGATCAATAGTGTACACCATGAGATGTATTGAATCATAGGTAGACCTGTGTGCGTAGTTCTAAGCATATAAGAGTAGGAAAACGTACTGAATTGGTAATTTACGGTACAAACCATAAAATCAATGCCTCTCACGCTGAATTTGCATATAAAACACATGAAACGTCATCACTCACGAGACAAGCTGTGACAGAGTACTTGGTAATCGCAGTATAACTGAAAGTGTGGCCTAGCTTGAGCTTTGGTACTTATTGAATAGATAACGAGCACTACATTAAAATCTAAATCCAAACTTTTGACACATTTTGTTTTTAAAGTTATCCAACGATGACGTCAGACAGTGATAATCTAAGCAACATCACAACCATTTCAGAAGAGGTCAGAAGTGAAGGCGAAACAACCAACAATCATGAATACTTCGTTCTGCAAGGATGTAATAAACTACCAGATGTTTACTTCGAGACACATTACAAATACAACGGAGCTAAAGTTGCCAATTCTTTCCAGATTCTGTCCGGCGTCTTGCTATTTTGTACAGGAACGGTTGTTGTAACATTATATGGTCATGGTAGTTTTGCAGCGGTTAATGTTTGTGGAATATTTGTAAGTATTTGCGTAAGAATGAAACTAAGAAAATCGATATGATTACAGAAAAAATGGCTGCATGTTTTGTGAACAATTTTTAGAACCCTATTTTGAAATTAGACAACGGCTAGCTGGGACGATGACTGGCTATATGGATAAGACATTGACATTTAGCTTAGGTTCTTAATCAATCAATCTAAGCTATGTAAAATGTGTACAAGTTTGTTAAGGTATGTATAGGAAATGATTTGTAAATTAAAACATAATAAAATTGTTTTAATAATTCAAAAATCCATTTTGGATTCCTATTTGCCATTCATGTTATAAATTGAATGTCCTTTCGTGTTAATACATTCCACTTAAAATGTCAATTTGATAGAAGCAGTTGTATTAACTATGTAAAGAGTTTCCCGCCAATTTATGTTGTGTGTAGATACCCTGAGGAATGATACATGTACATGTTTTTTACTCGTGTAAAAAAACAAAATATTGTACAAAAGTAACCCATGCTCTTGCATAAGAACATTCAATGACATTTAAATGGTGTCATAGTATCAGCATTATATAGTAAGACCCATGTATGTGTATACTTTATACAGACGGGCTGAGGGTCATTTTGGAGAATTTGGTCTTTACTGTACTGGGGAGTGGTCACTTTGGCTTTGGTAATCGGAACTGGGGGAGGGGTCAATTTTGGAAAACCTATGTTCAATCCAAAATACTCTCCCCCAGTTGCTCTAAACTTGATTGCTGTACGTTCGTTTTCTTTGTGTATAATTTCTAGTTCGTTATCAGTGGAAGTGTTGGTATTCGATCATCGTACAAAAGGACACGGACTTTGGTAAGTACACTGTCTTAGTCCAGTGCAATTGTCCCCATTTACATATATTTGCAATGGTCAAGTCATATAGTTTAATTTCTACCAATTATTTCAACGTATTACCTACAACCGAGATCATAGTTTTGTGGCAGTGCATTTTATCAAACAGCATGTAATTGAATCGATTTTCCCCTTTGAAAACGCAACTCAGCAATTGCCTGAGAGTAACTGCAACCGTTGTTTCATTAAATTGATAGCCTGAGAGTAACTGCAACCGTTGTTTCATTAAATTGATAGCCTGAGAGTAACTGCAACTGTTGTTTCACTAAATTGATAGGCTGAGAGTAACTGAAATGTGTGCAATATGTCTAGCAACATGATCACGCCCATAGCAACGGCCAAATGATCGCGTATGTTGCAAAGATAACAACTGGGCTGGATAGGCAACTGGATAATCGTTCAGCAAATGAACATCTATACCTAGTATTGATCAGCAGGTGGATAAACAATTTAAAAAACTGTACAGTTGTGCTACAACGCAATTGGTGCTATTTTTGAAATTGTATTGCTCGCCATAATGATTTTAAATTGTTCGATCAATAGTGTACACCATGAGATGTATTGAATCATAGGTAGACCTGTGTGCGTAGTTCTAAGCATATAAGAGTAGGAAAACGTACTGAATTGGTAATTTACGGTACAAACCATAAAATCAATGCCTCTCACGCTGAATTTGCATATAAAACACACGAAACGTCATCACTCACGAGACAAGCTGTGACAGAGTACTTGGTAATCGCAGTATAACTGAAAGTGTGGCCTAGCTTGAGCTTTGGTACTTATTGAATAGATAACGAGCACTACATTAAAATCTAAATCCAAACTTTTGACACATTTTGTTTTTAAAGTTATCCAACGATGACGTCAGACAGTGATAATCTAAGCAACATCACAACCATTTCAGAAGAGGTCAGAAGTGAAGGCGAAACAACCAACAATCATGAATACTTCGTTCTGCAAGGATGTAATAAACTACCAGATGTTTACTTCGAGACACATTACAAATACAACGGAGCTAAAGTTGCCAATTCTTTCCAGATTCTGTCCGGCGTCTTGCTATTTTGTACAGGAACGGTTGTTGTAACATTATATGGTCATGGTAGTTTTGCAGCGGTTAATGTTTGTGGAATATTTGTAAGTATTTGCGTAAGAATGAAACTAAGAAAATCGATATGATTACAGAAAAAATGGCTGCATGTTTTGTGAACAATTTTTAGAACCCTATTTTGAAATTAGACAACGGCTAGCTGGGACGATGACTGGCTATATGGATAAGACATTGACATTTAGCTTAGGTTCTTAATCAATCAATCTAAGCTATGTAAAATGTGTACAAGTTTGTTAAGGTATGTATAGGAAATGATTTGTAAATTAAAACATAATAAAATTGTTTTAATAATTCAAAAATCCATTTTGGATTCCTATTTGCCATTCATGTTATAAATTGAATGTCCTTTCGTGTTAATACATTCCACTTAAAATGTCAATTTGATAGAAGCAGTTGTATTAACTATGTAAAGAGTTTCCCGCCAATTTATGTTGTGTGTAGATACCCTGAGGAATGATACATGTACATGTTTTTTACTCGTGTAAAAAAACAAAATATTGTACAAAAGTAACCCATGCTCTTGCATAAGAACATTCAATGACATTTAAATGGTGTCATAGTATCAGCATTATATAGTAAGACCCATGTAATAATGTGTATACTTTATACAGACGGGCTGAGGGTCATTTTGGAGAATTTGGTCTTTACTGTACTGGGGAGTGGTCACTTTGGCTTTGGTAATCGGAACTGGGGGAGGGGTCAATTTTGGAAAACCTATGTTCAATCCAAAATACTCTCCCCCAGTTGCTCTAAACTTGATTGCTGTACGTTCGTTTTCTTTGTGTATAATTTCTAGTTCGTTATCAGTGGAAGTGTTGGTATTCGATCATCGTACAAAAGGACACGGACTTTGGTAAGTACACTGTCTTAGTCCAGTGCAATTGTCCCCATTTACATATATTTGCAATGGTCAAGTCATATAGTTTAATTTCTACCAATTATTTCAACGTATTACCTACAACCGAGATCATAGTTTTGTGGCAGTGCATTTTATCAAACAGCATGTAATTGAATCGATTTTCCCCTTTGAAAACGCAACTCAGCAATTGCCTGAGAGTAACTGCAACCGTTGTTTCATTAAATTGATAGCCTGAGAGTAACTGCAACCGTTGTTTCATTAAATTGATAGCCTGAGAGTAACTGCAACTGTTGTTTCACTAAATTGATAGGCTGAGAGTAACTGAAATGTGTGCAATATGTCTAGCAACATGATCACGCCCATAGCAACGGCCAAATGATCGCGTATGTTGCAAAGATAACAACTGGGCTGGATAGGCAACTGGATAATCGTTCAGCAAATGAACATCTATACCTAGTATTGATCAGCAGGTGGATAAACAATTTAAAAAACTGTACAGTTGTGCTACAACGCAATTGGTGCTATTTTTGAAATTGTATTGCTCGCCATAATGATTTTAAATTGTTCGATCAATAGTGTACACCATGAGATGTATTGAATCATAGGTAGACCTGTGTGCGTAGTTCTAAGCATATAAGAGTAGGAAAACGTACTGAATTGGTAATTTACGGTACAAACCATAAAATCAATGCCTCTCACGCTGAATTTGCATATAAAACACACGAAACGTCATCACTCACGAGACAAGCTGTGACAGAGTACTTGGTAATCGCAGTATAACTGAAAGTGTGGCCTAGCTTGAGCTTTGGTACTTATTGAATAGATAACGAGCACTACATTAAAATCTAAATCCAAACTTTTGACACATTTTGTTTTTAAAGTTATCCAACGATGACGTCAGACAGTGATAATCTAAGCAACATCACAACCATTTCAGAAGAGGTCAGAAGTGAAGGCGAAACAACCAACAATCATGAATACTTCGTTCTGCAAGGATGTAATAAACTACCAGATGTTTACTTCGAGACACATTACAAATACAACGGAGCTAAAGTTGCCAATTCTTTCCAGATTCTGTCCGGCGTCTTGCTATTTTGTACAGGAACGGTTGTTGTAACATTATATGGTCATGGTAGTTTTGCAGCGGTTAATGTTTGTGGAATATTTGTAAGTATTTGCGTAAGAATGAAACTAAGAAAATCGATATGATTACAGAAAAAATGGCTGCATGTTTTGTGAACAATTTTTAGAACCCTATTTTGAAATTAGACAACGGCTAGCTGGGACGATGACTGGCTATATGGATAAGACATTGACATTTAGCTTAGGTTCTTAATCAATCAATCTAAGCTATGTAAAATGTGTACAAGTTTGTTAAGGTATGTATAGGAAATGATTTGTAAATTAAAACATAATAAAATTGTTTTAATAATTCAAAAATCCATTTTGGATTCCTATTTGCCATTCATGTTATAAATTGAATGTCCTTTCGTGTTAATACATTCCACTTAAAATGTCAATTTGATAGAAGCAGTTGTATTAACTATGTAAAGAGTTTCCCGCCAATTTATGTTGTGTGTAGATACCCTGAGGAATGATACATGTACATGTTTTTTACTCGTGTAAAAAAACAAAATATTGTACAAAAGTAACCCATGCTCTTGCATAAGAACATTCAATGACATTTAAATGGTGTCATAGTATCAGCATTATATAGTAAGACCCATGTATGTGTATACTTTATACAGACGGGCTGAGGGTCATTTTGGAGAATTTGGTCTTTACTGTACTGGGGAGTGGTCACTTTGGCTTTGGTAATCGGAACTGGGGGAGGGGTCAATTTTGGAAAACCTATGTTCAATCCAAAATACTCTCCCCCAGTTGCTCTAAACTTGATTGCTGTACGTTCGTTTTCTTTGTGTATAATTTCTAGTTCGTTATCAGTGGAAGTGTTGGTATTCGATCATCGTACAAAAGGACACGGACTTTGGTAAGTACACTGTCTTAGTCCAGTGCAATTGTCCCCATTTACATATATTTGCAATGGTCAAGTCATATAGTTTAATTTCTACCAATTATTTCAACGTATTACCTACAACCGAGATCATAGTTTTGTGGCAGTGCATTTTATCAAACAGCATGTAATTGAATCGATTTTCCCCTTTGAAAACGCAACTCAGCAATTGCCTGAGAGTAACTGCAACCGTTGTTTCATTAAATTGATAGCCTGAGAGTAACTGCAACCGTTGTTTCATTAAATTGATAGCCTGAGAGTAACTGCAACTGTTGTTTCACTAAATTGATAGGCTGAGAGTAACTGAAATGTGTGCAATATGTCTAGCAACATGATCACGCCCATAGCAACGGCCAAATGATCGCGTATGTTGCAAAGATAACAACTGGGCTGGATAGGCAACTGGATAATCGTTCAGCAAATGAACATCTATACCTAGTATTGATCAGCAGGTGGATAAACAATTTAAAAAACTGTACAGTTGTGCTACAACGCAATTGGTGCTATTTTTGAAATTGTATTGCTCGCCATAATGATTTTAAATTGTTCGATCAATAGTGTACACCATGAGATGTATTGAATCATAGGTAGACCTGTGTGCGTAGTTCTAAGCATATAAGAGTAGGAAAACGTACTGAATTGGTAATTTACGGTACAAACCATAAAATCAATGCCTCTCACGCTGAATTTGCATATAAAACACACGAAACGTCATCACTCACGAGACAAGCTGTGACAGAGTACTTGGTAATCGCAGTATAACTGAAAGTGTGGCCTAGCTTGAGCTTTGGTACTTATTGAATAGATAACGAGCACTACATTAAAATCTAAATCCAAACTTTTGACACATTTTGTTTTTAAAGTTATCCAACGATGACGTCAGACAGTGATAATCTAAGCAACATCACAACCATTTCAGAAGAGGTCAGAAGTGAAGGCGAAACAACCAACAATCATGAATACTTCGTTCTGCAAGGATGTAATAAACTACCAGATGTTTACTTCGAGACACATTACAAATACAACGGAGCTAAAGTTGCCAATTCTTTCCAGATTCTGTCCGGCGTCTTGCTATTTTGTACAGGAACGGTTGTTGTAACATTATATGGTCATGGTAGTTTTGCAGCGGTTAATGTTTGTGGAATATTTGTAAGTATTTGCGTAAGAATGAAACTAAGAAAATCGATATGATTACAGAAAAAATGGCTGCATGTTTTGTGAACAATTTTTAGAACCCTATTTTGAAATTAGACAACGGCTAGCTGGGACGATGACTGGCTATATGGATAAGACATTGACATTTAGCTTAGGTTCTTAATCAATCAATCTAAGCTATGTAAAATGTGTACAAGTTTGTTAAGGTATGTATAGGAAATGATTTGTAAATTAAAACATAATAAAATTGTTTTAATAATTCAAAAATCCATTTTGGATTCCTATTTGCCATTCATGTTATAAATTGAATGTCCTTTCGTGTTAATACATTCCACTTAAAATGTCAATTTGATAGAAGCAGTTGTATTAACTATGTAAAGAGTTTCCCGCCAATTTATGTTGTGTGTAGATACCCTGAGGAATGATACATGTACATGTTTTTTACTCGTGTAAAAAAACAAAATATTGTACAAAAGTAACCCATGCTCTTGCATAAGAACATTCAATGACATTTAAATGGTGTCATAGTATCAGCATTATATAGTAAGACCCATGTATGTGTATACTTTATACAGACGGGCTGAGGGTCATTTTGGAGAATTTGGTCTTTACTGTACTGGGGAGTGGTCACTTTGGCTTTGGTAATCGGAACTGGGGGAGGGGTCAATTTTGGAAAACCTATGTTCAATCCAAAATACTCTCCCCCAGTTGCTCTAAACTTGATTGCTGTACGTTCGTTTTCTTTGTGTATAATTTCTAGTTCGTTATCAGTGGAAGTGTTGGTATTCGATCATCGTACAAAAGGACACGGACTTTGGTAAGTACACTGTCTTAGTCCAGTGCAATTGTCCCCATTTACATATATTTGCAATGGTCAAGAGTAACTGCAACCGTTGTTTCATTAAATTGATAGCCTGAGAGTAACTGCAACCGTTGTTTCATTAAATTGATAGCCTGAGAGTAACTGCAACTGTTGTTTCACTAAATTGATAGGCTGAGAGTAACTGCAACTGTTGTTTCACTAAATTGATAGGCTGAGAGTAACTGCAACCGTTGTTTCACTAAATTGATAGCCCGAGAGTAACTGCAACCGTTGTTTCATTAAATTGATAGCCTGAGAGTAACTGCAACCGTTGTGTCATTAAATTGATAGCCTGAGAGTAACTGCAACCGTTGTTTCATTAAATTGATAGCCTGAGAGTAACTGCAACCGTTGTTTCATTAAATTGATAGCCTGAGAGTAACTGCAACTGTTGTTTCACTAAATTGATAGGCTGAGAGTAACTGCAACTGTTGTTTCACTAAATTGATAGGCTGAGAGTAACTGCAACCGTTGTTTCACTAAATTGATAGCCCGAGAGTAACTGCAACTGTTGTTTCACTAAATTGATAGGCTGAGAGTAACTGCAACTGTTGTGTCATTAAATTGATAGCCTGAGAGTAACTGCAACCGTTGTTTCATTAAATTGATAGCCTGAGAGTAACTGCAACTGTTGTGTCATTAAATTGATAGCCTGAGAGTAACTGCAACTGTTGTTTCACTAAATTGATAGGCTGAGAGTAACTGCAACTGTTGTGTCATTAAATTGATAGCCTGAGAGTAACTGCAACTGTTGTTTCACCAAATTGATAAGTAGTCAAGGTTACCAAGGACCACACGTTCAATACCATCTGTTGGTGCTCTCTCAGACAATGAACACAATGTCTGAGGAGTTATTCAAAACACAGTGTCTTCACCAAATAAAAAAAAACGTCTGTGAGTGTTACATTGGGTTTGAAAGGAAAAAGGAAAGTCCGTTTGTCTTCGGTTTAAAATAGTTTTATTTTCCGACGTTTCACATATGGCCTTCTTCAAGGAATCTAAAAACGAACGAAATAAGAAAGTATACAAAGATGAAACATACCCAGTGTTACATTGTTATGTTCTATCAGTAGCAAATACAACTATGATTGACACGTTACACACATTTCCAGTAATACTGAAACAAAGCGGCATGTACAGTCAAAGACAAAGTGTACAGATGTTGCGTAGACTGCAATTTGTACGAACTATGATCTCGAATTGAATCACTACTGACGACAGTTGTTTATCGTTTCATGTTTTCGGGTAAAATAAAAAAATCACGGTCTACCAGAGGACCTTTTGCGAGTTTATGTAATCACTCACATTTTCACCTCTCGTTGGGAAAGGTAGTGTAGTGGTGATGTGTGTGTGTGTGTGTGTGTGTGTGTGTGTGTGTGTGTGTGTGTGTGTGTGTGTGTGTGTGTGTGTGTACGTACGTACGTATGTGTGTATATAGACCATATCCCACTCGAGATGAAATTGCCACACATGTTTGTTGCGTTTACCATAAGGGAGCCTTCAGTAATTATACCACAGGGGACCCAGGAACCGTGTGACAAACAAAACAAAACAAAACAAAACAAAACAAAACAAAACAAAACAAAACAAAACAAAACAAAACAAAACAAAACAAAACAAACAAAACAAAACAAAACAAAATAAAATAAAACAAAACAAAACAAAACAAAACAAAACAAAACAAATGAATAAATAAACTATCAAATAAATGACAAATGAACAAGCAAACGAACGACAAGTATAGGGACAAATAAAATAATTAAATAAACCAGCAAATAAACAGATACTCGTGGGGGTACACTATGTTTTTTGTACCCAACACTATTTTTTATCTTGTTTGTCACACGGTTCCTGGGTCCCCTGTGATTATACAGGGGGAATCAGTAAGCTGTTGCGTAAAATATGACCGTCGCCCGATTCCGTCGTGCTAAACCAGACCCTCCTTCAATTCCATTTCTATAAAATATGACTTTCTCCTTTTAAAACATTTGAAAAATATGGTTTAAATTATGCCATATATGGAAAACGACTGTAGTCTCGGAATCAATGGTTTAAAGGACTTAATAATCCTACCGCTGCCACCACGTTGGTCTTTAAAGTATTGGTTATTTCCCAACTACTACTACCGGAGTTAATTTGTGTGAAGGCACTGCATTAATCAGTACATGCGTTTGGATCTCATTGGCTGGGCTAAAGGCCAGAAAATTAACTCCAAAACACTAAATGAGTATACCCCTGATATTGTCAGGACCGAGGTCAACATTTCCACAATATCGTGTCTGAATATTTTATCAAACTGTTCCCGTTTTACTCTTGTGAGACCCACCATGACTTCCCTCCTCACATATCTCACTTTAAAATTGATTCACTACATGGTTGTCATCAGTGATTTGTATTTAGAGCTCTTAGCAGAAGTTTCTCTCTCTCTCTCTCTCTCTCTCTCTCTCTCTCTCTCTCTCTCTCTCTCTCTCTCTCTCTCTCTCTCTCTCTCTCTCTCTCTCTCTCTCTCTCTCTCTCTCTCTCAGGTAAATGCGACCATGATCTTATCACTGCTCGCGGCAGTATTTGCTACGATTCTTATAATATTATCAATATATTATTGTATATATGGATACAGTCATCATTGTTCTGATATTATCAAATGCGATGTACTTGTAAGTGATTTCTCTCCTTGCCTTATGGCTATATTGTGTTATGCCTGTCATATCTTCCTTTATGTTTCTATTTGTGTTTCATTCTATAAGTTTGCTTTGCTCTTCTTTTATTACACTGATGAATAGTAAGACTTATTTTATACACCTTCCCTACTTGACAAGTTTATTTCACTTACAAGTCTAAGACTTGTAATGATAATATTGCATAAACCGCCACTTATCAGTAATTGATGAGGTTTTTACAGAAGCATTCACAAATTCTGTGTTTCTCCTTCTCCCTCTGAAACTTTATTCGACTTTACTTTTACATTTCAGCGAATTATTTCCATTATAAACATTGCAGTTGCACTCCAAGAAATAATATGTGCACTTACAAGTACTTATCTTAGTTCCTTATGCTGTTTGAGCTGCTGTGTCGTCTGCTATGTCAGAGGTCACAGACGCCAGGCGAAGTATATCATTGTAAGTGAAAGACAGTTCTCTTATTTCGTCATTCCACCTTCTATTACCCCTGGTATTTTTTCACCCCAGCATGAACACGTCCATTTTAGAAGTGTAAACAACAACTCACTTATCAACTATTTTGTTCTTGCATGGTATAGAATCTATGTATTGTAGCATTACATATCTAAAGCTATTTTCTGTGTGGCACACTTTCTAGCACACGGTCAATATTTGCTCTTTCTGTCATTTAACTGTTCGTGTCTATTGTTCACCAGTTCATGTATCACTTGTGTGATGGTAAAGAGGCAACAAACCGACTGCATGCTTCGAATTTCATATTATTTGGTACATATATCAACCACAACAATGCACATGTCACGTGTCGTATGACGTTTGTAGACGTAGCTGTTACTTTTACTGGGTAATTTAAAAATTAATGATTATCAGTAATTAAGCTATATCTTAAGAATGGACACTTCAAATTCTATATAATTTTGGCACTTGCATCATAACAAAGCACACATATCCTAAAAGGCTGTTTCTATAGAGTTTTAGTTTTAATGAGTAATTTGCATACTATTAATGATTTTCGGTAATTAAGCAATGTAAGACTGTAAGCTTCAAATTCCAACTAATTTGGTACATATTATCAACCATAATAATGTGCACATGTCATATGAAGTGTGTTGACATAGCATTTAGATTTAATGGATCATTTGTATAAATCAATGATGTTTGGCAATTAGACCATATCTTAAGAATGCAAGCTTCAAATTTCATACAATTTGGTGTGTATATTGATCATAACAGAATGCACATGTTTGCTATAGTTTTATTTATTTATTTATTTATTTATTTATTTATTTATTTATTTATTTATATATTTACGTTTATTTGAGACAAAAATATCCATATACAGAATGAACTGAAAGTAAGAAAGAGAATAATACATATCGAGGAAGTTTTAAAAGTAACCAAAAAGTTACTCCACATATGCTCGTTTTTGGGGTTGTTTAGGATTGTCCAATCCAATAGTAAACTTCACACTTTACGCTGTCATACCACACCTCGTTCGTGCCAGGATCTTGTAGGACATACGACCTAGGGAAAGACTCACTAAAAACTCAAGAATTACGTTTGGTGGAAGTAATGATTACACAGCACAGATTTCAAATCAGCTCTCAATTTACTTAAGGCATAATGCCAATGTTCTTGTATGTGAATTTGTCCCCGTAAATCTGTAGCCACGAACCGTGTCTAACATCCAGTCCTGGATCTATTCAAGATTTTCGCCCGTCTGAATCCAAATTAAAGTGTGCCCCTGTGTATACGTACATCCACATTTTATTCAAATTCAAAATCAGAATGTCTTCACTCCATAATACAAATATAGTTAATAAACAATCCCTTCAAAGCAAACACTCACTTTATTTTATAAAAGTATAGTGGAGTCATGATGGGTGAATGGTTAGCGTGACCGGCTTGGAATCTACAGGTTGCAGGTTCGAGTCTGCTGTTTGTTTCTGAGTGGCTAAAGTCCTTGGCCAAGATTTGAACTGTGCCTCAGTCAACCCAGCTGTATAATTGGGGACATGGTAGGATGTAGGTTGCAATGTGAAGGCTTTAATCCTATGCGCTTATAGAGGCTGCAATGGATTGTATGCTCCCCTGGGAGTTGAGGAAGATTAAGGGCCGTTGTGCCGTTCTGATCCGAGCCAGGGGTAATAATTGCAAAGCCCTTTCTGCACGGAGTGGAAAAAAGCTATATAAGAACTGAACATTATTATTATTATCATTAAAATACAGTTAATTAGATTCAGAAAACAACAGTTTGAAAACAGCAGCTGATAATATTGAAGTCGTAATTTATCACTTACTTTGACACTCGCTAGTGACCTCTACTTAATAACATAGAAAAACAATACCCGACTTGTTGCCTTGTCTAATTAATCAATTTGGCCTCTCAAGCGTGTCTTTGTCTGTTTATAGTTTAATAAGACAAGACGTTTGCAATACTAAACGCTTGTAACAATACAAACAATATGGCAACAGAAAACATGTGACATTTAACAGGAATACCCCCATTCCCTTCTCTGGCATAAAAAGTACGAGTCTTTGCCTCGATATCGAGATCGTCTTCCAGATCTAAGGTGATTAAAAGACCTAGATAGATATTCGTACATACTTTTACAGTACCTTTTGATAGTCATAAGTCATTTGCATACTATTTAGGCAATATCTTAGAATGCAAGCGTCAAATTTAATATATTTAGGACATTATATATCAAAAATAACAGCGCACATGTACCATAATGTTCGTTCATGTAGGTTTTAGTTTAGTGAATAATTTGCATTATTAATGATTTTCTGTAATTGGGTTATATCTTAAGAATGTGAACTTCAAATTTCATATAATTTGGTACATACATTAATCATAACGAAGCACACCTTTTTTTAATATGTAGTTTTTTAATTGTGATGTGTAATTTACATAAACAGTTATCGGTAAGCATTGATAGTTACGCAATGTCTTTAGAATGTAAGCTTTACGTTTCAGAAACTTAATTAGTACATGCATTGATGGTAGTGCACGCGACCTTTACAAAATGTAAAACTTGCTTATCTAGCTTACAATCTCAATGGTTCATTTGCATAATTAATGATTTTTCGAGAATTAGGCAATATCTTCGGTATGCAAACTTTAAATTTCACATAGTTGCTTTACTTTTCCAATTAAGAGATACACCATGTATGATATATAAGCTCAGATTTGTGCATTCCAACAACTTGTGTAGGAAGGAAAATATGGTTATGCTACATTTCATCTAAAACAAAGTCGTCGCCTCGCTCCGTAGCACTGAATACTAACGCGTACCGATAGGAACTGCGAGTCAGTACGCGGTTATAGTATTGCTCCAGATCGGAGCGAGGCGACGACTTTAGTTTTTAGGTAAAACGTAGCAAAAAGGCACGAACGACTGTCGACAGTCTAACCTTACGGGGGACATTCAGTTTACATCAGCTTACAACTTGTAGTATTTCCCTGGCATCCCTTCTGAGAAACCCGGCGATTGGTCAAATATACAATTAGACATATCATATTCAAATCGTAATAAGAAATATTTAAATTCCAATGAAGTCACATGATGAATCCATAATTGGGTTTCTTCATGATAGTTCTTGTGGGAAATATATGATATTCTGATCTAAATTACGTATGTACAGGTATGCTAATATTGGTGAGGCGCGGCTTCAATATTTTAATACTGCCGGATCTAAGAATTGTTTGTGGGTTTGGAGACAAGCAACTATAATAATTCCAAAAATCCTCTAACTGTACTTCTTGTATACTGGCAAAATCACACAAATATAACTTATTTTGCTTTTTATCACATATATAGATTAACCTTACTGGTCAACATGACAATGACATTATGTATCCTCGCTGTAACTGTCAAAAAAGGGAAGTGTTTGGCACGATTAATGGAGGCATACTTCAGGATGACGCAAGCGACCAAGTTAGGCAGCCAGGAGGTATGATGTGACGTGGTGTGGTATGGTGTGGTGTGGTGTGGTTTGGTGTATAGTAGTTTGGTGAGACAAGATTTGAGATATATATGTTATGATTTTGTATGATACCATGATATGTACGCGATATAATATGAAATAAAATGAGATGTGATACTATGAGAGAGAGAGAGAGAGAGAGAGAGAGAGAGCTCTACATACAGCATACTTTACAAAAAAATTGTAATGAAAGATTTAATACAAGTTGCTAGCAGAAATGTGAATGCTATGTTACAGTTATTTATAAACAAGTGATATATTGAAATATTATGGGGTAGTATATCATGAGGTTATTACCTCATATAATCTCTTCGTTCGTCGTATCGCCCTGAGTGCCGATTTGGCATCTTGACAAGAGTTGTTAGACGAAGTTATAATTCGGCTTATTCAGTAGACAATTTACATAATCGTTTTCTGTAGGTTTCAAATTAAAATTCAAATAACTTGGGGAATTTTTTCCACTCGGCGTCATATATCAATCTTCTTGTTGATAATTTTCTAATGAATAAATAATTGCAAATTTATATCTCTAGAATGTGAACGTCTGTATAATCAAACGTCTGTATAATCAAATGTCTTTTCTTCACCGCAAACCTAACTATTTGATATTATTGCAATGTATTGTTTTTTATGTAATTATTACTTTACAATAAGGCCTATACACATGACAATTTTACCACACAACCTCATCAACTATTCTATGAAATGATTTTGCCCTATATATTCCAACATATTAAATTTTACAATGATAATTGCTTCCCAATATCATGCAGGGAACCATATATCACTTCAGAAATAAAAAACCCCCAAACAAACATAAAATTTGTTTGTGTAATAAAGAACACAATTCTAACTTTTTCATGTTTCAGATCGTAGGATAGACCATTTGTACTTGTCAAGATACAACAGTCACGAGCTGATGACGTACTGATGACGTACCGATGACGTACTGGTGACGTACTGATGACGTCCGTTAATTATTCGAGGTTCCATGACTAGACTTGTGAAACCTTCGTTATCTTCTCCAGTTTTGAATTGAGGTGGCATTAATAAGATTTCATAGTTTGGACACTTGGATATTTGAAAAGAAGTGTTACCAAGTGGTCGAGAAGACACTGATTGTTATTGATATACCATGCGTTTTTCAAGAAGGGATAAATTCTGGAACATTTTTCTAACATGTCACAATCTTTGTAGTCTTTGAATGTGGCTGATTTCTTTTAAATCCGACACAAATGAGATGCATAATCACATACAAATACCAATACCAATACCAATACCAATACAAATACAAATACGAATACAAATACAAATACAAATACAAATACAAATACAAATACAAATACAAATACAAATACAATACAAATACAAATACAAATACAAATACAAATACAAATACAAATACAAATACAGTTAGGGCCAGACAAGAAATTACAAGGGCCAATGTTTTTTGGGACCTCATTTTTCATGTTACTGTTTGGGGTCGGAAGGACAACAATTTCTTCTGATCACAGGCATTCCAAGGACAGAGGAGGGAAGATGATAATTAATTTCTGTACAATATCTTGAGTCTTTTTTCATGCAATGAACTTCTCGAAAACACAGCCCCCCCCCCACTGCAATTTGTGTCTCGTCCCTTGGCATATTGTGCTTATTTGAATAGTTATATTGTAACAAATAGAACTTAAATATGATAAATCGGATTACCCACTGGATTTAAAATAATATTCCTTTCACTTAATCTTTCATCATAAATTATTATATTTTGATTGTTTGCACAGGTTTTAATAAGCGATTCCCAGTTATGTGACACATGTAGCAATACCACTGTATGTCATGACATCACCTTGACAAATTATGTGATACCACAGGGAAAAGGACAAATAATAAATTTTCTACTCGCGATTTACCGGATTTCTAATATTATTTTCTGTATATTTCAAATAAAGTTTTAAATACTGTTTCCTCTCTGTTTTTTCTCTCTATTTCCTACCTGATATCAATGTCTTATCGGAATTTATCAGCTTTGCATTAATTAGTAGCTTGCTAATTAAATAACAAACTCACTGGTTCCCACATTAACGCATTATGCCGTGAGTGTACACATCCACTGATCCGACTAATGTTTATGTAGTCTATCAGCTAGCCCTCGGATGTTCTTCCGATAAAATACGACACACAGCCGAACAACGCTATCGAGGATGGAACATCCGAGGTCTAGCGAATGTCATCAGGATATAAATAACTGCCAATCAGAGAACCGTATTAGCGACAAGCACAAACAGAGGACAATAGCTAAATTTTCATGCATATTCATCTTAAGGAGGGGCTTGTAAAAATAACCACCAATGCGTTAACTAAAATGTCTGAAAATGACATTCGCTAGACTGTTCGGGCAAGCCCTCACATGCGAACTTCGTTCGCTTATAGTTATAGCATCGAAAGAAAGCCCGAACGTCTAGCAGCAAGACTAATGTTTATGCTACTGTGATTCCAATTGATACTGTAACGATATAATCATGCAATGGTGACCTGTTTGTCAGTCCCATTGATCGCCCAGGTGGTGCGTTTTATCTCCACGCACTAAAGAAACCATGATTCTTCGAGAATCATGGGTCATAACAAACTCAACTCTGTTGTCAGCAGACTCTGTACCAAAACAGGATTCGACGGATCCAGGTCTAACCATTCACTGCGTGCTAAGGCTGCAACTCGTCTCTATGAAAGTGGTGTTGATGAACAACTCATTCAAGAAAAAATTAGGCCATAAAAGTCTTGCTGTCAGAAATTATAAAAGATGATGCTCAAAATGAAGAGATAAGTGATATAGTTCAAGGTAAATGTTGGCCAGAATTGGTCACAAGTTTCTTTTGAATAGTACAACACCACAGAGGGCAGGTTCATAGAGTGTGATATTGCAATTTAAATGTGTGAAATCGTCTACATAAATGATATCACTAGTACTTGGGACATATTTGTTAAAAATTGTCATCTGACTGCCAATCTTAATTGCATAGTTACAATGGTAGCCATTAATGTAATGATGCACATTTTCAACATGTGTTCATAATCTTTTTGCACCGTGTAATTTACAGATGACCCTGGGGAAGAAGCTAAAGACTGATACTTTTAGGGCACGGTGGGCGAGAAAGTATCGAATACCGATCGCGATGTGATGCAATATCCTGGTATCAATATCCACATCAACATACATAAATAATTTGCGAATGTACTTTGAATTAATAACAGTTGGCTGAATAATTATTATAATTATTATAATAATGCGATGCATCTGTATTTGCCTGACATTCTTTTCGCACACATATTGAACACACGGTGTTGCAAGAACCGCCTGGTGGTTCTCGCAGAACCCGGGGGGGGGGGGGGCAACTCCATGGGTAACATTACGGGGAGGCACCTCACAAACATTGAAACCCAATATGTTGTGATACCAGTTTTATACAAAAAGTATACCCTTTCTGATACCAAGTTGCATTTTAATTAGTAAAAGTCAGGGCTCCCAGGGGAAGCTAGCCCTAGATCTAGTGTGGCATGAGTGACGATAGTACGGAAGTTTTGAAGGTAGATACACCAGGTTGAAACACTTCCAGTGTTGACTGCATAGTCACTGTTAATTAACACCAGTTTTGATTCACCCAACCCTTTCTCCTACCACCACCTCATGAAAAGTATACCCTTTCTGGTTGTCGTTTTTGGGAGTTGCCCCTCCGGGTTGAAAATAAACACTGCAAATATTAATATCATGACGTCACAAGTGTTTAACATTTGTACATTCTCCTCAGATCAATTGTGTAGGCTATTATCATTTTATATTATAGTCGTGTCGTACTTCACTTCAATTTCTCTAATTTCATTACTTATTCAACAATCTTTTATCTAATATAAATTACTAATGGTCATTCAGACGACATTATTATGGTTTTGCTGGTATTGAATTGAATACATTTATATTTAGTAATAGCATGGTGACAAAACTTCTGTTGTATAAAGCATAGACAACTGAGGTAAAGTCAATCTAATTGAATGCATACACTTTAATTATTCATCATTTTGAAAAATTCCTATTATATTTGTAAATGTAAAACCATGTGCGCATTGAGTCGTGTTCTCACCAGTTGTGCTCTCATAAAAGGAATTCATATGACGATAGCACAATAATACAATGGCACTATTTTTCTACTTCAACAAAATACAACAACTGTAACGATGCTTAACATATGTAGGCTCACTAGCATGGCACTCAACCACCCAACTTCTCGCTGAACAGGTTTTCATTTGCATTATAATACCACGGATGGGTTCATTAGATAAACACGCGTTTTGTCAATGTTTGGCCAGGGCAATCTGCCCCTCTTTTGGATGATTTGCATAATTAAATATAAAACATACAGTTGCAGTAATGTCAGGACGCAAGAATATGTCACAAAAGACCATGTTTACTCCGACATGATCTTTCTTTATTTTTGTATGACCTCAAGTTATGCCCTTCTCAATGTTGTTGAAATAATCAATTATATATCGATAACCCATTATGTCGATTAGTACTTGTGTTTCTAAATACCCTTGTCAAATTTATGAACTTTTTGGTGACATGAATCAAACCCTCTGTGCAACAAAAACGTATTTTAGCAGACGAAGTGAGATTTCACAGCCGCCATCTTGGCTTTTGACGAACACTCACTCTTTTCCTTTCCATAGTCCCCGTTCGTCCGCGAAAAATTATGACAATTGTTCGTTCATGAACAAAACGTTTAGAAAAGTTCGGTTGCGTTTTGTGTGATGAACGCGCCTCCCGTTTATATTGAGTACAACTTTGCTTGCGAGATCGTTTCATGTAGACGAACATATCGACAGGAAAGTAGTTTTTTGGATTTTCTCATGCCATTAATATAACAACAGTTTTCATTTCACATGAAGGGTTCATTACTGAATTGCGATTGCTACTGAATTATTAATGCTATATTATCATATTCGTATCAATAGTGTAATTCTAGAAATTAAATTAGGAAAATTACAATAATTTTGTATCACGTGACGTGTTTGTAAATTATTATCTTTTGTAACATAAAAGAAAATAAGCTAAGAAATTGTTATCTTTGTGTTGTTTACTAAAGATAATACAATCCGTAATACCCAAGTAAAGCATTTAACGATGTGTTGTAATCGTTTATGACGTTCTCATCAAATGTAAAAGTATATCATTTATGAGCCCAGTGTGTAGAGACGGGCTAAGTAATCAGTCATCAATTATGTTAGCAATTTGATTGATATGGGCACCAAATACAGTGTGAACTCAATGGGAAAATAGAATCCAATATAGCCGCCGAATACTCTATGGCAAAATAGAATCCAATATAGCCGCCGAATACTCTATGGCAAAATAGAATCCAATAATCTTCCGATTCGGAACCAGAGACGTCTTGCTCTGACAGAACTGCGACATGTCTGTAGATGTACTGATGTGTTTTCTTTTACTCTCTTTTAACTTGACTACGTTTGGCAATTTAGAATGAAAGGGCACTTTAGCAAAGTCGGTAATTTTCGATTGTCTTCTACGTGCACCGGCTGATGTACACCTGCGACTTTAGCTTCTTCTGTACCGACCTCTACTTCCTCGTCATCTCGTTGAGAAGCCATTGCGGTGTCTTGATCGTTTTCACTAGTATCCTCAAGTACTGGATGAATACCAACGGTCTGTTCACGAGCCGTAAGGCCTTTTCATTGACACTCGACACCTACCCAATCTGTTTCTACATGTTTACATTTTTTAGCCTGGTCGCATGAGGCGATCAGGCTAAAAAATGTAAACATATGTACCAAGAAGGTCAATTCAGGCAAAATGACGAAGGTAAAATAGCAATGAACGATTAGCCGACATCTACACCGGATTTTAATCAGATTGGTGTCCACCTTGCCTGCACACCTTGCATACTACGGGTTGAGTACATTCTTTTTTCAGGTGCCCAGGTTGCAAACAATTGAAACAGAACGGGATGTCCCTATTACCCTCCGGCACGGTTGGTTTTGTTTTATCTCGGTAGAGAAGCAAGACTACAAAATTCCCTAGCTTAATTTGCCACTCTGATGGTATTGGCTTTTTATAGCTTAATTTGCCATTCTGATGGTATTGGCTTTTTTTTAGCTTCTCTACATACACATAGCGGTCCCCATTGTCTATGTTCGTAAGCTTACCGTCTATGCTCCACTTCGCACGAACAATATCATGACTACTATTCCCTTATCTGCACACGTCTGAGTAATTATTCTGTCATCAACGGATAGAGGCAAATTTCTGACTATAATCCTGTCAGTATTGTCTCTTCGTTCAGAAATAAATGGATTTTCATCATATAATGTTACCTTCCCGGCTTCCCTTCCCTTATGTACGGTTTTTTTTTTAATTTCCTGGTGAAATCAATAAATGAAAAATAGACGTAAATTAGAAATGTTGAATGCCGAACTACACGCCACATTGCACTTTCAAGATCATGGGAAGGTGCATTTGCTATGCATGTATATATTACGTGTTGAATATAATCATTATTTTCAGCCTGTATATTCGTCTGATCAAAACATATTCTAAATCACAAAATATCGTCTGATTGTTATTTCATGTATACAAAATCATGCCAACGACAAAAGCCTGAGAATATTGGCAATTGTTGAATTTGTTGAAACCAATTGAAAATAGTATCAATATTATATTTACTTTGTACTGCAAATTAAAGGTTTGATCGAATATCTATTGATTTGGCGAAGCGCTCGAGTGTTGAGTTATCCTTTGTAACGGTTGGTGAGAAAAACACAGGCACCATCGGGACAAAACCATAACTACGGGGATAAAAGACCGAAAAGGTAAGCACATTTAGACGATAATGATTGTGTTTTTTTCGTATACTCCGATCTCAAACACTGCAAAATATAAATACAGACCTACAAGACAATCGACTGACAGTAAATTCTTGGCATTGAAATCGATGTAATAGAAACCTTTAATTTGTGACAAATTCTTTTATTTTAGAAAATATTTTAATATGAAAAGGACATTTGTGTTCACAATCCATAACTAGACGTAGGAGATACGTATTCTCATGTGGTTGCTACGACGACGTGTAATATTATCTTTTTATACTGATAGCGAGGCTATGTACTTCTGAATCAACTCAAGGTGTATACTATTCTACAGTTGATTTACATATAATTACTTGCCATTCGTGCCAATATTCCTGGGCTTGGTTGACAATTCGATCAAGGCGCAGTATAAATATCGCGCAAAGCACAGAAAACATTGTTCCTCTCATCCACAACTACGCTTTACGCTTTAACTTTACATGCTTGCTCAATATTTGGTTTAGCGAATTTCACTGGAAAGGAAAACCGCCAAAATAAGTAGAGACAAAAATACCTCCTTGTACATGAACACAGTCTGGTAATTAGTAAAAATAAGTAATGACTAAAATACCTCCTTGTACATGAACACAATGTACCAGTCTGGTAATTATTTTTTCAAAAGAACTAGCTGAAGACTGTATAATCGTAGAATTTTATAGCAGCAAAAACGTCTAGGTTTACTTCATTGTGAAAAAATATAGCATTTTGCTTTGTTAATGCCATTATAATACATCAGCTGTATTGCCATCTTACGATAAGATAGGTATCCTTTTTGTGAGTAAGATAGGTATCCTTTTTGTGAGTAAGATAGGTATCTTTTTTGTGGGTAAAATAGGTATCCTTTTTGTGAGTAAGATAGGTATCCTTTTTGTGAGTAAGATAGGTATCCTTTTTGTGAGTAAGATAGGTATCCTTTTTGTGAGTAAAATAGGTATCCTTTTTGTGAGTAAAATAGGTATCCTTTTTGTGAGTAAGATAGGTATCCTTTTTGTGGGTAAAAATAGTCCACTGCGTCTTCGTCCTTCGCTTAGGTACCATATCTGTACATATGCACCTATATATAATATATATATTGTTTGTCACTTGTTTTGTCATTTGAACCGTTCAAGGACAGAGTCTTGTCAGGTAACGGAATACAATATAGAAGTAATGATAAAATCCTACGTACAGCCACCATGAATAACATTATAGATCGATATAGCTGATAAAGGCAAATATATAAATGAGGGTTGTATATGTAAAAGTAACATAGAGAATTCTTCATGTCAGATTTTTAACGAGCCAATCATGTATGTGGTTATTTTATTATTAGGAATGTAGCACTGCGTTCCCGTAATATGTACAATCTAGTCAACAGTTCACTAGTAGGTGCTTTGAAATAGTCTTTGACGGTGTCGACGAAGAGAGGATTAATCAGTCTATGACATAAATACGTTCAGATTACGAATGCATTGCACCTTCCTTGCAAGTAAGATGAAAGATGAAAACGCATGCACACTCACTCACTCGTACACATAGATTAATACACGTCAGAAAGAGGAGCGCATATGCATACATACAGTTTCTTTTCAAGTGGAAGGCCATCGCTTACAAGCCATGGTTTGAATCAATGTTAATAGATATTAAATCCACCTTAAAAGTGTGAGGTTCTTATTGAATGGGATGAAAACTTAACTACCAAGGAATTTTAACTTACATGAGTCCCTATCTTACAACTTTAACTTAAATGAGTCCCTATCTTACAACTTTAACTTAAATGAGCCACTATCTTGCAACTCTAACTTAAATGAGCCCCTATCTTGCAACTTTAACTTAAATGAGCCCCTATCTTGCAACTTTAACTTAAATGAGCCCCTATCTTGCAACTTTAACTTAAATGAGCCCCTATCTTACAACTATCTTACAACTTTAACTTTGAATGAAATTGAATATTGTATGTTTGAAAATAACGTATTATGGACTGATGCACGGATGGAACCCATTTTAATTGTCCCCACCCTCGGGGCTAACAATACAAATAAGATCTGTTGCCAGAAGTACTCCTATCATATTTTTCAGACTGTCAAAACTCCTTACGAACAGGTATAACTTCTTGCCATTACAACTTTTCGAACTGAAGCTGTTCCATGCGTATTTTTGTATAATGTAATTATCAATTTATCAGTCGCCTGATGATCTCAGAATAAGCGTGAAACTCCGAGTAACGACTCATAACAGTCATAATACAGTGTAATAAGAGTTGAATGCCCCCATTATTGACTGTATTGTATTGTATGTGTAATTGTTTCGTAAATTCATATATGTAATCAACAATAAATATATAATATTTGCATATAATTATTAGCAGTTAATCCACTAGGACTCAACAGCGTGTGAGTCTAGCAAATACACTTTTGGAACCTGTTGATATGTATATACCATACCGTCGAGGCCATTTTCCGGTATAACGGAAAAATGACCTCTCACAGCAAGATATGGAAGGGTATTTGGCAAATAAAAATACAACTTCATCTGACAAATAATGTTACAAATTTAATAATAATAAGGTTTATTTGTATATTGCCTACAATATGTGAGGTAGTCTGTTATGCTGAGGTTTTAGAAAGTGATCATTTTATGAAAGTCAGTTGCCATGGTAACAAAATCACCACATGATGTGGATTTTTGCAAACTTAGACAAAAAACATGTGCAAAAAATAGAATTTAGCAACAATTCCCTTGCTTCTAGCATGTATGGGTACTCATTTCCATTGTAACAAACATTCTCTAAAACAGGATAGCTGTTTCCATGAAAACGTAAAGTAGCCTGAGGCTTAAAGGTATGTTATTGCCTAAATATATTCCTGTGACAACATGTTTTGAACAAAATATTTTCCTGAAAATCACCATATATAAGGTAACTTATTATTTACTTGCTTAAGAAAAATAGTCATAAATATACGTTGGCATGACAACATAATCACTATAATTGCAACATTAGACATAAAACATGAAAAAAGTGGACTTGATTGGAATAAACAAAGAACAACAGAAAAGTAACTTTATACTGTCTCAAATTACGTGCAATTACAATATAATACAAATGAAAGTCAACACGTGAAAATACTAACATGTTTTGTTCACTTGACTTAGACTTACACTGCTAGAATTAATAAAAACATTACAAACAACTTACAGTACACACAATGAAACTGACACTACACTACATTACTGTGACACTATATAACGATATTTCGTTATATTCCTGCATGCTCTTAGAAAATGTTAATAATTAACACATAACCTTGAAGATGAGCTCAAGTTATAAACAATGGTGTAATAGTCCATTCAAATTTAAACTGTAACGGCTCTTACAATTCGTTCATGATGATCAACACAGATATTTTATCCAGGTATTACAGTTTTTGCAGAACACAATTCAAGATTCCTTGTGCCAGTACATGGTTTCAGGACAGCAGGTTTCAAACAAACAACATTCTCTTCAGTCAGGGACTGCATTCGGTAACTTCAAAGTTTGGAAGGCGCGCGAGACGAATTCAAATATGTGTAGTCGTGTTGATTGCTGTCTCTGTCATAGAATATTTCCCCATTTCAAGACAGAGATGTACTGTGACAATTGAGGTGCTTATATCAGACATTACAGCACTCTAACCCTGAGCAAGTAAATGTGCAAGCCTCACACCTTCATTCCAAGGGATTTATTTCGAAAACACTTCAGAAGGACGATACAATTGTCATCACAGGCAAACAGGGGAATCATAGCCTGGAAGAATACATACAGACGGGGTTTTGAATTCGTTACTTCCCCAAGATTGGGAAATCAAAATTCAAAATCTTCAATCGCTGTCTAGGCCAGGGCAAATTATAGTAGTGCTCAACAGGACTGATTGCGAACTTGGGTGTTTTAGTTAATTGACTGACGGTAACTTTGATGAAGAAGATCCTGATAATACACCCACTCTCATCAGAGAAGAGATTCTGCTGTCAACTATATTAATTGACTGTCAGTAATATTTGCTGGCTAATATATGTGCAAGTGATCACGAAGACCAGTTGAAATTGAAACAACAAACATCTTCACTGAAAAAGTAAAAGACATGGATACTAGTAACAGTCGGTCGGTGCAGATGGAAACAGTTTAACAATGAAAACTTTAACTTACATAAAACGAAGCAATGCTGTGTTTGTAATATTTATTTAATTTGCATGCCAGATGTCAACACATTGATAATCTGAGGTACTTCGTTGAGTAATGGTGAGTAACCCTAACCCTAACCCTAACCCTAACCCAGTAGATGTCAGTGTTTTTATCCCATATATAACATATGTGACAACAATTGACATGTAATCGGTTTTGTATGTGTGATATTAATTTCTAATCACCTCTGGCCCCCATATTCTCAACTCAATACCGTCACAAAATACAAAAGCTTACTGCGGACACAGGAGTATGTGTTTTTACCGTTTTTACCTCATGGGAATATTGCTTTACCATGTGAGTAGGTTTTTTTTTACCATGGGAGTAGTTTTATTTCCATGGGAGTAGTTTCCTGTGTCTCATTAAGCCTCCATACTATCTCAATGATTTATTACACAGAGAGAATGTTTACCATCAGCCGTATCTGAAACTATCTATGCTTGTTTTCAGAATAGGACATAACAAGAACACTGAATCAAGAACAGAAACCAAGTTTGTTACATTGAAGTCCAGAATATATAGTCAACAATATGGCGAGAATTTTACGATTTGTCGCAGTTTCATTCGTTCCCGTGTTTGCCTTTACTACTGGTTTCATAATAGCCAATTTGATGATGCGGTCTGTGCCATATGATCATGTCGTTAGGTGAGTATTTGTCGTCAGCTCGATTGTAAATTGATTATATTGGCGTTGATGAACAATGGTTTTGGAGTCTGGCGCTATATAAATTTTTACTTTACTCTAAAACAGAACACATGCCTTATCTTTTCTTTGTCAGTAGAGCAATCGAGACGCCAGTTTCCAGAGGGAGCTGTCATTATTTATGACCGGGGGGGGGGGGGGTATCGGAGGAATCGATGAAGAACTGTCAAATTTTGAGTAACCCCACTGCCAAAATTTCAATCCCCCCCTCCCGCCTGTTCAGCACAAGTTTTTTGATTGGCACCCCCCCCCCCAGAAATAAGAAAGACCTGTCACATTTGCCAATATAGAAGTCCAGTAAGTACAGATTTGTCATGTACGGTCATGTTGTCATCAACGTCTAGAGTTGGTGAATCCTTCCTAATGTGTGTGTACGAACATCACATGGCAATTAAATAGCCTGTGGTGTGGGTAATCTATCACATAGCAATAGCCCGTGGTGTGGGTAATCTATCACATAGCAATAGCCCGTGGTGTGGGTAATCTATCACACGGCAATAGCCCGTGGTGTGGGTAATCTATCACACGGCAATAGCCAGTGGTGTGGGTAATCTATCACATAGCAATAGCCAGTGGTGTGGGTAATCTATCACATAGCAATAGCCAGTGGTGTGGGTAATCTATCACATAGCAATAGCCAGTGGTGTGGGTAATCTATCACATAGCAATAGCCCGTGGTGTGGGTAATCTATCACACGGCAATAGCCCGTGGTGTGGGTAATCTATCACATAGCAATAGCCCGTGGTGTGGGTAATCTATCACACGGCAATAGCCCGTGGTGTGGGTAATCTATCACATAGCAATAGCCCGTGGTGTGGGTAATCTATCACATAGCAATAGCCCGTGGTGTGGGTAATCTATCACATAGCAATAGCCCGTGGTGTGGGTAATCTATCACATAGCAATAGCCAGTGGTGTGGGTAATCTATCACATAGCAATAGCCCGTGGTGTGGGTAATCTATCACATAGCAATAGCCCGTGGTGTGGGTAATCTATCACATAGCAATAGCCCGTGGTGTGGGTAATCTATCACACGGCAATAGCCCGTGGTGTGGGTAATCTATCACATAGCAATAGCCCGTGGTGTGGGTAATCTATCACATAGCAATAGCCCGTGGTGTGGGTAATCTATCACATAGCAATAGCCCGTGGTGTGGGTAATCTATCACATAGCAATAGCCAGTGGTGTGGGTAATCTATCACACGGCAATAGCCCGTGGTGTGGGTAATCTATCACATAGCAATAGCCAGTGGTGTGGGTAATCTATCACATAGCAATAGCCCGTGGTGTGGGTAATCTATCACACGGCAATAGCCCGTGGTGTGGGTAACATATTGTAACAAATAGAGGGGGGTAACCTCCACCGTTAAGGTAACCCTCCTTCAATGTTACTCTCTCTCTCCACTCTCCACTCTGTACACGGGATCGACTTGGACTTTAGGGAATTAGCTCAGACTACACACAATGTTCATGGTTAACCTGGATCATTTGGAAGTTGCCACGGAGCAGATCGAAGCTCCTGACCTCGGACCGTCTCTTCCAAAGACTGAATCCATCATTTTTTTATTCCATCAAATTCTTATAAACATAAAATATACAATACTCAAATGATCGGGTGATAAAATAATCAGCACCATAAATGACTAAAACGGAAGTATTGCCGTCGCCTTAATTCAATGCAAATGATATTGGCAAATATGAAAACTAGCTAAACAATGTGATCACGTCATTGTTCTTCCAACTGTCTGTAATTAGTCATTATTTGACACTGTTGATCTTTTAATAACTTAATGTTGTCATCTTAGAATAATATTATTCGCGCAATGCAAACATTTGTTCTAAGTGTTAATTCATGACAGCTGAGAGTTCACGGTGACCTCGCAAAACATCAAAACTTAGCGAATATCAAAAAGTTGTATTCTGTCATCCGTAACAATATCACATAATTTAACAGGTTTTCATTCAAATCGTTTGTTGTTAAATATACAATTATTCCAATTGTGTTACACATTGGGCTATGAAAGTGATGTGAGTTACATAGAGAAACAATAATCATTGGTTTACTAAGTGCCAAGTAATCAGGTTTTAAATGTGCTAACAAAACATTTGGTATTAATTTCGACACGATATCCTCTCAGCAGGAGAATTACATCATGTGAAAAGGATAGTGGGGCGTAGCACTGTACTCGGCCCATGGCTTTAGGGGAGAGTATGCGAGTGTTCTGGTAAACTGACTTTGAAAATTTTGGCACAATTGTCATGTCATTTGGTGACATCTCAAAAATGTGTCAATATTTTGTTTTCAAAACTTAAAATACGATTGAACCTAAAATTTTCAATAACTGATAGGGGAATTTTGGAGAAAGTCTCTTTCGTAACATTGGACCAGCCAGAGATTATGCTCTTACAGCCATTCAATGTTGCTGGCTGTAGAGTTTTAATGAAAAACACTGCTTGGAATTCAGCACAGAGTTATTGGACCAGCCAGAGATTATGCTCTTACAGCCATTCAATGTTGCTGGCTGTAGGGTTTTAATGAAAAACACTGCTTGGAATTCAGCGCAGAGTTCTGTGTTTTTACTCAAGACAACACGATCGTGAATGCAAGTTCTCAGTTATATTGATGGTGAATACTATATTGAAGTAGGTGTATAGTAACGGGGCAGGGTGCGGGAATAGGTATCCCTTGTCAAAGCACCCGCAAATTGTACTCACATAGGAAGCAAATTTACTCGAAATATTTCTGTACGCCTCCTCCCTTTCCTCATTTTTTCCAGTAACCCCTTAAAATAACCCCTTATATATGTGGAATTTTTGAGTAACTCCTTATGTATATGGAATTTTTGAGTGGAATTTTGAGTCACCCCCGCGCCAAAAGTAATGACGGCTCCCTAACATGATGTTAATTGTCTTTTTCAAGAAGGGTGGGCAACTTATACAATTTTAGTTCTTTTTCACAACAGCACAGATCATGTTCGAATTTCAACAAGACCACTATCAGAACAAGAACCAAAGTCAGGTCCCAAAAAGTATTTTTTGGATTGTGGGGCCAATATGGCGTCATCCGTAATGCTGTTCAGAGAGACCTATCCAAATGCTCATGAATATATTATCCATTCTTTCGAAATTGACGATAAACTGAAACCGTATTTTGTGCCTTATACTGTCGACGGGGATACATTTGTACACATTCCAACAGGAGTATCTGACAAAACAGGTGAGTTTATCAACTTTACAACTAGCTTTCCCGTGGATTTGCGCCAGTCCAGAGTGTAACCAAAATTGAGACTTTCTGTTTGAGGTTTTCTATCAAACAATTTTATTGCTAATTTCACAGAGACAATAATTCATTGAAGCGAATCCTAAATATTCGCTGACGTCTCATCGGCATTACAATGAGTTGTTATCACGTGTCTCATAATATACGTGTTGAATGAGCTTGAGTGAAACAGCTGGGATCTCGACGCCGGCATCCAAATTAACCATAGAAAGTTAGACGGGTAAAGTCATCATTTTGATTTTTGTATACGCCACCAATTGTACAATAAATACATATTATATACAAGTATTTAGGTAAGGGTGAACACTCCACCAATTGTACCATCAATACATATTATATACAAGTATTTAGGTAAGGGTGAACACTCCACCAATTGTACCATTAATACATATTATATACAAGTATTTAGGTAAGGGTGAACACTCCACCAATTGTACCATCAATACATATTATATACAAGTATTTAGGTAAGGGTGAATACTCCACCAATTGTACCATCAATACATATTATATACAAGTATTTAGGTAAGGGTGAATACTCCACCAATTGTACCATCAATACATATTATATACAAGTATTTAGGTAAGGGTGAACACTCCACCAATTGTACCATTAATACATATTATATACAAGTATTTAGGTAAGGGTGAACACTCCACCAATTGTACCATCAATACATATTATATACAAGTATTTAGGTAAGGGTGAACACTCCACCAATTGTACCATCAATACATATTATATACAAGTATTTAGGTAAGGGTGAACACTCCACCAATTGTACCATTAATACATATTATATACAAGTATTTAGGTAAGGGTGAACACTCCACCAATTGTACCATCAATACATATTATATACAAGTATTTAGGTAAGGGTGAACACTCCACCAATTGTACCATTAATACATATTATATACAAGTATTTAGGTAAGGGTGTGAACACTCCACCAATTGTACCATTAATACATATTATATACAAGTATTTAGGTAAGGGTGAACACTCCACCAATTGTACCATCAATACATATTATATACAAGTATTTAGGTAAGAGTGAACACTCCACCAATTGTACCATTAATACATATTATATACAAGTATTTAGGTAAGGGTGTGAACACTCCACCAATTGTACCATTAATACATATTATATACAAGTATTTAGGTAAGGGTGTGAACACTCCACCAATTGTACCATCAATACATATTATATACAAGTATTTAGGTAAGGGTGTGAACACTCCACCAATTGTACCATCAATACATATTATATATTCAAATTAGGAATATGGATAGGATTATGTTTCCTTCCATACACCAGATACACATTATCTCCTACATGAGTTGACACTGTTCTGCATGTCGTCAAATAATCATGTGCTGTGTATTTTTAATCAGCCCTCTGAGAATCGAACTCTTTTTGATACCCCCCCCCCCCCGCCATATTTTTTGTGTAGAAAATTCGATGGCCCCAAGAACCCTCCGGGCCTCCTTGAAAGTAAAAATTATACACTCCCTTAGAATTCGGACTAAAAGCAATTTTATTGGATTGATTTTACCATATGTGTATACTTATACCGCGTTACTAATAACAACCGACGTCGACTTTGTAAAAAAACAAACAAAAAAACAAAAAAACAATATGATCACAACCGTAAAATAGGCTTCCCTAGCCGGCTGGTTATTGATGAACGAGTCAGCGCTAGCGACGTCACTGGTTGTGCCAGTGTTTTTATGCACATATGTAAACCTACAGGGCTATGGGAAAGATAATAATGAATTGAGAACTCGTCATCGTTACTTCTACCATAAAACAACGTTTTGGTTGTTTTTATGATTGGTGTACGAATATATATACCAAATTCACTTTTGAGAAATTGTTGAAACGCCCTATTTTAATTTCATTTCCAAGTGACCTGTAACTCGTCTATTTGTTACTATTATTAGCCTAGGCATACATGTAAGTCAGTTTGTCGGTGTGAAATGAATGATTGAACGAAGGAACGAAGGAACGAACAAACGAACGAATGAGTGAGTGTCACTGAGTGAGTGAGTGAGTGAGTGAGTGAGTGAGTGAGTGAGTGGGTGGGTGGGTGGGTGGGTGGGTGAGTGAGTGAGTGAGTGAGTGAGTGAGTGAGTGAGTGAGTGAGTGAGTGCGTGAGTGAGTGAGTGAGTGCGTGAGTGGAGGGGAGGGGAGGGGAGGAAAGGGGAGGGGGAGAGGGGTATGGGATGGATGGACGAATGAATGGATGAGTGACTGAAATTTCATTCCTCCAGATAACAAGAAACTACAGTATCAAAGAAAATACATGCGTAAAACATTAGCCCAGTTGATATACTCGCAAGCATAGCATCTTCCCGAGCGGAACAATCTCGGGACGAAAGTATTCGAAATACGATATTCTTTGTTGTCTTTTCCTCATACCAATCCCCACCATCACCCGTCAGCCCGTCGGCAACAAATTTTCTGCTGTGTCCTTCTGGTAACGGTAATATCAGTACTGCCTGAATTCACGGATATTTGACAGTCATGTTAAAAGTTTAGATGTATGCCAACATTCACAGTTGACTTTGAAGTATGAGTTTGCCGAATAAATAGAGATCAGTCCAACTACATGGTCTCGATTACCCAGACTCGCTGACTTCCGCTACCCACAGCAGATAAGGCGGCGGAAGAGAGCCCCCGTCGCAGAGTCTGGGTAACGGAGACTATCCAAATGTACAGACGGAATGCACGCTGACGTGGTGAAGCTCAGAACACTATGGTGAGTTAGACAGACCGATATCAGTCCGATAATGCACATTGATGCGTAATACTTTTTTCAACACTTCTCACCTTGGTCAGTAATCTAAAAATGAATAACAGTGGACATTAGAAAAAGGGTCCTGAAAACTGGAAAAGGTGTGTATGAAATGATGAAAGTCACTACAATAAAATTACGGAACAGGCTAAAAGTAAATTAGTTCAATTATTTTGAAATCCAAAATATGATCACCTCTTCGCTATTGTACAATGCTGGTTTGTCAAGAACCCCATACCCCCCCCCCCTTCCCCTAATTTTACAGGCTGGTGGTAAACATGTAATGGATTTGAGAGGCGAAAGTCGGGAGTTCACCAATCTGAGACCTGATTCGCTTACAAGGTGAGTCCTCTTGTATTGAATTTACGTGTTAATCTGTCTTTCAGGGACACTGACTGCGTATCTAGAAGGGCCTTGGTATCCTGGGAAACGGAATAATGGGAAGGACATGCAGTGGGGAGGTGGTTCCCTTTTTGCTTTCGATAATGAAAAGGGTAATACTGAACAGCAAGGTGGTGGACGGAGAAAACTTTCCCGCCATGTTGAGGTGCCTACAGTAGATTTATCAGATTGGATTCGCAACAACACCAGGAAAGAAGATTATGTTATACTCAAACTTGACGTTGAGGGCGCTGAGTACGATATACTGACCAAGATGCTAGCTGACCAAACTTTTGATTGGGTCGATAAGTATGTTTTATTCCACTATCGTTGTGGGGGTTTTAATAATCAATGCAAATTGTTGTTATTCATCAAATTATAAGAAATACCAGAAATAATTCTGTAAGAACGGAACAATTAGGGCGACCACATTTATTTCATTTACTGATTATGTTTCTCATCGTAACACGTGTGGAAGGGTGGTTGGTCAGTTAACGAAAACAGTACGTGTGTGTATGTGTACATTTGGTCAGTACGTGTGTGTATGTGTACATTTGGTCAGTACGTGTGTGTATGTGTACATTTGGTCAGTTAACAAAAACAGTACGTGTGTGTATGTCTACATTTGGTCAGTACGTGTGTGTATGTCTACATTTGGTCAGTTAACAAAAACAGTACGTGTGTGTATGTCTACATTTGGTCAGTACGTGTGTGTATGTCTACATTTGGTCAGTACGTGTGTGTATGTGTACATTTGGTCAGTTTACAAAAACGGTACGTGTGTGTATGTGTACATTTGGTCAGTTAACAAAAACAGTACGTGTGTGTATGTGTACATTTGGTCAGTTAACAAAAACAGTACGTGTGTGTATGTCTACATTTGGTCAGTTAACAAAAACAGTACGTGTGTGTATGTGTACATTTAGTCAGTACGTGTGTGTATGTGTACATTTGGTCAGTATGTGTGTGTATGTGTACATTTGGTCAGTACGTGTGTGTATGTGTACATTTGGTCAGTTAACAAAAACAGTACGTGTGTGTATGTGTACATTTGGTCAGTATGTGTGTGTATGTGTACATTTGGTCAGTACGTGTGTGTATGTGTACATTTGGTCAGTTAACAAAAACAGTACGTGTGTGTATGTCTACATTTGGTCAGTTAACAAAAACAGTACGTGTGTGTATGTCTACATTTTTGCGATGTTTCAATTCATAATCGTACTTTTAACAATCTGGATGCCTTAGCAATGACAATTAAAGTCAAAAGGAAACTAGGACCCATTTCCTTCATCAAAGGTTCTTAATTTAGCGATGAATGGTAATTTTCGGCCAGAGACGTGTTTGTGGTACGTATGCCAACTATAATTACCACCATTGACTTTACAATTTTTCCTTGATTTTGGAAAGGGGGTCCAGTTACAATTATTTTGTTGAATCGAAGAAGTATAAGATTGGTCGGGTTATGAAGAACATGTAACAATAAGACTACGGTCAGAATTTATGACCGGGGGAGGGAGAAATGGGGCATACAAAAACTTGTTGGTTGAAAGGGGGGCCTCAACAAAATGTTGAAACTCAAAAAAGGGACTTTGAATTCTCTACTATTTGTAATGATGATGGAGACACAGAGACAGATAATGGCACTGAAGAGTAAACTTTGAACAAAATGAAATCTCACATGAGAAGCAGTAGATTACCTTGTACATTTGCACGCACTTTTTACGCCTTCCCCACAACTCCGTACACTACATTTACCTTCCGTAATCACGATGCAGTCGATAGCCATATATATATATATATATATATATATATATATATATATATATATATATATATATATATATATATATATTTGGTAGTACTGGAACTCTTTCTTGGTTGTAACTCGGAGTTTCACGCATAGTGCGATCGTCAGACAACTCTGAGGCCTACTCTCTGGGTGTGCTGTATATATAGAGTGTAGACAATAGAAATACCATCACTATTGTCTGTGTCGGTGGGTTGGTGTTGTATGTGTGGAGGTGTTGGTTGTTATTGTGTGAGGTATTGGGTGCGGACAAGTAAGTGTTGGCGGGTTGTTACATGTAACAGTACGTGTGTGTATGTACACTGCTGTATAGAGCACTGTCTTAGCAGATTGATACTCACCGAGTTATATATATATATATATATATATATATATATATATATATATATATATATATATATATATATATATATCTGTGTGTGTGTGTGTGTGTGTGTGTGTGTGTGTGTGTACATATATAGGGTTAAAATGTGGGTAAGAGTGTAGTAGAGGAGGTCATATGTACGTAGAGTAAAATTGAGGTATTGAAGACTATATTCAAGTGCTCGCAATGCCAATGGACGGGACACCCTAAAGTGGGTTATCCCTCTTAGTGTACAGTACAATTTTACTTCTTGTACAACTCCAGAATGCAGTAGAGAGTTACCGTATAATTCAATTGCACACATACCAATCTCATGGGGTATCAAGCCCGGTCTGTGGCATAAAGTGTAACCCTCCCCTAGTCCGTTGTGTTAAAAGTGACCCTAATTCAATTTCCTTTCTCTAAAAAATGACCATCAACCTGTTCAAATATTTTTTAAAAACCAATGAGGTCCTGCGTTCGAATTCCACTAGAGAAAGGGTTCTATCGTAAGTTCCCACCACATTGGTATTTTTTTTAAAGGCATGTGTTGTTTCCTACTATTACCACCACAGTGAGTTTGTGTTTGTACTAAATCAATGTCTGTGTTTGGATCTAATTGGCTGTGCTGAAGGCCAGAACTTCCAAAGACTAGATGAGCACACAACTGACAACCTCAGGACCGGGGTCAACATCTCCACTCAACCATATTATCCCCAATATCTTGCTACGCTGTTTCCCCTCTATTACTGTAAGATCCCCTCCTCTCCTCACACCACAACTAAAGTTGATTAACTGCATTTTACTGATATGTTATATGACGTTACTTTGCAGTGGTGGGATGTGGTAGCAGTAGGTTTTGGAACTGGTTGCAATATTTGGATCATGCCCAAATCACAAAATAATTCAAAGTTAGATAAAAAAAATAAGTCAAAGTAAAAGGTGACCCTCCCCTTTACTGCTATTTCCTAAAATACGGCCCTCCCCCTAGTCTATCAGCTAGCCCTCGGATGTTCTTCCGATAAAATACGACACACAGCCGAACAACGCTATCGAGGATGGAACATCCGAGGTCTAGCGAATGTCATCAGGATATAAATAACTGCCAATCAGAGAACCGTATTAGCGACAAGCACAAACAGAGGACAATAGCTAAATTTTCATGCATATTCATCTTAAGGAGGGGCTTGTAAAAATAACCACCAATGCGTTAACTAAAATGTGTGAATGACAACGTCTACACACTCATCAAACACAATTACCATAAACTGATAAGACATAGTAATGACATAAATGTGTTTGTCAACACCTGCATGCAGAGATTGAATATATTAAAGTATATATATGCATATATGGCCCAACCCACCGCTTATCGTAATCTCAATGGAATGTCCGGTCTGAAAATGGCATTCGCTAGACTGTTCGGGCAAGCCCTCACATGCGAACTTCGTTCGCTTATAGTTATAGCATCGAAAGAAAGCCCGAACGTCTAGCAGCAAGACTACCCTCCCCCGAGGACCGGTTTGTAAAAGGTTACCCACCCCCAATTCCCCCGTCGCTTCCCTCTTGCAATTACTGAAGGTTCCCTAAAATGTACCTAAACAGTCGCTCTGGCGTTTGTGGTATATCTTTGAACATTATTTCAGTTGATAAAAAGATAATTGAAACACGTAGGGTATACGTAGTTAGACACTGTAGTTCTTAGAACTCTGTATCTGTTAGATCGATGTCAGGACATACAATCCCATACACCTGCGACCACCATATCAACACTAGTGATCTCAGTGCGAGCTCACATCGCGTGGGAATATACACAATACATTTACCTTGTCACGTATATTCATTTATTACAGATTTTATGGCGAATTTCACAGTTGGTCTCCAACTGGATATACAAAAGAACAAAGAGACCAACTGAACAAGGCCTTGAAAGCCACGGGGACTAAACATATCGACTGGGCTGGTGAACAAAGGTCTTTTGCTGACTTCGAAACACTAACTAAATTAAAGGTAGATCCAAAAATGTACATATTTTCGTCAAACTATCAATTATTAGAATGGTATGTCTTTTTAGGCCATTTTCCCCCGTAACCCACGAAAATCGGTTACTGTGAATACCTGTCTGTCGATCGGTTACTGTCAAATACCTTACTGTCGATCTCACACCATACAAATATGTTTCAGTTTTGTGATTCCATAAATTTAAATTATTGACCCCAATGGGTGCCGCCCTGAGAGGGGGGGGGGCTGGCTATAGGAATATAGGAATATCCAATATCCATCCCTCCAAATATCTGTGTGTATGCACGCGCGCGCGCGCGCGCGCGCGTGTGTGTGTGTGTGTGTGTGTGTGTGTGTGTGTGTGTGTGTGTGTGTGTGTGTGTGTGTGTGTGTGTTTGTACAGCCGTGACATCCGAAACTGAATTTCAGCTAAATCTCGTACAGTTAACACAAGTTGAAAGGACAGATCCTCTTTCAAGTGTCCATACCGCATACTGCCAGTTGTAAGCTTTCAAGCTTTCTTTTTAAGACCTTACCCTTTGCGCTTGGCCTCTCTCTTTCTTCAAGGTAAAATATACATTACATATTGGATAATTGGGATTACTGTTACTAGAGACAATATTCAAGTGTCTACACAAAAACTCTTTACAAAAATAGCAGCCCCACAAAACTGTCTTGGCGTGACCATGTGAATGATACATACTAGGTAGTTGTTTTGGATATTTGTGTTCCTACGTTTGACAGCCATGCAAAACAACTAAGACCAAGTCCATGTATGTAACTCGATAAATTGCAAAATGTGTAAAAAGTTATTATTTGAGTACAGTAAGTGATTTATGAACAAAACTTGATAAACATTTTCAATCACAAGCAAACGAAATTAACAAAACTAAGAAGAAATTATTCATTATATTGGGAAGCGACAAACGCATGCACAGACTGTCTGACAGGATGTGACGTAGTAATTACTTGTATTTATCTAGTTTATTTACAAATCACACGTTTACTATGCTTGCATAAATGTCTTCCATTTCTCAGATCCCACCGGATACACCAGGCTCACTAGATGGCGTTCACGACAAGTGTAACACGGTCGGCGATGAAAAGAAATTGGCAATAATCATTGAAGTTGGTATGAATGCTAAGACAGCGAGACGACTAATTGGAACTATTACTGCATACAGCAAACCAATACCTCTGACGATGTTTCTTTATGGGGACTTTGTTCAACAAAACCCTGATTTGGTGAAAGAGTGGAGTCAACGATATGACATTGAAGTTCGCGCCGGTAAACATTGGCCTCTTGAATATTGGCAGTTACAGAATAAAAATACACTACGAATGGACATCGTCAGTGCCTTGGTCAAATTCCAAGAAGTGGGATTATCTCCAGCCTACATATTGCCAAGCAGTGTCAACAACGATGTTGCTGACGTCATCAAAAAGAGAAATCTTAGAACCATAAACAGTACAATCACCTTTCCCCCAAGAACAGGTAACTATGACAACTAACATTTCACAGCTCTTCTTCTTCTTCTTTATTCCCAGAAATATATATATACATATATAACAATTCTACAATATATGAAGTATTCAACATGGGAAAGGGAGACGAAAAATAGTTGTCTTTGCAATTAGTCGAGTCCGTCCCCATATACAATCTTAGGGATTAGGAATTACTAATTATTGGGGCTGCTGGTCAAATTCAATGTATTGCAATATTGACAGAATAGAAAAAAACTATAAAGGATTTACAAAAGTACATTATATAAATATAGGTGGACAAAAAAAGCAAAACAAAAAAACCAAACAAACAAATACACAAACACAAAGAAACAACAAATGACCTACTTAAATATACAGACACACGGTAATCGATCTATGAATATGAAGTATAACTAGTTTACAATGATTGGATATAGTTTTTGAACTCTTTTTGGAAATGACTTCTGCTATTTATCTTGCGAATGTTGTAAGGGATGCTATTCCATAGTTTAGCACCTGCATACTTGACAGTGAACTGGCCAGTCCTATGGTTTGCTTTTGGGATGGTAAGGTCGTTTCTGGCGCTCTGTCGTGTTGTGAAGGAGTGTTGAATGGGGGTGAAAAAATCCTGAAAGGTATCCGGTAATCTGAGGTGCAAAACGTCATGAACGAGAACGGCAAGCTACCGAACCATAGATACTTGTCTATACTAAACCATAGATACTTGTCTATACTGAACCATAGATACTTGTCTATACTGAACCATAGATACTTGTCTATACTGAACCATATATACCTATCTATGCTGAACCATAGATACTTGTCTATACTGACCCATAGATACTTGTCTATACCGAACCATAGATACTTGTCTATACTAAACCATAGATACTTGTCTATACTGAACCATAGATACTTGTCTATACTGAACCATACATACTTGTCTATACTGAACCATAGATACTTGTCTGTACTGAACCATACATACTTGTCTATACTGAACCATAGATACTTGTCTATACAAAGCCATGGATACTTGTCTATACTGAACCATAGATATTTGTCTATACTGAACCATAGATACTTGTCTATACAAAACCATAGATACTTGTCTATACCGAACCATAGATACTTGTCTATACCGAATCATAGATACTTGTCTATACCGAACCATAGATACTTGTCTATACCGAACCATAGATACTTGTCTATACCGAACCATAGATACTTGTCTATACTGAACCATATATATTTGTCTATACTAAACCATAGATACTTGTCTATACTGAACCATAGATACTTGTCTATACCGAACCATAGATACTTGTCTATACTGAACCATATATATTTGTCTATACTGAACCATAGATACTTGTCTATACAAAACCATAGATACTTGTCTATACCGAACCATAGATACTTGTCTATACCGAATCATAGATACTTGTCTATACCGAACCATAGATACTTGTCTATACCGAACCATATATATTTGTCTATACTAAACCATAGATACTTGTCTATACTGAACCATAGATACTTGTCTATACAAAACCATAGATACTTGTCTATACAAAACCATAGATGATGTCTAACCAAAATTCCTCAACATTTGGTATAAGCATAAACCATAATAAGCATTCAAAAATAAAATAAAATGTCAGTTATAATAGCTGAAATAACTACAGATAGGCTAGGAGAACGTTTATTCTAGTGTATTGATGGTTTCACTTGTAAAAAAGGAACATAATGTTTTTTTTACCACAAATACACACATCTAGTAGTCATTAACACGAATCATATACATCAGGAATCGGATAGTATTCTAAAATTGTGACGCAAAACGTCATCCAGATCCACAGTCACAACTTTGATGTCTTCTTTTTTAATTTCCAGGTGACAAGATGACCCAATCATCGTACTTCCGGTTCCGGGACGTGGAAAGAATTCCTAAAGCCTTGAACTTGATACATTCTAGTCTGAATGACATTGGAGGAATTCTGAGTTTGGATACAGATTTTCCTGACAGTCACATGATTTCCGTATTTCTGCTTGATTATCTCTTTGAAGTTTCACCATATCATATTGTCAGTTTGCGAGACTGTTTAAAATAATTTCACAATTCAAGAGTCATTTCATGATTTCACACAAAGTTGAAACTTGTTTCATATTCATTGTCCTAGCAGTGGTCCAACGTTGCATCATGGGAGTTAGCATGCATGTATACATATTAGATGAACAATAAATATTCACAATTATTTGTCTGAAGTTAATGACTCCCATGAGACAATGCTGAATCACAGCAAAGATAGTCACAGAAAATGAATGTGGAATACGTTTCCAGTTGGTGTTTAAGGGCAAATATTATATGATATAAAACATGAAATGACTCTCCAGAAACCAAAGTTTACGAACATACCTTTATTTCCTGGAATGGTGTTAAATTCAAAGGTTTGAGAAAGGTTTTATTGTCAAATCTTATATGCAGGTGTATATTACCACTACGGCAAGCAAACTATCAGGTGTAGGTGTATATTACCACTATGGAAAGCAAACTATCAGGTGTAAGTGTATATTACCACTATGGAATGTAAACTATCAGGTGTAGGTGTATATTACCACTATGGAAAGTGAACTATCAGGTGTAGGTGTATATTACCACTATGGAATGTAAACTATCAGGTGTAGGTGTATATTACCACTATGGAAAGTGAACTATCAGGTGTAGGTGTATATTACCACTGTGGAAAGTGAACTATCAGGTGTAGGTGTATATTACCACTATGGAAAGTGAACTATCAGATGTAGGCGTATATTACTACTATGGAAAGTGAACTATCATTCACCCATTCTACTGTAATATTAGAACATATCAGTCAAATCGCTGCTGACAACCATGCAGTGAATCAATTGTTAGTTGTGGTGTGAGGAGAGGATTAGGTCTCGTAGAAGTGAAGGATGAACAGTGTGGTAAGATATTGGTGATATTGTGGTTGGATGAAGATGTTGACCTTTGTCTGCAGCCAACCAGTTGTTGGAGGTTCTGGCCTACAACTATGGAATTAATTAATGCAGTGCCTTCATACAAATTTACTGAGGACGAACCTTTCCAACTCTATTACATACTTACGTATATATAATGGGTGTATTAAAAGTGATAGCGAGATTTATTTGATTAACCGTAATTAATGATGGTAGACTTTATTATCTTAAACCAAAAGTCGTTATCAAACACTTGTTTTGTTTGTTAAATTCATATTAGCATCCACCCAAGGTGATTGACACTATCACTGACCTATCACTAGCCAGAAACAAAATAAGTCTGTAAGTCAACACAGGAATATATGAGGTGTATGATAAAATGGAACTTTTGAGATTTAGATCTCCTGGTGGTGATGTTTGATTAACAAGTAGTGTAGACAAAGGAAATAGACGGTGTGAGAGACTAGCAGCAAATTACCGTGCGCAAATTTTCAAATACTAGAGTAGCAATTACCAACGTTTTCACGTTTTTTTTATCCCAAGCTTTATTATGATTACTCACCAATCTGTCAGCATTCTAATACTGGTACTCAAATTCAAACTTTTCTCAGTACGATCTATGATATTCTTGATCTGCCCAGATTTGGTTTTCCTAATGTGTCTATTTTATTGAGAGATCGTAGACTAACTTTAAATTTATTCAGGATGCTGATATTTATTCTCTATTCAATTTTAAACCAAAACTTAAGGAGTCTGTCATTACATTTATGGCATATTTTAGCATTTGTGTTATTTTACTAGGGGACATTTTGGCCAAAGTGACACTCGACACAGTAATGATTAAACAACTAGTGAAGGAGTAGTCGCCGCTGGGGGCGCTGATATAAGACCCCCCCCCACCCCAACGAGAGTCTGGGGAAACATGAGTTCAACTCGCCCGCGCAAGAAGTAGCTTCTAGAGCAGTGCATGCTGGGGAATACTTCACGTCAAACATTGTAGGCTAAATGATTTAGGTACGTTCACTACACGTTATCACTTCTCAAGCGAGTGATACATCTAAATTACAACAAACAGGCCTCGTAGGCCCATTTTTATGACTTGGAAGAAATGTACTGTTACTAACGCGCGGGGTAGTTGAAACATGGTTTCCCCAGACCCTCGTCTGGGTGGTCTCCTAGAGGAGCCCCAGCAGTGACCGAGAAGGTACGAAATACCCGAATTTCAGAATAATGTGGGCTAAAAGATTAAAGAATGACAGCTGGTGGCACCAAGTACGTTTTATTTATCCCTGTACAATAATACAACAATTAGTACAATTTCACCAATGACGTCTGACCATATGGAAGTATTGCGTCATGGAAACCATTGAAGTAGTATCACCCAGTGGTCCACGCATTCACAAATTAAATAATTAATGTATCACCGAGTGGTCCACGCATTCACAAATTAAATCATTAATGTATCACCGAGTAGTCCACTCATTCACAAATTAAATAATTAATGTATCACCCAGTGGTCCACGCATTCACAAATTAAATCATTAATGTATCACCCAGTGGTCCACGCATTCACAAATTAAATCATTAATGTATCACCGAGTGGTCCACGCATTCACAAATTAAATAATTAATGTATCACCGAGTGGTCCACGCATTCACAAATTAAATAATTAATGTATCACCGAGTGGTCCACTCATTCACAAATTAAATCATTAATGTATCACCGAGTGGTCCACGCATTCACAAATTAAATAATTAATGTATCACCGAGTGGTCCACGCATTCACAAATTAAATAATTAATGTATCACCGAGTGGTCCACGCATTCACAAATTAAATAATTAATGTATCACCGAGTGGTCCACGCATTCACAAATTAAATCATTAATGTATCACCCAGTGGTCCACGCATTCACAAATTAAATCATTAATGTATCACCCAGTGGTCCACGCATTCACAAATTAAATCATTAATGTATCACCGAGTGGTCCACGCATTCACAAATTAAATCATTAATGTATCACCCAGTGGTCCACGCATTCACAAATTAAATCATTAATGTATCACCGAGTGGTCCACGCATTCACAAATTAAATAATTAATGTATCACCGAGTGGTCCACGCATTCACAAATTAAATAATTAATGTATCACCGAGTGGTCCACGCATTCACAAATTAAATCATTAATGTATCACCCAGTGGTCCACGCGTTCACAAATTAAATCATTAATGTATCACCGAGTGGTCCACGCATTCACAAATTAAATAATTAATGTATCACCCAGTGGTCCACGCATTCACAAGTTAAATAATTAATGTATCACCCAGTGGTCCACGCATTCACAAATTAAATCATTAATGTATCACCGAGTGGTCCACGCATTCACAAATTAAATCATTAATGTATCACCCAGTGGTCCACGCATTCACAAATTAAATCATTAATGTATCACCGAGTGGTCCACGCATTCACAAATTAAATAATTAATGTATCACCCAGTGGTCCACGCATTCACAAGTTAAATAATTAATGTATCACCCAGTGGTCCACGCATTCACAAATTAAATCATTAATGTATCACCGAGTGGTCCACGCATTCACAAATTAAATCATTAATGTATCACCGAGTAGTCCACTCATTCACAAATTAAATAATTAATGTATCACCCAGTGGTCCACGCATTCACAAATTAAATCATTAATGTATCACCCAGTGGTCCACGCATTCACAAATTAAATCATTAATGTATCACCCAGTAGTCCACGCATTCACAAATTAAATCATTAATGTATCACCCAGTGGTCCACGCATTCACAAATTAATTCATTAATGTATCACCCAGTGGTCCACGCATTCACAAATTAAATCATTAATGTATCACCCAGTGGTCCACGCATTCACAAATTAAATCATTAATGTATCACCCAGTGGTCCACGCATTCACAAATTAAATCATTAATGTATCACCCAGTGGTCCACGCATTCACAAATTAAATCATTAATGTATCACCCAGTGGTCCACGCATTCACAAATTAAATCATTAAAGTATCACCCAGTCTCCACGCATTCACAAATTAAATCATTAATGTATCACCCAGTAGTCCACGCATTCACAAATTAAATCATTAATGTATCACCCAGTGGTCCACGCATTCACAAATTAAATCATTAATGTATCACCCAGTGGTCCACGCATTCACAAATTAAATCATTAATGTATCACCCAGTGGTCCACGCATTCACAAATTAAAGACAAAGCGTCATATCCATTTAGCAATTTACTTAGTATTTTACAATGATAATGAAATTTAAAAGTTTCTATAATAGAGTACAAGAATGAGTTTATTGATGTATCGAAACTATCATGTTCTCAGTTAAACAACGTTTTTTATGACATGTAATAATTTGCATATACATTGTAACGATTTTGTTATTTTTAGTCCTTAGCGAAGTCAGTCACAAAAGAATTTAGATTGGAAATTTCTGTCATGAATTACACCTTGCAGCAGATTTCTATTCTATTTGTGGAATAAAAACCGACTTCTATTATTTGCAATACTTACCATGAAATAAATACAATTGAGTACCGATTTATAAATTGTCGGGAATTTATTGAGTATATGATTAACCAGTCATTTTTCCAAACAAAGACACTGTAGTTTATTTCAATGCCGGTGATCAAACAGCGTCAAGTACTGAGAAGTCAGTTAATTGTGCAGATCAAAGAACAACATGTCAATTGGTGCTTTGCTGAGATATGAACTGATGTACAGATCAAAGAACAACATGTCAATTGGTGCTTTGCTGAAATATGAACTGATGTGCAGATCAAAGAACAACATGTCAATTGGGGCTTTGCTGAGATATGAACTGATGCACAGATCAAAGAACAACATGTCAATTGGGGCTTTGCTGAGATATGAACTGATGTACAGATCAAAGAACAACATGTCAATTGGTGCTTTGCTGAGATATGAACTGATGTGCAGATCAAAGAACAACATGTCAATTGGTGCTTTGCTGAGGTATGAACTGATGTACAGATCAAAGAACAACATGTCAATTGTGCTTTGCTGAGATATGAACTGATGCACAGATCAAAGAACAACATGTCAATTGGTGCTTTGCTGAAATATGAACTGATGTGCAGATCAAAGAACAACATGTCAATTGGTGCTTTGCTGAGATATGAACTGATGCACAGATCAAAGAACAACATGTCAATTGGGGCTTTGCTGAGATATGAACTGATGTACAGATCAAAGAACAACATGTCAATTGGTGCTTTGCTGAGATATGAACTGATGTGCAGATCAAAGAACAACATGTCAATTGGTGCTTTGCTGAGGTATGAACTGATGTACAGATCAAAGAACAACATGTCAATTGGTGCTTTGCTGAGATATGAACTGATGCACAGATCAAAGAACAACATGTCAATTGGTGCTTTGCTGAGATATGAACTGATGTGCAGATCAAAGAACATGTCAATTGGTGCTTTGCTGAGATATGAACTGATGTGCAGATCAAAGAACAACATGTCAATTGGTGCTTTGCTGAGATACGAACTGATGTACATATCAAAGAACAACATGTCAATTGGTGCTTTGCTGAGATATGAACTGATGCACAGATCAAAGAACAACATGTCAATTGGTGCTTTGCTGAGATAAGAACTGATGTACAGATCAAAGAACAACATGTCAATTGGGGCTTTGCTGAGATATGAACTGATGCACAGATCAAAGAACAACATGTCAATTGGTGCTTTGCTGAGATATGAACTGATGCACAGATCAAAGAACAACATGTCAATTGGTGCTTTGCTGAGATATGAACTGATGCACAGATCAAAGAACAACATGTCAATTGGTGCTTTGCTGAGATATGAACTGATGTGCAGATCAAAGAACAACATGTCAATTGGGGCTTTGCTGAGATATGAACTGATGCACAGATCAAAGAACAACATGTCAATTGGTGCTTTGCTGAGGTATGAACTGATGCAAAGATCAAAGAACGACATGTCAATTGGTGCTTTGCTGAGATATGAACTGATGCACAGATCAAAGAACAACATGTCAATTGGTGCTTTGCTGAGATATGAACTGATGCACAGATCAAAGAACAACATGTCAATTGGTGCTTTGCTGAGATATGAACTGATGTGCAGATCAAAGAACAACATGTCAATTGGTGTTTTGCTGAGATATGAACTGATGCACAGATCAAAGAACAACATGTCAATTGGTGCTTTGCTGAGATATGAACTGATGTGCAGATCAAAGAACAACATGTCAATTGGTGCTTTGCTGAGATATGAACTGATGCACAGATCAAAGAACAACATGTCAATTGGTGTTTTGCTGAGATATTAACTGATGTGCAGATCAAAGAACAACATGTCAATTGGTGCTTTGCTGAGATATGAACTGATGTGCAGATCAAAGAACAACATGTCAATTGGGGCTTTGCTGAGATATGAACTGATGCACAAATCAAAGAACAACATGTCAGTTGGTGCTTTGCTGAGATATGAACTGATGCACAGATCAAAGAACAACATGTCAATTGGTGTTTTGCTGAGGTATGAACTGATGTGCAGATCAAAGAACAACATGTCAATTGGTGCTTTGCTGAGATATGAACTGATGCACAGATCAAAGAACAACATGTCAATTGGTGCTTTGCTGAGATATGAACTGATGTGCAGATCAAAGAACAACATGTCAATTGGTGCTTTGCTGAGATATGAACTGATGCACAGATCAAAGAACAACATGTCAATTGGTGCTTTGCTGAGATACGAACTGATGTACATATCAAAGAACAACATGTCAATTGGTGCTTTGCTGAGATATGAACTGATGCACAGATCAAAGAACAACATGTCAATTGGTGCTTTGCTGAGATATGAACTGATGCACAGATCAAAGGACAACATGTCAATTGGTGTTTTGCTGAGATATTAACTGATGTGCAGATCAAAGAACAACATGTCAATTGGTGCTTTGCTGAGATATGAACTGATGTGCAGATCAAAGAACAACATGTCAATTGGGGCTTTGCTGAGATATGAACTGATGCACAAATCAAAGAACAACATGTCAGTTGGTGCTTTGCTGAGATATGAACTGATGCACAGATCAAAGAACAACATGTCAATTGGTGTTTTGCTGAGGTATGAACTGATGTGCAGATCAAAGAACAACATGTCAATTGGTGCTTTGCTGAGATATGAACTGATGCACAGATCAAAGAACAACATGTCAATTGGGGCTTTGCTGAGATATGAACTGATGCACAGATCAAAGAACAACATGTCAATTGGTGCTTTGCTGAGATATGAACTGATGCACAGATCAAAGAACAACATGTCAATTGGTGCTTTGCTGAGATATGAACTGATGCACAGATCAAAGAACAACATGTCAATTGGTGCTTTGCTGAGATATGAACTGATGTGCAGATCAAAGAACAACATGTCAATTGGGGCTTTGCTGAGATATGAACTGATGCACAGATCAAAGAACAACATGTCAATTGGTGCTTTGCTGAGGTATGAACTGATGCACAGATCAAAGAACGACATGTCAATTGGTGCTTTGCTGAGATATGAACTGATGCACAGATCAAAGAACAACATGTCAATTGGTGCTTTGCTGAGATATGAACTGATGCACAGATCAAAGAACAACATGTCAATTGGTGCTTTGCTGAGATATGAACTGATGCACAGATCAAAGAACAACATGTCAATTGGTGCTTTGCTGAGATATGAACTGATGCACAGATCAAAGAACAACATGTCAATTGGTGCTTTGCTGAGATATGAACTGATGTGCAGATCAAAGAACAACATGTCAATTGGGGCTTTGCTGAGATATGAACTGATGCACAGATCAAAGAACAACATGTCAATTGGTGCTTTGCTGAGGTATGAACTGATGCACAGATCAAAGAACGACATGTCAATTGGTGCTTTGCTGAGATATGAACTGATGCACAGATCAAAGAACAACATGTCAATTGGTGCTTTGCTGAGATATGAACTGATGCACAGATCAAAGAACATGTCAATTGGTGCTTTGCTGAGATATGAACTGATGTGCAGATCAAAGAACAACATGTCAATTGGTGTTTTGCTGAGATATGAACTGATGCACAGATCAAAGAACAACATGTCAATTGGTGCTTTGCTGAGGTATGAACTGATGCACAGATCAAAGAACAACATGTCAATTGGTGCTTTGCTGAGATATGAACTGATGTGCAGATCAAAGAACAACATGTCAATTGGTGCTTTGCTGAGATATGAACTGATGCACAGATCAAAGAACAACATGTCAATTGGTGCTTTGCTGAGATATGAACTGATGTGCAGATCAAAGAACAACATGTCAATTGGTGCTTTGCTGAGATATGAACTGATGCACAGATCAAAGAACAACATGTCAATTGGTGTTTTGCTGAGATATTAACTGATGTGCAGATCAAAGAACAACATGTCAATTGGTGCTTTGCTGAGATATGAACTGATGTGCAGATCAAAGAACAACATGTCAATTGGGGCTTTGCTGAGATATGAACTGATGCACAGATCAAAGAACAACATGTCAATTGGTGTTTTGCTGAGGTATGAACTGATGTGCAGATCAAAGAACAACATGTCAATTGGTGCTTTGCTGAGATATGAACTGATGCACAGATCAAAGAACAACATGTCAATTGGTGCTTTGCTGAGATATGAACTGATGTGCAGATCAAAGAACAACATGTCAATTGGTGCTTTGCTGAGATATGAACTGATGCACAGATCAAAGAACAACATGTCAATTGGTGTTTTGCTGAGATATGAACTGATGCACAGATCAAAGAACAACATGTCAATTGGTGCTTTGCTGAGATAAGAACTGATGTACAGATCAAAGAACAACATGTCAATTGGGGCTTTGCTGAGATATGAACTGATGCACAGATCAAAGAACAACATGTCAATTGGTGCTTTGCTGAGATATGAACTGATGCACAGATCAAAGAACAACATGTCAATTGGTGCTTTGCTGAGATATGAACTGATGCACAGATCAAAGAACAACATGTCAATTGGTGCTTTGCTGAGGTATGAACTGATGCACAGATCAAAGAACAACATGTCAATTGGTGCTTTGCTGAGATATGAACTGATGTGCAGATCAAAGAACAACATGTCAATTGGTGCTTTGCTGAGATATGAACTGATGCACAGATCAAAGAACAACATGTCAAATGGTGCTTTGCTGAGATATGAACTGATGTGCAGATCAAAGAACAACATGTCAATTGGTGCTTTGCTGAGATATGAACTGATGCACAGATCAAAGAACAACATGTCAATTGGTGTTTTGCTGAGATATTAACTGATGTGCAGATCAAAGAACAACATGTCAATTGGTGCTTTGCTGAGATATGAACTGATGTGCAGATCAAAGAACAACATGTCAATTGGGGCTTTCCTGAGATATGAACTGATGCACAGATCAAAGAACAACATGTCAATTGGTGTTTTGCTGAGGTATGAACTGATGTGCAGATCAAAGAACAACATGTCAATTGGTGCTTTGCTGAGATATGAACTGATGCACAGATCAAAGAACAACATGTCAATTGGTGCTTTGCTGAGATATGAACTGATGTGCAGATCAAAGAACAACATGTCAATTGGTGCTTTGCTGAGATATGAACTGATGCACAGATCAAAGAACAACATGTCAATTGGTGTTTTGCTGAGATATGAACTGATGCACAGATCAAAGAACAACATGTCAATTGGTGCTTTGCTGAGATAAGAACTGATGTACAGATCAAAGAACAACATGTCAATTGGGGCTTTGCTGAGATATGAACTGATGCACAGATCAAAGAACAACATGTCAATTGGTGCTTTGCTGAGATATGAACTGATGCACAGATCAAAGAACAACATGTCAATTGGTGCTTTGCTGAGATATGAACTGATGCACAGATCAAAGAACAACATGTCAATTGGTGCTTTGCTGAGATATGAACTGATGTGCAGATCAAAGAACAACATGTCAATTGGGGCTTTGCTGAGATATGAACTGATGCACAGATCAAAGAACAACATGTCAATTGGTGCTTTGCTGAGGTATGAACTGATGCAAAGATCAAAGAACGACATGTCAATTGGTGCTTTGCTGAGATATGAACTGATGCACAGATCAAAGAACAACATGTCAATTGGTGCTTTGCTGAGATATGAACTGATGCACAGATCAAAGAACAACATGTCAATTGGTGCTTTGCTGAGATATGAACTGATGTGCAGATCAAAGAACAACATGTCAATTGGTGTTTTGCTGAGATATGAACTGATGCACAGATCAAAGAACAACATGTCAATTGGTGCTTTGCTGAGATATGAACTGATGTGCAGATCAAAGAACAACATGTCAATTGGTGCTTTGCTGAGATATGAACTGATGCACAGATCAAAGAACAACATGTCAATTGGTGTTTTGCTGAGATATTAACTGATGTGCAGATCAAAGAACAACATGTCAATTGGTGCTTTGCTGAGATATGAACTGATGTGCAGATCAAAGAACAACATGTCAATTGGGGCTTTGCTGAGATATGAACTGATGCACAAATCAAAGAACAACATGTCAGTTGGTGCTTTGCTGAGATATGAACTGATGCACAGATCAAAGAACAACATGTCAATTGGTGTTTTGCTGAGGTATGAACTGATGTGCAGATCAAAGAACAACATGTCAATTGGTGCTTTGCTGAGATATGAACTGATGCACAGATCAAAGAACAACATGTCAATTGGTGCTTTGCTGAGATATGAACTGATGTGCAGATCAAAGAACAACATGTCAATTGGTGCTTTGCTGAGATATGAACTGATGCACAGATCAAAGAACAACATGTCAATTGGTGCTTTGCTGAGATACGAACTGATGTACATATCAAAGAACAACATGTCAATTGGTGCTTTGCTGAGATATGAACTGATGCACAGATCAAAGAACAACATGTCAATTGGTGCTTTGCTGAGATATGAACTGATGCACAGATCAAAGGACAACATGTCAATTGGTGTTTTGCTGAGATATTAACTGATGTGCAGATCAAAGAACAACATGTCAATTGGTGCTTTGCTGAGATATGAACTGATGTGCAGATCAAAGAACAACATGTCAATTGGGGCTTTGCTGAGATATGAACTGATGCACAAATCAAAGAACAACATGTCAGTTGGTGCTTTGCTGAGATATGAACTGATGCACAGATCAAAGAACAACATGTCAATTGGTGTTTTGCTGAGGTATGAACTGATGTGCAGATCAAAGAACAACATGTCAATTGGTGCTTTGCTGAGATATGAACTGATGCACAGATCAAAGAACAACATGTCAATTGGTGCTTTGCTGAGATATGAACTGATGTGCAGATCAAAGAACAACATGTCAATTGGTGCTTTGCTGAGATATGAACTGATGCACAGATCAAAGAACAACATGTCAATTGGTGCTTTGCTGAGATACGAACTGATGTACATATCAAAGAACAACATGTCAATTGGTGCTTTGCTGAGATATGAACTGATGCGCAGATCAAAGAACAACATGTCAATTGGTGCTTTGCTGAGATAAGAACTGATGTACAGATCAAAGAACAACATGTCAATTGGGGCTTTGCTGAGATATGAACTGATGCACAGATCAAAGAACAACATGTCAATTGGTGCTTTGCTGAGATATGAACTGATGCACAGATCAAAGAACAACATGTCAATTGGTGCTTTGCTGAGATATGAACTGATGCACAGATCAAAGAACAACATGTCAATTGGTGCTTTGCTGAGATATGAACTGATGTGCAGATCAAAGAACAACATGTCAATTGGGGCTTTGCTGAGATATGAACTGATGCACAGATCAAAGAACAACATGTCAATTGGTGCTTTGCTGAGGTATGAACTGATGCACAGATCAAAGAACGACATGTCAATTGGTGCTTTGCTGAGATATGAACTGATGCACAGATCAAAGAACAACATGTCAATTGGTGCTTTGCTGAGATATGAACTGATGCACAGATCAAAGAACATGTCAATTGGTGCTTTGCTGAGATATGAACTGATGTGCAGATCAAAGAACAACATGTCAATTGGTGTTTTGCTGAGATATGAACTGATGCACAGATCAAAGAACAACATGTCAATTGGTGCTTTGCTGAGGTATGAACTGATGCACAGATCAAAGAACAACATGTCAATTGGTGCTTTGCTGAGATATGAACTGATGTGCAGATCAAAGAACAACATGTCAATTGGTGCTTTGCTGAGATATGAACTGATGCACAGATCAAAGAACAACATGTCAATTGGTGCTTTGCTGAGATATGAACTGATGTGCAGATCAAAGAACAACATGTCAATTGGTGCTTTGCTGAGATATGAACTGATGCACAGATCAAAGAACAACATGTCAATTGGTGTTTTGCTGAGATATGAACTGATGCACAGATCAAAGAACAACATGTCAATTGGTGCTTTGCTGAGATAAGAACTGATGTACAGATCAAAGAACAACATGTCAATTGGGGCTTTGCTGAGATATGAACTGATGCACAGATCAAAGAACAACATGTCAATTGGTGCTTTGCTGAGATATGAACTGATGCACAGATCAAAGAACAACATGTCAATTGGTGCTTTGCTGAGATATGAACTGATGCACAGATCAAAGAACAACATGTCAATTGGTGCTTTGCTGAGATATGAACTGATGTGCAGATCAAAGAACAACATGTCAATTGGGGCTTTGCTGAGATATGAACTGATGCACAGATCAAAGAACAACATGTCAATTGGTGCTTTGCTGAGGTATGAACTGATGCAAAGATCAAAGAACGACATGTCAATTGGTGCTTTGCTGAGATATGAACTGATGCACAGATCAAAGAACAACATGTCAATTGGTGCTTTGCTGAGATATGAACTGATGCACAGATCAAAGAACAACATGTCAATTGGTGCTTTGCTGAGATATGAACTGATGTGCAGATCAAAGAACAACATGTCAATTGGTGTTTTGCTGAGATATGAACTGATGCACAGATCAAAGAACAACATGTCAATTGGTGCTTTGCTGAGATATGAACTGATGTGCAGATCAAAGAACAACATGTCAATTGGTGCTTTGCTGAGATATGAACTGATGCACAGATCAAAGAACAACATGTCAATTGGTGTTTTGCTGAGATATTAACTGATGTGCAGATCAAAGAACAACATGTCAATTGGTGCTTTGCTGAGATATGAACTGATGTGCAGATCAAAGAACAACATGTCAATTGGGGCTTTGCTGAGATATGAACTGATGCACAAATCAAAGAACAACATGTCAGTTGGTGCTTTGCTGAGATATGAACTGATGCACAGATCAAAGAACAACATGTCAATTGGTGTTTTGCTGAGGTATGAACTGATGTGCAGATCAAAGAACAACATGTCAATTGGTGCTTTGCTGAGATATGAACTGATGCACAGATCAAAGAACAACATGTCAATTGGTGCTTTGCTGAGATATGAACTGATGTGCAGATCAAAGAACAACATGTCAATTGGTGCTTTGCTGAGATATGAACTGATGCACAGATCAAAGAACAACATGTCAATTGGTGCTTTGCTGAGATACGAACTGATGTACATATCAAAGAACAACATGTCAATTGGTGCTTTGCTGAGATATGAACTGATGCACAGATCAAAGAACAACATGTCAATTGGTGCTTTGCTGAGATATGAACTGATGCACAGATCAAAGGACAACATGTCAATTGGTGTTTTGCTGAGATATTAACTGATGTGCAGATCAAAGAACAACATGTCAATTGGTGCTTTGCTGAGATATGAACTGATGTGCAGATCAAAGAACAACATGTCAATTGGGGCTTTGCTGAGATATGAACTGATGCACAAATCAAAGAACAACATGTCAGTTGGTGCTTTGCTGAGATATGAACTGATGCACAGATCAAAGAACAACATGTCAATTGGTGTTTTGCTGAGGTATGAACTGATGTGCAGATCAAAGAACAACATGTCAATTGGTGCTTTGCTGAGATATGAACTGATGCACAGATCAAAGAACAACATGTCAATTGGTGCTTTGCTGAGATATGAACTGATGT